>NC_063347.1:22895543-23062906 GCF_021869965.1 Rhincodon typus
GACTTATTGTTTTTGCTACTAAGGTGGACAACCTCACATTTATCTACATTATACTTCAACTGCCGTGCATTTGTCCACCCACTTTTTCAACTTGGCTGAATCACACTGAAGCATCTCTGCATCTTCCTCACAGCTCATCCTCCCACCAAACTGTGTGTCGGCAAACTTGGAGCTATGACATTTAGTTCCCTCATCTAAAATCATTAACATACATTGTGAATAGCTGGAGTCCAAGGACTGAACCTTGTGGTACCCCATTAGTCTGTGGTTACAACTCAGAAAATAACCTTGCATCCAAAGCAGTGAAGATTTTTCCATTTGCATGTTATGAAAAAACTCCTTTGATGACTGATGTGGGACAAGCGAAATATTTTCAGTGCTTTATTTTGATGCATACTCTTACTTTTCCAGGTTGTTTCATAGAGAACATAGAACAGTACAGCACAGTACAGGCTCTTTGGCCCACGATGTTGTGCCAATCTACTGTCCTACTCAAAGATCAATCTACCCTACATACCCCACTGCCGCCATGCTGCTAACCTGCTCTGTCAGAACTGCTTTTTTTTTTTAAAAAAGACCTTCCTTCTTTTCTACCTCTATTTTGTCTTTCAGGCTGGCTTCGAGGACAGCTGGAACATTCCTCAGCAGATAGTGAATTGATCTTAGACTGTCATCTACTTTGAAATGATATTCGCTAAGACGACACACTAAACATTTAAAGTTATCATAGCAACAAAGGAACAGGAGTAGGTTATTCAGCCCCGAGTCTGTTCCACTATTCAATGAGCTCACAGATGATCCATGGCCTAACTCCATATAACAGCCTTTGGCCCTTTAGGTTCTTTACTCAGAGAGTAGTAAGGGCGTGGAATGCCCTGCCTGCAAAAATAGTAAAGTGGGCGAGTCTAAGGGCATTGGATAAACATATGGATGATAATGGAATAGTTTAGGTTAGATGGGCTTCAGATTGGTTTCACAGGTCGGCGCAACATCGAGGGCCGAAGGGCCTGTACTGCGCTGTAATGTTCTATGTTCTATGTTCTACTCTTGCCTAACAAAAATACATCTGTCAAGTTTAAAATTAACAACTGATCCAGAATCCAATTTGTGAAATGGAGTTACAAATATCCTTTGTGTGCAGAAGTGCTTTCTAACATCTCTCCTGAATGGTCTGGCCTAATTCTCAGACTATGCTCCCTAATTCTAAAATCCCCATCACCTTTGTCTACCTTGGCTTTTCCAGACTTTGATCAGTTCACCCCTTTTCCTAAATTCTGGAGAAAAGAGGCCTAACTTGTAATAATGCCTACTCATAATATAACCCTTGAAGTCTAGGTATAATTCTTGCAAGCCTACGTTGTACATCCTTCGAGACCAATAAATCCTTCCTCAGGTATGGCCCAGGTCTGTTCTCAGTACTCCAAGTGGGGTCTAACCAGGGTTTTGTATAACTGCAGCATCCTTGTACTCCTCTGTATATAAAAGCCAGCATCCCATCAGCTTTCCAGATTATTTTCTGCACTTGTTCATTTTAAAGATGTATGCACCTGAACCCCAAAGTCTGAGCAGCCATTGTATTCAACTTCATACCATCTAGAAAGAACCTTGATCTGTACTTCTTCAGTCCAAAATGGATAACCTCACAATTGCTTATGCTGAACTCCATCTGCCAGTTTTGCCCATTCATTTAGTCTATCAATACCCTTTTGCACTTTTATGTTATCATCCACATAGTCTACAATGCCACCCAAGATTATCTCATCAGCAAATCTGGATATATGACTTTCTATGCCATTATCCAAGTCATTAACTTTTGATGTGATTAATTGAGGCCCTAACACAGATCCTTGTCTGACACCACCACCAACTTAAGTATCTACTCTCATTCCTACTTTCTGACTCTCCTGCCATTCAACCAATTTCCCAGCCATGTTAATAATTGGCCTTCAGTTCTGTGGGCTTCTACTTTAGTAAACAGTCTGTTATGTGGGACTTTGTCAAATGCTGTCTGGAAGTCCATTTAAACAACATCCATATCTTTTCCCTGTCTGCTACCTTAGTCACCTCTTCAAAAATTCAAGGAAGTTTGTCAGACATGACCTAGTTGTCATGAATCCATGCTGACTCCTCCTGATTGAAAATTTTCAGTTAAAGAATTCAGTTACCCCATCCTTGATTACAGAATCTGCAACAATTTCCCTACTACAGATGTCAGACTAAATTTTCCCACCACAGATGTCAATGTCCTCCAAGACCTGTTCTGTGGTCAACTGTTTAAGGTGCTGAGACACATTATAAATCTCTTGTGGCACTTTGGAGGGTCACCAACCCAAGCTTAGTCTTCCTCTAGCTGGGTTGAATGGAGTTTGCTTGATGTCCTTGATCTTTCAGATTTTCACACTTGTTAATGCAGAAGGCTTTCAAACTAATTTTCATCCTCTATAGTAAGAACAGAGACAAAATATTTTTTCATCTCATCTGCCATTTTCTTACTACCTATGATCAACTCTCCACTCTAATTTCCTAGAGGACCAACATACTTTATTTACTCATTTGTTCTGACATTTTCAATTCTTCTGACATCTGCAGAAACTCTTGATATCCATTTTCGTATTTCTAGCCAGCTTCCTCTCATCCTTTAATTCCTTCCCCCTCATTAACATTTAGTTATTTTCAGTTGCTCTTAATATTTTGTGTTATCTAACCAGTCACTCATCTTGGCTCAGTTATATGCCTTTTGCTTAAGTTCGATGCTTCCCTCCTTTTTTTAGTTAACCATTAACGGTTTAGAATTTCTCTTCATAGTAAGAATGTGCTTTAATATTTGATTGCCTCTGAAGCCCACTCCATTATTCTACATGGCCAGTTACCTCGATGCCATTTTCCTATACTGTCCTATATTCCTTGATGTTAGCGCATAGATCAAAAACTACACTGCATATGCTCAATGACTTCACATCCTCAGCCCTCTGAGGCAGAGAACTGTAAAGATTCATTGCCCACTGAGTCAAGAGACCTTTCCTTATCTCAGGAAAAGGTGATGTCGATGTACTGTTATTGGATTGCTAGTGACACAGGTTCAAATCCCATCATGGAAAATGGTTAAACTTTAATTCAGTAAAAAACATGGAAGTAAAAACTAATCTGATAATGACCACATAACTATTGTATATAAACCCATCTGGTTAAAGAAGGGAATCCATCATCCTTACCTGATCTGGCCTACATATAACTCTAGATCCACAGCAATGTGGTTGATGCTTAACTACACTCTGAGCAATTAAGAATGGGCACTAAATACTGGCCTAACCAGTGATGTCCACATCCCATGAACAAAAAAAAAGGCTTGTTCTTTATTCAGAGACAGCATTCCCTATGCTCCAGACTCACCAGCCAAAGGTAAAATCCTTGCTGCACTTAATCTGTCTAACCCTTTAAGAATGTTCTAAGTTTCAACGAGATCATTTTCATTATTCTAAACTCTAGAGAAAATCCAAGTCCAGTGTCCTCACAGCAGAGTACTGCCGTTCCAAAAATTAATCTGATGTACCTCCATGGTACTCTCTCTGGCAAGTACATCCTTCTTTAGGGAAGGGGATTAAAACTACACAAAATTCCAGGTGCCATCCCATCACTATTGCACAATAATCTTCATTCCTGTACTCAAGTCCTCTTGTAATGATGGTCATCATACGATTTTCCTTCTGTATTGTTGCACCTACATATTAGCTTCCTGTTACTAAGTAACAAAGATACCCAGGTCCCTTTGGACATTCCCAATCTCTCACCATTTTAAATACACCGCACCTCTGTCCCTTCGACTGAAGTGGACAACCTCACATTTATCCACATTGTATTATACCTGCAATCTTCTTGCGCACTCATTCTGTCTGTTTAAATCCCCTCAAAGGTTCTTTGCATTCACCTCAAAACTTGCATTCCCACCTGGTTTTGTCTCATCCACAAACTGGGAAATATTACATTGGCCTTCATATCCAAAACATTAATATAAGATTTGAATAGCTGGCACCCAAACTGATATTTGTAGTACCACTATCATCACAGCCTACACAATAAATTCAGTTACTAATTGAATTACAAAATAAAAATGATAGAATCCCTACAGTGCAGAAACAGACCATTCAGCCCAACAAGTCTACACCGACCCTCGGAAGAACAACCCACCCAGAACCATTTCCCTACCCTTTCTCTGTAACCCTACATTTCCCATGGCTAATACACCTAACCTACACATCATTGAACACTACGGGCAATTTAGCATGGCCAACCCATCCAGCTTGCACATCTTTGGACTATGGGAAGAAACCAGAGCACCCACAGGAAATCCTCGCAGACACGGGGAACATGTGCAAACTCCACACAGACAGTTGCCCAAGGATGGAATTGAACCCGGTTCCCTGGTGCTGTAAGGCAGCAGTGCTACCCACTAAACCACCATGCCACCCTCTTTTTGATAAAAGAGTTCATTTCGATGAAAGGTTGTGGCAACTATCCTGTGCCAAAAAAGTAAACCAAGCTTGCAAATTATGAGATCAACGCTATTCCAAGTCCTATTCCAATACTATTCCAATTAAAAAACCATTTGAAAGCAATGATCGAGTGTTGTGCTTTGGAATAGGAGAAATTCAGATCAAGTTTAGTCCTGAATTAAGCAGCAAATTTGCACTTAAATTCTGCCATCCCATTCTTAATGGGATCCACAGAATTTTATTTCAGAAATATAGACTAAAGCTCCATTGAAACATTGGTTGAATGCCACCCGTCATACTTTGCCTCTCTAAACAATTGGCAGTGAGATATACGTGGAAATGAAAAGCAGGTTACTCCTGATACTTTATCTTTAAAAAGTTATTCAAATCAAAAAATGACAAAGTAGGAATTCGGAGCTTAAAAAACAGGTTTACACAATTTGATATACATTATTGGTTAAACCACTACTGCGTTCAGGTACTGCAGAGTAACTAATCACATTCTGCACAACTCCCTCTCTAGCTGTGTGTATTTTATATTTTCACTGCCTTCAGTAAGACTAAATCATCTATTTAAAATGCACATAAATCCAAATTGCAAAGTCAAACAAGCAGGCATCTTGAGAAATAAACAGTTTCTTCAACGCTCGGAAACTCCCTCTATCCACATCTATGTGCATAAATCACACAACTTCCCTGTCTACACACAAATTTAAAGTATCACAAAATGTGATTTTGAGGACTGGCAACAATTGAATGTTTCCAGTTTCTTTCACAATCCAATTGTAACATTACTTCTTCTGGTTGAAGCCACAATACCTTTTGAAAATTGTGGATTTTGATTGGTATCTATCTATCAGTGATGCCAAACACAATTCCTGTGGCATTCAAGCTACACTTTCTCATCTATGGAGACTCATTCTTAGCCAACAATGCTACCTATCACTCTCCTATAATATTCTTGATATTAGCCATAGTCTCTTACAATTCACTGTTATTGAATTTTCTTCCCAAATAAGGGAAGCTCCCCTCCAAGCCCACACACGACTGACTTGGAGTTGTATAATCATTCCTTCATTGTTGCCCAGTCAAAATTGTGGAACTTCGATCCTAACTTGGTGTGGTGTGCCTACTCTATGGACTGCAGTAATCCCAGGTGGAAGCTTACCAGCTCAAGGACAATTAAGGATGGGTAAAAGTGATTTCTTGGCTAGTGATTCCTACATCATATGAATGAATAAAACTCCCACAGGAAAACCAGTTAACGGGTAGTAATACTTGGAAATAAATATACTGGTCATATGGGAGCTCCATTTTGAAGTATAAAAGACAAGTCACATAGAATTCACAGAATCCCTAGTGTGGAAACAGGTCCTTCGGCCCAACAAGTGCACACAGACACTTGAAGCATCCTACCCAAACCCATCCCCTTATAGCCCACCTAAGCTACACATCCCTGAAAACTATGGGCAATTTAGCGTGGCCAATCCACCTAAACTGCAGATCTTTGGACTGTGGGAAGAAACTGGAGCACCCGGAGGAGACCCACGTAGACACAGGGAGAACGTGCCAACTCCACACAGACACAGTCACCCAAGGGTGGAATTGAACCCAGGTCCCTGGCGCTGTGAGGCAGCAGTGCTAACCACTGAACCACCATGCCGCCCCAACCATGTTTTTCTTCTTCTTACCAACTAGATCAGTTGTAGCTTTTGCAAAAGTTAATTGAGCTTGAAATTCAGACTAATTAGCCTTAATATTAAAAGTCACTTTTTTAATAATTTCTTTACTGGATCCCTTGAAGTTGTTTCAAAAGGTTTCTTGCTGTGTTTTTCAATATGATACTGTTTTGTGCCATCCAAATATAAACCCCATGTTTTTTAATTGAACAAACAAATAGCTGGCTCAGAGCTACTCAGCATGGCATTACCTGCAGTTTATGAGCAACACAGCACATTTATTTGGGGTAAACATTTGCGTTAAACATTTGTGTTTAATTGACTGACATTGATTTTAACTGCAAGCCTCCTCAATACCAATGACATTTCTTCATTCAGAGTTGTCACTTCCATCTAACATTTAGGAGATTAAAATCAGTTTTAAATTAAGGTAAATGAACAGGATAAAAAAGGGAGATACAACTAAGCAGTATTACAACATAAAAGACATTATTTACGCATAATTATTTGTTGCATGCTTCCTAAAGAAAGACGGGCAATCTATTTAAGGAACGATAATCTTGCATACTTTATGTATTCTTCAGATTAACTAGGATTACACAGGATATGATGACATTGAATCCGGCCTTTTGGCCTAGTCAAATATTCAGCAAAACACTGAGTATCATAATTGCATGGCTGTGGAAGAATGACTTTCCGTTCATTTTTTTGAAATTCAGCAGAGTTTGTGTCAAAGAAGATTTTGTGAATTCAGGGCCCCTTTCAGGCAAGCATTTAATTTTGGCATCAGCTCAAAAGGATCCCTGAGTATACATCAACAGAAATGTCATCAAGCAAGTTATGCATCCAATCACTTTGAAGGTTCCTCACAAAGTGAACCAGGAAGTAAGCAGTAAAAAGTTAAATAAATAGTTGGAATATAAAATTAAAATTAAAATAAAAAAGCAGAAATCTCAAACAAGCTTCATTTTAAAAAATCTGATTTAGCATAATTAGACATTTAATATTTCAAAATTATGGCAGCAGCTTTGCAGCAGTATAAATTTAGTACACCAATTACTCCTCAAATCAACAAGGCACAGTATTTTCAATATTTATTTTGAAAGTAGTATTTTTAATACAACCTGTTTGGATATGTTATGACACACCTCTGGGCCAGAAGGTCTAACTGGAGTCCCCCACTGCCCGAGAGGTAAGGCCTCAGGGCTTTCTTTTAAAAACACTGATATCATACAAGTGGAAACTCTCATCAATTTAAGTGCTTCATGCAGATTTCCAACTGTAGGAGTTTCAACAGTGGACCCACAGAGAAACAGGGACTCACCAACATCAAATTCTAGATTTCTGCATTTAACTTAGCAGTTTGTTACATCTGCAACTGCAGTCAGTTTCAAAGTTATAATCATAATGAACAATGAAAGCTTTGCCACACCTAACCCTGCAAACTCCTAGCTGCTGTTTCTTCAAATGGCCATTTTGAATTGTACTTGCCTGGATGGAAAAAAGTGAGGAAAGGAATGAACCACAGTTTTCATCAGGATTCCACTCTTAATAATATTCTGACTGGTTGGAAGAAGGCCTGTTCTAGCTGTAATTATATACCAATCTGCAGTAGATTGCAACATAAATGAGAGAGACAGGGTTGTGCCAGTACACACACAACCTAGGATACAGCAGGCCAGGCAGCATAAGAAAAGCAGGAATGCTGACGTTTCGGGTCTGGACCCTTCTTCAGAAATGGGGGAGGGGAAGGGGATTCTCAAATAAATAGAGAGAGGGGATGATAGAAGGTAGATGGTAGAGCAGATAGGTTGCGAGAAGACAGACAGGTCAAGGAGACAGGGATGAAGCCAGTACAGGTGAGTGTAGGTAGGGAGTTGGGATGGGGGTTGGTCAGTGAGGTGAGAGGAGCGGATAGGTGGGAGAAAAGACGGACAGGTCAAGGAGACAGGGACGAGAGGGGGGCTGGTCTTGGGATGAGGTCGGGATGGGGAGATTTTCAAGCTTGTAAAGTCCACATTGAGACCATTGGGCTGCAGGGTTCCCAAGCAAAATAGGAGGTGCTGTTCCTCCAGCCTTCGGGTGGCATCGTTGTGGCACTGGAGGCGGCCCAGGATGGACATGTCATCCAGGGAGTGGGAGGGGGAGTTGAAGTGGTTCACGACTGGAGGTGTTGTCGTTTGTCATGAACCGAGCGTAGGTGCGCCACAAAGCAGTCTCCAAGCCTTCGCTTAGTTTCCCCGATGTAGAGGAGGCCACATCGGGAACAGCAGATACAGCAGATTCTTGCAGGAAGGTAGGTGAGAGCAGGTATATTCTAGGTAGCTGAAGAGGGACTGTTCCACGTAGCCTACAAAGAGGCAGGCATAGCTTGGGCCCATGCGGGTACCCATGGCCACGCCCTCAGTCTGTAGGAAGTGGGAGGAGTTGAAGGAGAAGTTGTTCAGGGTAAGGACGAGTTCAGTTAGGCGGATAAGGGTGTCGGTGGAGAGGGAATGGTTGGAACAATCCCTCTTCCGCAGCTACACTGGCATTATCCTCCACCTCTTCCTCTGTTACATTGATGACTGTATCGGTGTCGCCTCGTGCTCCCATGAGGAGCTCGAACAGTTTATCCACTTTACTAACACCTTCCACCCCAACCTTAAATTCACCTGGACCATCTCGGATACCTCGCTCTCCTTCCTGGACCTTTCTGCCTCCATCTCTGGTAACCACCTGGAAACCAATATCTATTTCAAGCCCACCGACTCCCACAGCTACCTAGAATAAGCCTGCTCTCACCCACCTTCCTGCAAGAATGCTATCCTCTATTCCTTCCTTCGCCTCCGTCGCATCTGCTCCCAACATGAGGCATTCCACTCCCGGACATCCAGATGTCCTCGTTTCTCAAGGGCCGCAATTTCCCCTCCACAGTGGTCGAAAATGCCCTCAACCGCATCTCTTGCGCTTCCCACACTTCAGCCCTCACACCCCCTCCCTGCAATAACAACAAAGAGAATTCCCCTTGTCCTCACGTATCACCTCATCAACCTCCGGATCCAACGCATCATTCTCCGGCACTTCCACCACCTGCAATCTGATCCCACTACCAAGGATATATTTCCCTCCCCACCCTTATGTGCCTTCTGGAGGGACCGCTCTCTCCGCGACTCCCTTGTACGCTCCACACTCCCCACTAGCCCCACCACTTTTCCCTGCAACCGCAGGAGGTGCTACATCTGCCCCGACACCTCCCCCCTCACCTCCATCCCAGGCATCAAGAAAATCTTCCACGTTAAACAGATGTTCACCTGCACATCCACTAACGTGGTACATTGTATCTGCGGATCCCGATGTGGCCTCCTCTCCATCAGGGAAACTAAGCGGAGGCTTGGAGACTGCTTTGTGGCACACCTATGCTCACTTCGTGACAAACGACAACACCTCCCAGTTGGGAACTACTTCAAATCCCCCTACCACTCCTTGGACGACATGTCCATCCTAGACCTCCTCTAGTGCCACAACGATGCCACCTGAAGGCTGGCGGAACAGTACCTCTTATTCCGCCTGGGAACCCTGCAGCCCAATGGTCTCAATGTGGACTTTACAAGCTTCAGAATCTCCCCACCCCGACCTCATCCCAAGACCAGCCCCCCTCTCGTCCCTGTCTCCTTGACCTGTCCGTCTTTTCTCCCACCTATCCGCTCCTCCCACCTCACCGACCAACTCCCATCCCAACTCCCTACCTACACTCACCTGTACTGGCTTCATCCCTGTCTCCTTGACCTGTCTGTTTTCTCTTCATCTATCTGCTCCACTATCCACCTTTTATGATCACCTCCCCCTCTCTCTATTTATTTGAGAATCCCCTTCCCCTCCCCCATTTCTGAAGGGTCCAGACCCGAAATGTCAGCTTTCCTGCTCTTCTGCTGCTGCCTGACCTGCTGTGTTCATCCAGCTCCACACCTTGTTATCTTGGACTCCAGCATCGGCAGTTCATACTATCTCCAACCTGGGATACTATTGGATATGCAATGCACAAATAGATCCTTCTGCCCATTTCAGTCTTCATGCTCCATTCAAGCCTCATCAATTCTTTTCTCATTTGGAACTACCATGTAACCCTTTATTTCTTACTGTCCCAAATATTTGCCAAGTTTTCCGTTCGTTTGAGGGTTGGGCTATGGATCTCCATTTGATTGTTCGATGTCTCTGGGCAAAACAATGGTTTCCCATTGCCTTCTGCAAGATAGCTGACCAGGAAACACTTCCACTCTTACTATCTATCAGCAGATATATTAGAAGGACTTAAAGGCTGATAACCAACATTAACCAACTGGACCACATTACAAATGCACCTGGGCCAGCAACTGATATTATACTGAAACTGGACCTTCTGGCCCAGAGGCCAGACTATCACTGCACCACAAGAGCTCCTTAAGAGTCTTACTGTACTAGTCTTTGGGTGAAGCAGCTCCTTCCGACTTCCCATATGGATTTCTTGGTGTTTATCTCATGTGAATCACCTTGATTTAAGCCTCTCCCCACACATTCTCTGTACACAGTTTATCAAAACCTCTCAATTTTCAAGTCCTTTATTAGGCCACCTCTCAATCTTCTTCGAGAGGACAGCCAGCCTGTTAATCCGTCCCTGACAATTCACACACACACACACACACACACACACACACACACACACACACACACTTGATTCATGCTTGTAAACTTTTTTTTGCGTACTCTGTCCTTTTTATAATATGGTGACCAGGACAGCACAGACTACTCCAACCAATATAGATTTAGTACAAATTCTCTGCTTTTTAATTCTATTCTCTAGAAATAGTACCGAGTCCTTGGTTTGCTTTCACCATCGTCTTGCTAAGATGTGACACAATTGTAGTGATTGATGTATTTGTATTCCAAGATCCCTCATATGCTCTATCCTACCTTGACATGCAACTTCCAAATAATAAAAGTTATTTGCTGTATGTCCTACCAAATTGCTGACATTATTCAGTACATTTAAGTAATAGCTAATGTGGCATGTTGTGACCTAAAATGAACTATAATGGAATGACACATTAAACTATAGTGATGATTTCATAAAACTAGACAAGTTTCCTCATGACTCATCATAACAAGATGCTGACACCTGTTATCCACTATTTAGTGACAATGTATACAGCTGTGTTCATGATGACCTTTCTTAAAACCATGACTAGCATGTTCTTGTCACCAAATGACATGGTTTCAATTATATCAGATTTTGTTTCACTGCACTGAAGAAAACAAGCATATCCCATAAAATCAAAACTTCAAATCATGACAATGGAGGCCAGTTATGAACAATACTTGAGCATCCTAAATTCAATAGGTGTGAAACAGGAAGAAGTCAGTGAAAGATGAATTTATGTTATCCAGAATTAAGAGATGAACAGATTCATGGAGAATGGAGGGGGATTGTTACAATCTAAAAGACAATACAATCTCTAAAATAGAACAACTCTGCTCACACAGCTAATTTTTCTTTGCATCTAAAATTCCTGACTAGGATTGTAACTGAATTCCAACAGGTTTTGAAAATCTGAGCATTAGCTCAATGTCATAGATCAGCTGTACCTCAAAGAATGACAAGCAGCAATCTGCAGATTTCAACCTGCAATGATTGAAACATTACTTAAATGAAGTCAATCTGTGTTGCAAGAATAAAGCAGAATATTTATTAATTTATCACAAACAAAAATATCCAAATTCAGAGCAAGACTAGGCTTTTTGGCCCCATAAACCTGTTTTGCAATTCAGTAAGATCACTGTTGATCTGACTGTGGCTCAACCCCACTTTCATGTCTATGCTTATACCTTTGACTCCATCGTAAGATAAGAATCCATCTGATGTGAGTTTTGCCCACAGTAAGGTACTTCACCTGATATGTAAATACTGAGTGTGGACATTGTGGTATTTAATAATACAACAGGTGTCTATTACATCTGGTGATCATATACATACAATATATTCACAAGCACATTTATGTCTGGGCTAAAGTTGAGTTATGAGGTTTCAAAGAGCACCATGTTGTCAATAGTATCTCATGCTTCAAAATGAACCCCAGCATCACAGATCTTCATATCATCAGATCCCAGATGCAATGATATTATCATGAGAATGTCTCTTAAAAAGATACACTGATATACTGACCATGAGACACAAGACAAAACTCTCTACCTTTGTCTTAAAACTATTGAGTACTTTTCTCCATAGGGGAAGAGTTCCAAAGATACAGTAACTCTCTCCCTATTTCCATATAATATTGAAGCTATGAAACTGTTGTTCTCAGTGGATTTTTAGAATTCATATTTTAACTCTTCCTGATAAGGTTTAATGCACATATATATGTACACGCACAGTAACTCCATAATTTAAAGGCAAAAGTAACAGTTTTTTCTACCCAAATATTCCTAAGTATTACATATCACAGACCAAATGGCAATTCATTTCCTGCTTCTATTCATGTTCCCTATCTTCCATCCGTACCTCTGCAGCTCTGAAAAATGCTATTCTTAAAATCCCTACAGTGTAGAAACAGGCCCTTCGGCCCAACAACTCCACACCAACCCTCAGAGCATCCCACCCAGACCCATTCCCCTATAATCGACCTAACCTACACATCCCTGAACGGTACAGGCAATTTAGCATGGCCAATCCACCTAGCCTGCACATCTTCGGACTGCGGGAGGAAACCCACGCAGACACGGGGAGAACATGCCAACTCCCACAGACAGTTGCCCAAGGGTGGAATCGAACCCGGGCCCCTGGCGCTGTGAGGTAGCAGTGCTAACCACTGAGCCACCGTGCCATCAAATTTTCCATCTCTCTTCCCTGTTCGTCCAGGTTGTTTTGGTTAATTTCAAAACACTGCATGATTAGAAATGTAACAAACCAAATTGTGCTGTTACCATGTGTGCATCACAATGCAAATTAGCATGACAGTAGGAAAAAGGGCATGAAAATAGCATAACTACAATTTCCCATCACCAAATACAATTAAATACAAAAAGCTACTCAGATATTTTTTCTCTTTTAATATCACAATGCTAATTTAGGAAGTCAGTTTCTGCTCACTTTCCAACATTCCATCAAACGTCCAGGAAAACAGGAGACAGCTGATTTAATTTGTCAAGTCTATGTCAGTTCTCAGTCAGTAGGGCAAATCCTGTCTTATTCCACTGCTCCAACTCCCTGGTCCTGCAAGCTTATTTTTCTCCAAGTGCTGTCAAGAAATCTTCACCAGCCCGATAATAAAGTGACAGTCATGCCAGCGTTATCAATAAATTATGAAAATGCAATTTAGCACGAAAGCCTTCCTGACAAACATGGAGCTAGGCAAGAATGTTAGTATATCTGGTTTTTCAATTAAGTCTTTTAATTTATCCATAATTAAACTAAGTAGAAATCCCATGTGAACAGGATTAAAAAAAGGTAGCTTAGTGTGCAAACAAATAAGAAACTTATAAACAGTTGGTATTGTGGAGATGAAATGATAGGAGGGGAGTGGAGAAAGCATTTTGACCTGGATTTTACAACAGGAACAATGGACGCACCATCAGCAGAATTGCTGAAAGGACTAAACTGGTTAGCCATTTGCAATACCTGCACCTGGTTAAAACCAAAATCCAGACACACCGTGATCTGCCCTGCTATTCCATCAGTTGCACTGTGCTATTACCTCATCAAGATACTTTGCATTCATATACAAGAGTGTGAAGTTGGAACTTGTAGTACTTAGTCGTTAGGTATTTTAGAGAGAAGATGAAGGCTCTTCCATCAACACTTAAATAAATTTCAAATCTGTAGTATCAAGAAACTGCATACTAATAATGTGTGTTTAAAAATTTGAAAACACATTCCTTCAGATAAAAATCATTGCCTCCATAGTTCCAGGGTCCAGGCGGTCAGAGTAGTTGCAGGACATTCTTCTGGAGGAGGGTGAGCAGCCAGATGTTGTACTCCACACTGACACCAACAATATAGGTAGGAAAGGGGATGTGGTTCTGCAGTCCAAATTTTGGGATTTAAGAAGAAAATTAGGAAGAAGAACGACAAAGTAGTTATCTCTGGGTTACTCCCTGTATCACACATTACTGAAAACCGAAATTGGATGAATGTGTGGCTGGAAAGATGGAAAAGGGAAGGCTTCTGCCAAGGGTTCCTAGGACTAGTTCTGGAGGAGATGAGTCCTGTACAAAGATGAGTGGGCTGTACTCAAATAATGCCAGTTCAGAGTTCCCTGCAGAGCATTTTTCTAGTGCTTCTGGGGAGTTATAACTCAATTCAGCAAGGCTATGGGAACCAGGAGAGAGTTACAGGTGCACAGTGCCATGTGGAATGATGCTGTGGCAATACCAGAGACCTGGTGAGGGAAGGGTACTCAGGAAATATAGGAAAGGAAAACAAGCACAGGAGTGGTGGTTTTGGTTCAGGACAGCATTGCAATGCTGGAGAAAGAGGATGTCTCAAGAGATTCAGGAGAGAATAGAGTTGGCTAATGCTAAGGTACAATAATATTGCTTGGCGTAGTTACTAGTGAGAGGATATAGAGGATTAAATCTGAAAAGGAAATTACACAAAAATGCAAGTATTATAGAATAGTTAAAGTGAGGGACTTTAATTATCTGTATGTAGGCTGGAATAGTGGTAGCGTATTGCATCATAAGGTTTAAGAGCATGGAGAAGGAAAATGGACAATCCAGATTAAAAACATTCAACTGGGAGAGAACAGACTTAAAAGGGGGCAAGATAGCTTGGCCAGATAGATTGGAGCCAAAAGTTGATGGGAAGGGCTATAGCTGAACAATGGACTACCAAATGAGAGATAGTTCAAATACAGTGAAGGTAAATTTCCTCAAGAGGGAAAAGGAAGGGCAAACTAATCTAGAGCTTCATGGATGAAAGGCGAGATAGAAACTAAAAGAAAAAAAATGTGCTTAGGAAAGGTGTTAGCTTTAAAATACAAATCAGAATGAAGTTGTACACAAAATATTCAGAAGGAAAGTGAAAGAGTAAACAAGAAAATCACAGGAGGAAAATAAAAAGCATTGCTTTCGTCATAGAAGCCAAAGGGTAACTGTGGAAGGGTTTTTCTGACTGGAGGCATGAGTCAGGGCAATGAGTATAAAAGTTGACAAGCCATATTGAGCTGTATACAACTTCAGTTAGGCCACGTTTGAGGTAGTGTGCGTGTAGTTTGGGTCACCACACTAACAGGAAGGATGTGTAGGCTTTCGCGAGGATGGAAAATAGGTTTAACCGGGCATTTGCCCGGGATTGAGTGTATTAGCTATAAAAGGTAAGTTGGATAAACTTGGATTGTTTTTTTTACGAGAGTGTCAAAAGCTAAGGGGTGACCTTATATAAATTATAAAAGATTATGAGGGGCATGAATGGGGGGTGGACAGTCAGAGTCTTTTTCCCAGGTTGAAAATGTTATTAGGGCTTGTAGGCTTAAGGTGAGAGGAGAAAGTTTGAGAGAGATATGCAGGGCAAGTTCTTTACACAGAGGGTGGAAGGTGCCTGGAACGTGCTGCCAGTGGAGGTAGTAGAAGCAAATACAATAGTAAAGTTTGAGACATTTAGATAGACACATTAATAGGCAGAGAAGGAAAGGGATATAGACCATATGCCAGTAGTTGGGATTAATTTAGAATGGCATCATGGTCAGCAATGGCACAGTTGGCTGACATTTACTGTGTCATATTGTTCTACATTCTTTACACAGGAATCCCAAAGTCTTCTATAGGCATAGACATAGTAAAAGGAGTAATGCCAAATAGGGACCAAGGAGGAGATTTAAGCCTGGGGTCCAAAGACATTGCTTAGGTATTAAATGATTTTTTTTAAAACCAGGAAGCATATATGCTATACCGGCCAAGGTGAAAGAAGAGAAGGCTATGAGAAGATTTCAAAAGTGACATGGTGGTGATATTGAATAAGTTATTAATTGACAAGGCACCGGACTGGATGGAATACATCCAAGGTCGTGCCCATTGTCTGTCAGTCTTCCCTTGACACGGTGCTGGTGCCAGAGGACTGGAGAACTGAACACTACACGTGGTTCACAAACAAGTTCTTGCAGTGTTCATCCAGCCCTGCACCTTGTTGTCTCAGATTCTCCAGCATCTGCAGTTCCCACTATCTCTGATTCAATTTTAACCCCACTGCGAAGCCTCTTCTAAGGAAGCCTCTCTGCTCCTATGATGCAGCTTGGCCTGCTGTGTTCATCCAGCCCTGCACCTTGTTGTCTTGTAACAAAAACCCAGTTAGTTTAACTTTGTTAGTGGGGAAACTTCTAAAACAATAATACAAGAGATAATTTATAGTCACATGGACAGATGTGGATTAATTAGAGACAAATAGCATGGATTTCTTTAGGAAAAATCCTGTTCAACTAACTTGCAGAAGCACTTTGAAGAACTACCAGAGAGAAAGTTGATGAGGTTAATGCCATTGATGTGGTGTACAGGGACTTCCAAATGGCATCTGACAGTGCCACACAACAGACTTGAGGTTATAGGGTACTTTAGCAAGGTGGATACAAAATTTGATGAGCAGTAGGAGGCAGACAGCAAATGGTTAATAGATATTTTTCCAGGTTGGAGAAAGGTTTTAGTGGAGTGCCCCAGTACACTGGGACCCTTGATTTTCCTGCTTTATATTAATTTATCTAGATCTTGGAGTGCAGAAGATAATTTCCAAGTTTGTGGATGACACAAAATGTGAAGGCATTATAAACAAAGGAGGACATTATTGAACTTCAAAGGAAATTGACAAGTTGATGAAGTAGGCTGATAGGCGACAGATGAAGTTCAGTGCACAGAAGTGTGACAGGATACATTTTGATACAAGAGAGCGTGGAGAGCCAGTACAAATGGTACTATTTAAAGGATGCACAGAAGAGGAGAGATGTGTTGCATACATGCCTACATCATTACGTTTAGTAGGACAGGTGGAGACAGTGGATAATAAAGCATTACTTGCTGTATCTGCATATTAACTTTTGTAGCATAGGCACATGAACAACTAGATCCCACTGTACTACAAAATTCTGCAGCTATTCTGTTTTTGTATTCTTCCTGTCCAATTGAACAACTTGACATTTTCTCCCATTATACTTCATTTGCTGGATTTTTTGTGCACTCACTCAACCTATCTATATCTGTCTGCAACCTCCTTAGGTCCTTGTCACAACAGAACTTCCTATCTTGGTTTCATCTGCCAATTTTGCTACAACAACTTTATTCCCCTAATATACGTCATTAATGTAAGCTATGAAATCCCGAGTTCCTAGAGCAAACCCTTACGCAGGCACGTGCAAATAAACTTGGGAATCCAAAAGGTTTCTGTCTCCTCCAGAGGTTACGTTGCATTAGTCATTGCCAATGTACATGACACTCAGGTACCTACTCATTAGACCCCTACTAAAAGATCTCTTCGATAACACAAGGTGGTGCATTTCGGGACAAGTGAACATTTAGTGATGTTACAAGAGATATTCATTACTGTTACCTTTCACCTCTCTTGCTCCTTGATGCTCCTAAACACTGTCAGTTGTGCTCAGTGACCTTCTCTTGACAGCTTGCTACGAGCAAGGACCCATGAGATGAGCAGCAAGAAAAAGGAAGAGCAGCTCTGAGTCGCAGAGGTAAGTCTCAAGACAGAGAGACAGTGCAAAGATGGGATAGACAGAAGGAAGGTCAGGAGTGTTGGGGAGAGGAAATTTTGGCAGGCAAGGGGAGGGTCAGAAGAAACAAATTCAAAGTGACTAATTGGTCACTTGACTCTACAATGCCAGTACAAATTGACAAGAATAAATGCCTGTTGCTAAAAGTAAATATGGGACCTATTAACTAAATCAATGTGGAAGTGGAACAACTTAAAGCTATTTGACTTGAAACAGGGCCTTAATGTATTTTCAGAATCAAAGGCATACCCAGCAGCTATGATTATCAGTAATTACAGAACTAACATTTTGAGCAATTTCTTATTTCTCTATGATGTCAAATACTTCTGCAATGCATCTGGAAATATTGATAAGGGGTATTGTACTGTAGGTTTACCAAAATTATAAGTATACTCCAAGGTTTAAATTACAAGGAGAGGTTATACAAACTGAGAGATAGTAAGAACTGCTGATGCTGGAGTCAGTGATAACACAGTGTGGAGCTGGAGGAACACAGCAGGCCAGGCATCATCAGAGGAGCAGGAACGTTGACGTTTTGGGTCAGGACCCCTCCTCCAGCTCCACACGGTTATACATACTGTGTCCCTTGGAATTTAGATTTCAAGACATTAAGATGAATAGATTGGGTGGATAGCAACTATTTCTGCTGCATAACAACACTTGGACTAGACAGCATAATCTAACAGTTAGAACTAGAACTTTCAACAGTGTATTTAGGGAACACTCCCATACAACAAACAACAGAATCTGAAACTCTTTTTCAAGCAACTACTGATGCCTGATGAATTAATTTTAATCTAAGATGGATAGGTTTTTGTTAGTGAAATATATTAAAGGATACAGGGCAAAATGGGTATGTGGAGTTACGTCACTGGTCAGCCATGATCTTATTTGACACTGGAAGGCACTTGGGGGGTGCTCAATGGCCTACTTCTGTTCCTATTAATGTTCAACAACTTTTTTTTCCAAATCCAGAAAGAGAGATTTATTTCTACCAAGTACAATAAAGCAGATTGCTTTATTCTTAGCCTGGATCTAAGCAGCTAAAGGTCATTTTTAATTTCTTTAAAATACAATAGCAGATGAATGGCATACTTACAATAAATCGGATCCATATCTATTAGCATGTATTCAATTACATGAATCTCCATTGTGGAAGCTAAAGTACCTCAAGTGAGCCAAAGCCTTTTAATTTCAGAGCAGGATTATTACTCAATTGATTTTGAATCTACTCTTATTGAATCTACTCTTATTACCACAGAGAAATAAAAGGTGTCTCTAAGTCATCTTTCATCCAATTTCAAATCAGGCAGCCAATAACTTAAAAGAGATGCATGAAATGCCTTATAGATGGCAGTGTGTTAATCACCAGAGAATAACCATAGAAACAATATAAAAATACATAATTCAAAAGTCAAGGTAAAGCAACAAGGGTATAGCTCTACATGGTTAGACCTCAGATGTTGTGGCACTTCAGCCACTCCCATAGACAAGCCCTCGCTTTCAAAGGATCTACAGAAAGTTCTCACTTGACAAACATAGGGTAGTGCAGAACATCCAGGCATTGAACAAAATATTTCCGAATACTGGTTATGTACAATCACAAAATCTTAACTTCAGAAGGTAGTAGACCCACAATTCAGCAGGGTATTGTCAGATGGTTTTGGCCACAGCCAATTTTAGGAAGCAGCTCAAATTCCTAATAGATTTTTTAGGAAAGTGCATCAGTTGTGCTAGACAACACATGAACATGAAGATTTTTTTTTGCTAACCACTCATGGAGTATGGTACATCTATCAGTGATGACTTCAAATGAGCTGCTCAATTTTAATTAAATAGACTGAGAAATGAATGTCAAAATTGACCAAGACAATGTACATTTAAATGCAAGTCCAACTCAACTGCACAAAAGAGATAGGAACAATTTACTGCAGATGCTGGGATCTGTACTGAAAACAACAAATGCTGGAGATCACAGCAGGTCAGGCAGCATCCATGGAGAGAGAGCATGCTAATGTTTTGAGCCTGGATGATTCTTCATTAGAGCTGCTTGGATTTGATGATTTGTGCTTCTGCAGATATCTACTCTTGATGTCATCTTGTATGAAAGCATGTATAACTTGATGGGAAATTGTGAATAAACCTTGATTCAGTCCCATTTGCACTATGGACAGAAGAGTCAATACTGTGTACGGCACAAATACAAATGCTTTTAAAAAGAAACTCAAGTATAGATATCATGACAGAAAACATACTACAGATTCAAGACTAACACCGATAAAATGTGAACAATTCAAGTAGGCCGACGTTACTGAATACAGACACCACCGGCAACATCTAAAATTTTCTAGGGACCTGAAACAAGTAGCAAAAAAGGTTTTTGACTTTTATTCCAATGAATTGTACTTCCTGTGACAGTACTACAATGTAGTTTCTTCTCTGCAATCTTTTCTTCTTGACTGGCTTCAGCAGAGCTGGAAGGCATCCTCGTCTCGGCCCAGCATAGCCACGGTGGTCTCTCGGTTACATATGGCGGTCTCTCAGCCCAGCGTCTCGGTGACCAGTGGCAGTCCCCCGACCTGGCGTGGTGGTATCTCAGTATGTTCCGGGTATGTTCTGGAGGGAGGAGGAGATTGGGGAGGCAGTAGCATCAGCAGAGGTGCCGTTGTGGCTCAATGAGGGGAGAGTGTGTGTTGAGGGAGGTCCCCTGGTATCTGCAGCGACATCAAGAACAGTCAGCTGCGAGCTAATCGGAAGACTCAAAGATCATTAAACTTTTAACATTATTTCTTTATTTTTCTAGTTTATATTAAGAACTTTAAATGTTAACTATTATAAAGGTAATGCTTAACTTTAACTGTTTTTCTTTCACTATTTTGTATCTAAGTTTTAGTACCTAGGTACCTTTGTACCCAAGATGGCACCACGTGTGGTGACATTGTACACTTTTCACCGTACTTCTGTGCTCGAGTACACGTGACAATAAAATCTAAATCTATATCTAGCTAGAGTCCTGTAATACTACCAGATTTAATTAAATAAACTGATGTACTGTCAAACTCAGTGGAACTGCGATCAAAGGGTAGGGAAATTGGCAACAGGATACTTGAGTTGGATGGTCAGTCACGATCATACTGAATGACAGAGCAGGATTGAAGGGCCGAATGGCTGCCTACTCTTATTTTCTACGTTTCTAGATTCATAGTAGGAATCACCACTGAATACAAGCTATTTTTTTTAAACTAAAAAAAATTCTAACTTTGAGCAAGGATTAAAAAAAAAGTCCAAACAACTGAACTCTACAGCAAGTCATCATTCTGAAACACTATCTCCACTTCTTTCCACAGATACTGTCCAACTTGAATGTTTCCAGCAATTTTTTCTTTTCATTTCAGATTTCCGGCTTCCACAACTTCTGACTTCTAAGCTAGCAATTTATATTATTTGGAAATAACATAGTTGAGAGCTACATTTCAAGAATACTTGCAGTCAGCATAGCTGGTTTCAAAGACAAATATTTCCTCAGTTGCTCAGCTCTCAAACTGCGATCTAATATTTTGACAGAATGTGGTTTCATGGATGGCTTATTTCACGTATTCAATAACCTTTATATTTCAGTAACTAAATCACATCTACTTATACTCTGTCTTCACAGGTTCATAAGCTCTAAATTTGATGAGAATCTCAAAACATGTTAGAAGGATTCAACTTGTCCATTTGTTAATAATATTTAGGTTTTCTCTTAGCCAGTAGGTAAAACAATCCTCGGTCTTTCAAACTTTTTAATACATCTATTGTTTCATAGTAGATTAGCTTGGTTGCTCTTCTCTGCACTACCTCCTGCAGTTGATTTGGAAGAATATTAATTTCCCTTCAAATCTTCTTGATTTTATACATAACAGAATTTACACTAAAATTATTTTTAACATCTTCATTAGCCCTTAACTTTCTAAACTGAAATAAATAGAAACAAGTTTATGAAGTC
Organism: Rhincodon typus; assembly: GCF_021869965.1. NCBI lineage: Eukaryota > Metazoa > Chordata > Chondrichthyes > Orectolobiformes > Rhincodontidae > Rhincodon > Rhincodon typus. Next base: position 22,917,415 of record NC_063347.1, read on the forward strand.
TACCTGAATTTTACCCTTTATGCCTGTACTGTACTCTTTCTCAAACTAATAATTCCTTCTTAAAAAGTGTGGTTTCCAAATCCAGTCCTTCAAAAAGGGTCTGATCAAGGTGCTGTACAAGTGAAGCATTAAATTCATTCACACTTTTAACTCCCTTGAAAGCAAGGGCCCACATTCTAACTTACTTTTATAAAAATGTACTCCTGCAGCAGATTTTAACAATGCATATCACACCTCCATTGTTAACAGGGAAAGATGAGGAGCAAAGTTATCTTCTGAGTCTCTAGTACGCTATTTTGTACTGAACATATTACCAGTTCAATACCAAGTTATTAATCTATTTTTGATGGCTACATTGATAATCAACTAGCTTCTGACTACCGAAATACCAGATCCAGAGATTTTCGTTGCACATTTAATTGTTTACTTAATGTCCCTTTAGTGATTCACAAAGCAAGTAGAAACAAAACAGGAGAGCTGATTACAATTGGAATGCATCCGACTACATCAGCTGCTTCATGCAAGATGACTGAAGAGTTGATTCTGCACAAATAGTGTAGATGTGTGAAGAACGGTATGTAGACACCTTGCTAAATCTTTGATGTCACAAGAACAAGACTCTAGTAACAAGCTCAATTATTCCCACAACTTGGTTGTTGATCACAAAAAAAAGATTATAAATTATTTTTGCTACCATTAATTGCTTTCATTGTCCCAAACAAAAAAGGTTTGCCAGCAGGAAAGATTTATGGAATTTTCACGATGAAAGTAAGACCCATTCATTCTATAGTAATGATCACAAAAACTGATATGTTTGTTATACTTTTCATAGACACACTCAAACACAATGTTGTCATGCTCTGTTTTTACAAGTAGTGGAGTTAGTACAAACGGATAAACCATTACTAGAGGCCATAAGGAATACCTTTTAGCCAAATGATGATTTGCTATCTGATTGTTTAAAATAATCCACATAAATGCTTGATTATTTTGTTATGCTATATACAAGTCAGTTGTATTATGGCTTCTTCAAGTTTATTGATATGTGAAACTGGCATTTTTGATGTGTCACTCAAATTTAAGAATTTCTTTTAAATTCAGATTTACAAAGCAACTAGAGGCATTTAGAAAGAAAACTGAAAAATTAGGAGCAATCAATACCAAAAGCTTACCTTCGCAAGATCACTTAATGGTCAGAAGAGACAGCAGCAAAAATGAATAGATCCTTTCAACAAATAAAATGTGGTCCTTGCCATCAAAGTCAAACGCAGATGAAAAATTTACAATGGAGGCAACTTAAATATTTTAGATGTAACATGATTCAAGAAGAACAGTCCTGATTGGGTTTCAGGATTAATCTAGTTAATATGACTAGTTGTAGGTCTACAAATGAAATTACAGCCGTGACGCAGGAAGAGTTGCTCATTTTTATCCTTGTTGAAGATATTTCACAATTAATAGAAAGGTTTGAAATGCCAAATGACAAACACGGTAGTAAATTGGCACAATTGGCATTGCAAATTGTTTAGTTTAGGATCGAAATCTTAAAACTCAAGTATTTTTAAATATCACAGTATAACTGTACAGCTAGAATATTGGATTGAAATCCTGTGATCATTTGGGAAGCAATAATAATCCTTTCAATGAATTCTACCAAACAATTGATTATCTGTACTGCATGAGCAGAATTCAATCTTTAAATTGATGCAAAGTCAGAATATTCAGATGGTTAGTGCATTGAAACAGCCCTCCTGTCCTTGCAAGAGCTAGGGTGAAATTTTAAATAGTCCTCCATCCAGGAGTTTGAAGTCAGAAGTCACACGACACCAGTCTTAGTTCAAACAGGTTTATTTGAAATCACCACCTTTCGGAGTGCTGCTCCTTCATGAGATCACCCGACAAAGGAGCAGTGCTCTGAAAGCTTGTGATTTCAAATAAACCTGTTGGACTGTAACCTGGTGTTATGGGACTTCTGACATTGCTGTCTTCAAACCCAGGATGTGGCGGTGCCAGTGTTCGACTGGGATGGGCAATGTTCGTAAAATGCAATACTATAAACCAGAAAAAGGGTGTTGGTCAAGCCAGGTGGGTAGCCAGCCAGATCCCATTAAAACCCAAATTTGCTTTCATCAGCCTGAAGTCTGACCTTCATAACCATCTCTGAGAATTCCCTGTTGTCCCAGTAGTGCTCGCTGCTCAAACCTGACACTCTTGGGAGATCTCCAATTCCTCCCCACGTAGGGCAGAGGTCACGACTTTAGGCAATGGACGTCCTGTGGTGTATTAAATGGCTTCAGGGCAGCCAGCAACTGCAGGGAATGTGGTTTGAAGGGGTTATCCTCAGAGTCCTAGCCAATAGCTAATCTTCAAACAACAGTGCAAAAAAAAGATCATCTAGCCACCTATCATTTTGCTGTTTACGGGAGCTGACTGTTTGCAAGTTTGCTACACACTGCTCGATAACTACGTTTCAAAAGTACTTCAGTTGGCTGTAAAGCACTTTGGGGATGGCTGACCATCACAAAAGGCACTCTGTATTATGCAAGTCAGTCTTTATTTTTAAGAAATGGATAAAAATTGCAAATACCATATCATCTGTATCTTAAAGCAGCGAGGTGGGGTCAGGGACCCCAGCCCCCAAAATTTCAACATTATTCTTGGACAGCTTCTGCCCGTGTTATAGCCTGAAAAACAGCATTTCCAGAAAGCTGTCAGTTGGGATTGGTAACTGTTCCCTCCGTCCTGCAGAGCACTCTATCCTAACTATATAGAATAGGACATTTGTACATCTTAAACATGGGATAACATCTCCAACGATATCACAGAAGTCCAAAAAGCACACCAAACCTTCACAGGATTTATTGTTGTCACTTACCAAGTACAGTGAAAAGTTCTGTTTTGCATGCAATATAGACAGACCATAACAAACAAGGTCATACAGATCATAGGGTGCTTAGACAGAGTAAAGTATACAAGGTTACAACTGCACAGGAGGTGCACAAGAGTGAGGTCAACATTACATTTGAAGTTAGAGAGATCCATTCAGCAGGCTAACAGCAGCTGGGAAGAAGCTGTTCGTGAACATGTTGGTGCGTGTGTTCAAGCTTCTGGACCTTCTGCCTGAAGAGGTTGGAAGAGAGCATTATCGGGGTGGGTGGGGTCTTTGGTGACGTTGGCAGCTGTGCCATGGCAACAAGCAGTGTAGATGGAGTCCACAGGTGGAAATTGGCTTCTGAGATGATCTGGGTTGTGCTCACGACCTTCTGCAGTTTCTGACAGTCCTGGGCACAGCAGTTGCTGTACCAAGTTATGATGTACCCTGATAGAAAGCTCTCCATTGTGCATCTGTAAAAGTTCATAAACATCCTTATAGACGTGCCAAATTTCCTAAACCTTTTGGAGGAAGAGGCAGCATCGTTGTGCCTTCTTGACCATCGCATATACGTGAGAGGTCCAGGACAGATTGTCAATTATCGTCACTCCTAGGAAACTTGACACTTTTGACCCTCTCCACCTCAGCCCTGTTGATGTAGATGGGGTTGTGTCCTCCTCCTTTCTTCCTGAAGAGAATGATCAGCTCTTTTGTTTTGCTGACATTGAGAGAGAGACTATTATCATTGCACCACGACACCAAGCACTGTATCTCCTTCCTGTATTCTGACTCATCATTGTTTGATATCTGGCCTGCAACAGTGATGTCGTTAGCCAACTTGTAGATGGCATTTGTACAAAATTTGGCTACACAGTCATGAGTGTACAAGGACTACAGTAGTGGGTTAAGTACGCATCCTTATGGAGGAGTTATGAAAGGCCCAAAAATTTCAAAGTGCATTTTACAGACATTTTAAACGGTTTGGAAGGGTTTCTGGCAAGCAAGGCCTAAACAGCGAAAGCTCTTGAAGCTGGGAGAGGGGGATAAAGAAGCCCAGAAGAGCATGAACAGTGATGGTGCTGTGGAGGAAAAAAAATGCAAAAGATCATAAGATAGGGTTTATGAGCCATAAAAATTGAGAACAGAATCCAAATGCTAGAATTTTGCCTGTTTAGTATGGAGGTTGGGAAGATAAGGAGAATGTTGGAAAACAGAGGGGACCAAGGCATTGATAAGGATTCTGACTGCAGTGTAAAGGAGGTAGAGACAGAGAGATCAAGTTGTGTGAAAATTGAATACGCTGGTATCAGTAACCTAGCTAGTTTGGAAGATAGCTTTCAATCAGGGTTCCACTGATCTTACCCAGTCACTACCCAGGACCTCACCATTAGCAGTTTTAGTGCCTAATAAACGAAGGATATCAAAGGTAGGATTTACAGCATGCTGTGTTATCTTTCTGTCTAGGAATAGTTTGTAAACATGGGGGGGAGGGGGGAGGGAGGGAGTACATAGGTGGTTAGGAAGGAAGACTGATGCTATACAAAAGGAATTTATGGCACATGGAATTGAAACAATTGAAAACAGATATTTTAAATGTCTTTGAAGGTAGAAAGACCAAAAATGATCAAGTGACAGGTCAATTCACTGAAGATCTGCCATACAAATATGGTTTTGTATAAATGTCACCGTTAGTAGCTATACCTATTCCCCTGCTGTAGTAAGATATTAAATAGTGTTAATGCTGTTATTTAAGGACAAGGAATATCCACCAAGGATTTTTATGGGGAATTAACAAAGATATCTCGATCTGCTCCACTTCACTTCCACACTTGTGTAATGAAAGATCTTTACAAAAAATCATTGCATCTCCACCCTTCCTTTCCTGCATCTCATTGCCTCCCAAATGCACTTATATTGCTGCATTAACCTAGTTTCTCCTAAACTAATTAACTAATGAAATTCTGTTGTGCAGCCGAATAATGGATCACAATAAGCATTGTCCTCAACCACCCTTATAGCTTTTTACACTATCCACTTCCAAATGTCTTTGCTTTATTCTTCAGCTTTATGCATAGTTATGCTCTTATCTAACTGTGGCTACAGCAACTCTAGCATTGGCTTTTCCTTTAGCTCAGTCACCTTCAGAGCTCTGCAAGAATCAATGGTTCCACCTTTTCTATTCCTAAATGTTACTTATTGGTGACACAAATTAGCAACATGGGACGACCTCCATTTTCAAGATGGCACAACTACGTCTGTCCATTACCAAAATTGACTTCCCTCTGCCCTTTGCAAACCACACGATCATACTTCTAACACTGGAAAAATCCATAAATTCGTTCAGCTAAACAAAAAGCTGTCTGGTGCCGTTATCCTCAAATAACAACAACAAATTTTGCATCTTTACAAATGACTCCAGCTCTATTCCAGTCATTTTCTCGATTTAAGATGACTAATTGGAACATATGGGTTCCAACAGATTCCCAAATAAACATCATATCACACTTCCTCTGCATAACAGAAAATTACACACTGTAATCGGTGTAATATCACCGGTTTTGGCCATATCTCTGCCCATCTACCACTGAAACCCTCTCCAATTTGTGTGGCCAGACTTATTTGCTTGAAAACTTTGCAAGATCAGCCTCTCAACTTCCGCTAACTTCATCTTATTTAAATCTGCTACTTAATTTCCATCCTGTATAAAAACACATGTTACTTCTCTTCCTCGGTTTACTAATCTACATTCTCCATGGAGTCCCCAAGACCTGAAGTTTAGAATCCTTAACTTCATGCATTAGTATCTTACTAATTTAATCTCTCTCTATCCTCATGGTCTCCTTTGGCCCTACTAAAGGTGTCAAAATAGATAAACGGAGCAGAGGTACAGATCAGCTGAGATCTAATGGAATGGTAAAACAAGCTTGAGGGTTTGAATGGCACTCTCTCATTTTTATGTCCTGGGTCTTGCCTCCTAGACACCTTTTCAGTGTCTACTTCATCACTCTGCCTTAAGTTACTAGGGACCCACACTTTGGGAATTTCTCTGTAAAGACCTCAAGACTCTCCTCCATTGATGGATTTTTAGATTTTATGATGTTTCCAAAGCAGCCTTTGGGCTAACACTTAAGAGGAATACTACAACTTAGGTGACTTGACTACTGTAGTCTATGAATGGGCCGAATGGCGTTTTTCTTCTCCCATCTCTATTGGATATGGCATACTGTAAACAGAAATCCACACATATTACTCCCTATCATTTACATAACAGAGATCTTTTTAAGCCAGAATTGTTTTGTGACAATTTAAAGCTCAAACATTCAGTAACCCATTTGGTGATTTACTAACCATTACTCATCTTTAGTGAGTTTCCTTCTAGTTCCCAAAGAGGAATGCAACCGTAGTACTTATAACTACAAACATGTAAACGAAAGGGAGAGGTAAACTGATTAAGTGGGCTTGCTGGATTAATTATTCTAACAAAATTCTCCACGTTTATACTCCCTTGCTCAGTCAGTTTTATAACAAGACTACTAGCTCACTGTGGTACACTTTGATTCAAATAACTGAGGTGAAGTTTAAAAAGAGCCAACCACCTGTATCACATTTAAAGCGACATAAGGAATTTATAAAGCTCATCACAAGATGCGCAAGGTAGTTAATGATATGCATTTTAGCTCAGACACCAAACAACAGCGGCACTCATGAATTCATTCCAAATCAATACAGATCACCTAATCTTTATATTCCACAGTTTAAAATTCATAATCACAAATTTTGAGGGAATCGAGGCAGATCCAGGACAATTTTTGGCAGCTAGTCCATTCCAAATGATTGAAATAAATAGCAATTTCAAAAGGTGTAGCGGTGATGATCAATCTGCAAATCAAAATGAAGCATCACTGACTACAGTGGTCGAAACAGTGGCTTGTAAATAAGTGTAAACCAATATCTGTTACTCACGCAGGAACTTAAAACTCTATGCTTGGAACTCATTCTACATCAGCAACCCAAAATTAGGTACCCCAAACGTGTGCAAAAACAATGATGACATTTTCATACAAAACTGTAAACCTTTCAGTACTGTGTTCTTTAAACTGGCAGAATAGTAAATACATTTTTGGGAGCTGCAACAGTAGGTGGTGAAGGCATACATAGAAATAAACTGAGGCAAACTGAAATCAGTTAAGAACTTCAAAGCTTGTATGATCGTTAAGAATGTAATTCATTCTCACTCCGGAATGGTGATCTTGTCCCACCTACAACTTCAGGGTATTCCATCATTCCTTAATTGGCTTTCCCTGAGCCCAGGAGCCATTAACTGAACTGTGATGAACTTTGTCTTAATTTTATTTTTTTTTAAAAATAGGATGCATGACTTCTGTCATTAATATAGGCGCCATGGTAGAGTGACTTACAAAACTTCACTGTATTTTTCAAGTAAGAGTACGTGACAATAAATTTCTATTCGAAACTAAATGACTTAATTAATGCGTCATGTTACAATAGCAGTATTACTCTAATTAGATGCAATCACGTGTGCAGCGAGAATTTGAAAAAACCTTGATTAAAGAAAATGTTTCATGACTTTGTGCATCAAATACTACAGATCAAAAGTCAGTAAAATAATTTATCTAGAAGAATGTTTTAATCATTTTAGCTATTTGGCATAAATCAGAAATTGGAGCTATTTTCTTCTGACTTCCAGACTCAAAGGAAATTCAGCAATTGCCATTAAAACTGAGCATTGAAGAGATTAAGCAATAACGTTAAACCTGTCAATGAAAAACACACCATTTAAAAATCAACTGAGAGCACACTTTTCATTTCTGAAGCCTTCATAAAGTTATAATTACATCATTAAAAATGAGACAATTCATTACATACGAGATACAAAATACAAAATACTGAACAAAAAAAACACACACACTGTCATGCTTTAAAAGTAAGAAAGCGACACTAAAATGTAACATGCAAAAGTGCCACAGTGAACCCATCTGGCTTCAACATCAAATAAAAACCCACATGCAAGGCTCCTGTTGTGTAGCACACCAGATTCCAGTTTGTGAGGGCTTTTAGATTTGAGGCAAAGTGCTGATTGCATGCCATTTTTAGTTGCAAAATGGTCTTGCAAAAGGAAAGCTTGTCAGAAGTTCTGTACCCAGCAATTTTCAAAATGCAATAGGCACTACTGATCCAGCTGGTTGTGTCCTAAAGGACATAGCTGCTAGACTGGATCTGCGGCAGGTGGTGAGGGAACCAACAAGAGAGGGGACAACATACTTGACCTCATCCTTAACCTGCGGGCTGCAGATGCATCTGTCCATGACGGTATCACTAAGAGTGACCATAACAGTCCTTGTGGAGACAAAGGCCTATCTTCACATTGAGAATACCCTCCATTTTGTTGTGTGGCACTACCATCATGCTAAATGGGACAGATTTCAAACAGATCTTGCAACTCAAGACAGGGCATCCATGAGGCCCGCTGGACTACTAACAGCAGCGGAATTGCACTTCAGTATAATCTGCAAATCTCTTGGCCTGGCATATCCCTCACTCAACCATTACCATCATGCTGGGGAATAACCTTGGTTCAATGGAGAGTGCAGGAAGGCAGACCAAGAGCAGCACCAGGCATACCTAAAAAGGAGATACCAACCTGGTGAAGCTACCAAATAGGGCTACTTGCATGCCAAACAGCATAAACAGCAAGTGACAGAGTTAAGCAATTCCACAACCAACAGTTCAGATCTAAGTTTTGTATTCCTGCAAAAACCAGGCATGAATTGTAATGGACAATTAAATAATTCACTGATGGAGACAGCATCACAAATATTCCCATCCTCAAATGGTAAAAAGATCCCAACAGATCATTACAAAAGATAAGGCTGAAGCATTTGCAATAATCTTCAGCTGTAAGTGTTGAGTGGATGATGCATCTTGGCCTCCTCCAGTGGTCCCTAAGATCATAGACACCAGACTTCAGCCAAGGCCATTCTGTTATGGATCAGACCAAACTCCTTCAAACCATATCAAGGAGATAGGCTAGACACTCTTATCTTATTTAAAAGGCTTGTATAAGGCGCTGTGTTCCAGGTGTGATTTGATTGGTCAAACTACTAGGATTTAAGTAAAACACACTATTCTTACACCACAGTTAAAATACAAACAAAAAGAATTGGCATTACTTTAACTCTATCAAAATACTTTACAAAATAATATATTATTAAACCACTACTCATCAACCGTTCCAATACAGCAGCATCCCTTAAACACACCCTTGGCAATGGCAAATTCAACAAAAGAGATTTCTTTCATTTGCTTTTCTACCCCAGTTCAGGAGAAACACTGCCAGAATGAATCTAGCAGCTTCTGCAGCAGTAGAGAGTGAACTGCATCCATTAACTTCAACTCTAAAACCCCAAATTCAACAACTGAAAACAAAATAAAAACTGAAATAGTGTGTCTGTGTGACCCTAACTCCATCCACTCATGCTTCTTTTCTCTTATTTAAAACCCAAAGCTATTTACTCTGCTTTCCATGTTGCATACACCTTGGCACCAGATTGACAACATCCCTCTTCGAGAGAGCCAGGACAAAACAAATTCCTCCTAAAAGGGCACATCAGGTCACAATTCACTCTACGTGATGTCAAGAAACAGTTGGAGGCACTGGATACCGCAAAAGGCTACAGGACCTGACAACATGCTGGCAACAGTGCTGAAAACTTGTGCTCCAGAACTAGCCAAGCTCTTCCAGTACAGTTAAGACACTGGCATCTACCCAACAATGTGGAAAATTACCCAACTATGTCCAGTATACTAAAATCAGAAAAAATCCAACCTAACCAATTACCACCCCAGCAGTCTACTCTCCATCAGTAAAGTGACAGAAAGTGTCATTAACAATGCTAACAAGCAGCACCTGCTAAGCAATAACCTGGTCATTGACACCCCGTTTGGGCTCCACGAGGGCCACTGAGCTCCTAAACTCATTACAGCCTTGGTTCAAACACGGACAAAAGAGCTGAATTCCAGAGATGAGGCGAGAGCAACATAAAGCCCTTGATATCACACTGCATTTGAAGTGTGGCACCAAGGAGCCTTAGCAAAACTGGAATCAATGGGTATCAAGGTGCAAACTCTCTGCTGGTTTGAGTCATACCTGGCACATAGGAAGATGATTGTAGTTGTTGGAGGTCAGTCTTCTCAGTTCTACGACATTTCTGCAGGAGTTCCTCAGGGTAGCGTCCTCACTTCAATTATCTTCAGCTGCATAAAAGACTTTCCCTCCATCACAGTCAGAAATGACAACGTTCACCGATGATTGTGCAATGTTCAACGCCATTCACGACTCCGAGACTGAAGCAGTCCATGTTCAAATGCAACAAGATCTGGATAATATCCAGGCTTGAACTGAAAGTGGCAAGTAACATTCATGCCACACAACTATCAGGCAATGACCATCTGCAATTATAGACGACAATCTGACCACTGTCCCGTGACGTTCAATGGTGTTACCGTCGCTGAATTCCCCATTATCAACATCCTTGGAGTTACCATTGACCAGAAACTCAATTGGACTTGCCACAAACAGTGACTATAAGAAGAGGTCAGAGGTTAGGAATACTGTAGCAAGTAACTCACCTCAACTCTAAAAACACAGTAACCTTGACAAAACATCCAGGATAAAGCAGCCCACTTGATTGGCACCACTTCCACAAGCATACATTTCACTCATTACCAACATTCATTAACAGCAGTGTGTATTATCTACAAGAAACACCACAGAAATTCACTAAAGATCCTTAAGACAGCATGCTCCAAGCCCACAACCACTTCCATCTCCAAAGGACAAGGGCAAGAGATACATGGGAACACCACCACCCACTCTCTGCAAGTTCCCTTCCAAGCCACTCTCCATCGTTACTTGGAAATATATCACTGTTCCCTCACCAAAGGTACTATTGTTCACTCAAGCTATCACTGGTCAACCTACAGCACACGGATGCAGCAGTTCAAGAAGACAACTCACCACCATCCTCTCAAGGGCAACTAGGAACAGGCAATAAATGCTGGCCAGGCAGTGACACCCATGTCCCACGAGTGAGTAAAAAATTGAGGGGCATGAGAGGTAGAGCCACAATCTTGGTAACATTATGGTGGTGGTAACTGTCCATCTTGGATTGAATCTAAATATGGATCTGAAGCTTTTCATGGGATCAAGTATGACACCAAGAGTGACAATACACTGGTTTAGTCTTTCAATTCACAGAGGGTGAAAATTGGTAGCTAGGGATCAGATTTTGGAAAAAGCACTGAAAACGATGGCTTCAGTTTTTCCAATATTCAATTGGAGAAAATTTCTGCTCACCTCCTACTGGATGATGAGTCTGATATTATAGCTACAGCAGAGGAGACAGAAGAGATAGTAATGGTGTAGAACTGTGTTTTCAGCATACATGTGAAAATCAGCATTCTACTTTCACGTCATAATCTGACAGTCAACATGGAGATGACAAATATAGGTAGTGAAGGATAGATCCTTGGGAAATATATATGAGAGGCAACTGAGAAAGATTGGGAATTGATATTCTGACCATGACCGAAGGTCCAGCCAGAGGACATGGCTGGGTCAGCAGTTACTGCCCATCTCTAATTGCCCCATGATCTGACCAGCTTGCTAGGGACATTTCAGAAGGCAATTAAGAGTCAACCACATTGCTGCATGTCTCGACACACACGTAGGTCAAACCTGATAAGGATGACAAATTTCATTCGCTAAAGGACATTGGTAAAACCAGATGGATTTTTTACATCAAATCACCAATAGCTACATGATCTCCAATTGGCCAGCTTTTACTTGAATTCAGACTTCATCTATTAAATCAGGGTTCTGAAATACTAGTCCAGTGATATTACACTATGCTACTGCCATAATAGTGTCGGCAAAGCTGTCAGTGACTGCAGAAAGGTTCAGAAGGATAAGGGGGAATAGTTTACCTTTGACACAGTGCAAAAAATGCCAGAATTTTTTGGTTGCTGTGGCATAAGAACTATCCTGTCCTGATTAAAAAACTTCAAACATGCAGTCCTGGGTACAATGAATGGTGCCAACACATTCAAAAACAAACAAGGGAGATTATGGATGAGCCAGGAGCTTGCAAGGTCTATTTTCTTGGGGTAGCAGAGTTGTGAGAGAAGCTTTCAAAAGGAGAGGAACACACCTACAGAAAGAGAACTGTTAACAATATTGGCTAACATGGAAGCCAGCAAGTGTAGTTGAAGTTGATATCTAATACAGTTTCACATATATGTATGCAGTTTCAAAAACAGTTTAAAAGGAGAATTATATAAATAATGACAAATTATGATAATTTACAATAAATGCAAATATACAAAAGGTTATTACAATATCTTAAAAACTATCCAATAAAGTATAAACTTGCATTTTTTGTTTCAAAAGTGCTGATTTTCTCATGGAGGTGATGGATTAATAGAATTGCATAAAATCCAGTCCATTTTGAAAAAAGATTGCTAACTGGAGTTTTAAAAAAATATTGCTCCCCCTAAAGGAAAGCCAAGTGCTCAAGAGGTCAAGGTAGGCTAAAGAACCACACATCTGAAAGCAGTTAATAATAATTTCATAGTTGGATTCATATTTTACAGAACTAGTCAAGGGGAAGAAAGTGTACATTTCTGTGTACACACTCAAGTGATTCAACGACAATTCAAGAAGCCTCAAACCTCGAATGTACATCATAAAGGAAAAAAAAAGTGCTCCTGATCTGCATTAAACTGTAGCTATAAATTCTGTGTTCCCTGACACAATTACACTATTGCAAGGTTGGCATTCTTTCATGACCCCTCTGCCTATAAACTGATCATCAACAATTTTTTGGCAATTACCATTAAATGCATCAGTAATACACTTGCAATGACATTCCACTTTGACCTTGGATAAGCTATCTTTTACTGCGCACAGAGATGGTCAATTTAAATGGCAGACACACCTCAAAATTCTCAATTAATTTCTCATATTTGGCATTTCTTCTCCATATTTGATACTGGTATATACAGAATACCATCACATAGACAAAACAACAGCTTACAAGTCAGTAATGAAGACAATGCTTGAAAGATTGTTTAGTTTGCTAGTCAGTCAACAGGCAATTATTTTTTGATCAGTAAACCATAAAATGCTGACTTTGCCGAGATTCAAATTCCTGCATGTACAATGTTCGAGAGTTATGCAATTTTTCCACCACAATCAAGCTAAAAATGCATGACAGCTTCTTGAAGAAGAATATTTTGTTATCCCTAGCAATCATGATTATTTGACCCCTCTGGTTACAGATTTTAAAAAACTTGTATGTATTTGAAAAATACTCGACAAGATTATTTGATGTCAAAATATATTGTGCAAATTGCCATCCTCATCCTTGGCTATATGTTTATATATTAGTCAAAATGTTTTGCAAAGAACCACTTAGTTAGACAGCCCTCTTTGAAATTTTGCTTTGATGTCTAATCACATTATTACAGTATACCTAGTTGCAACCATCTTGTACGCTACCCTACACATTAAAATATTTGCAAGCATGTCTAGCCTAAGTGGAAAACAAAATACCCATTACACCATTAAGGGGAGGCCAGTTGCTGCAAATGTTTAAAATCGCTGAAAAGGGCTCCCAGTCATTTGATGACCTTTCATTCATCTCTTAATGCCATTACCCATTCACCATTTAAGACGCAACCTGTTATTTGCTGCAGAAATACATGGGGTAACTATGTACTTACAAATGACAATGTCTACTGGCCATTTTGAAGCTGTGTCACCTTGATAATTAAATAAAAAGCAGAGCTGGTTGATTGGGTTATTTCCAAAAACTAATCACTGGACTTCTACATTTCTTCCAGCTGAGTTAAAGAGACAGTCAGCCTATACAGTAGTGAAAGAATTGATGCAAACAGCAGACAACTGCACCAGCTGAATACAGTACTGGGTAAAATCTGAAGTGGTTACAATATTTTAGTTACAGATTGCTGTTCTGTTGCATATTTCAAGTTATTAAAAATTTCTCCATATTAAACAAGATAATCATTTAATTTAGAATAATCAAAAATTTTAAAACGCAGTCACATATTGAGCTATTTTCCACCTCTGTTTAACCAAAGTAGTCTAGTCCAAAATTGTGACTGTTGATTGGTGCTTCATCACCATGGAAACCAGTGTTATCTGCTGAGGCAAATCCTAGTCCACTGGCAAATCAATTTGATAGGCACCTACTACGTAACAAGTGTTGATGTATCTTGCTTTGATGAACAATTGGATAATAAGCAAGGCAGAAGAAAATTAATTTTTAAAATCCTCGAGATTTTAATTACAGCAATTACTTCTGTTATTTACAAAAGCTTCCAAATTTAGTATGAAAAGACAATGTTAGAACCTATATTTACAGGCACTTAATTGATAAAATTGTGTTGGTTTAATTCAATGTGGCATTTCTTTTAATTAATAATGCATGAGCAGTTATTCGCATATCCTAGCTACTGTAATTCCCAAATCCAAAATCAAAACCAAAATATTTAACAATTCATTGAGACTTACAAAATTATAAAGTAATAAAATGTGTATTTTATTACAAAAATGTCCAATATAACCATCATTTTTATTTTCCTATGATTCAATTGGTAAGCTAAATTTCCAACACAGAATGGAGCTGCGACAGTAATGTCATAGATTCAGTCCACATTGTGTATTGATCCAGGTGATCATATTAAGGTTGGCAGAAATAGCATTATAGCTAATCACAAAAAAACCCAAAAATATATAAATATTTCCACAAAACAAGTAGGTATGCAAGAAGCCTAGGTCTTCGAAAATTAGGGATTTCAAGTACTTAAGATATTGACTGTGAAAACAAGAATATCAATGCATATTTCTGGAGCGGTACCTAATTAGTTCCTCCCCCGGTTTACTGAGCACTCAACGTAACCAGTTCTCATCTGAATCCGTTTAGTTGCAGCACAAAAATGGAACGAAGAGACAGAGTCATGGAGATGTACAGCATGAAAACAGACCCGTAGGTCCAACTTGTCCACGCCAGTCTGATGTTCTAAATTAATCTAGTCCCACTTGCCAGTATTTGGCCCATATCCCACGAAACCCTTCCTATTCATATACCCATCCAGATGTTGCGGTATAGTGTTTGTGTCCTAACTCAAATAGGAAGCCCCATTTCAAGACTCACCTGCTCGAGAGGTGTGCAATAATATTTCTGAACAGGTTGCTTACAAAATATGCGCACAAAAAGAAATCCAGGAACTTCGAGAACCTATCGGTATTAATAAAATGGAAATGCTCACCAGGAAACACAAAAGAAATAAAACATGATTTCGAACCAGGTTTGGGAAAATCTGGTGTTGGAGTTTAAAAAAAATATTATTAATGGAATCAAACGGTAATTGGAGGAACTAAAGTAGGAAAGACATCAAGGAAGTTTTGGTTAAGCTACAAATGAAATTTATTTCACACATAATGACAGGTTTAAAAAGGACAAAAACATCTATCCTGTTAATGTTACAATTCAGGTTCACCACATCGCTTCACCAGACATTTTAAAGAAATATATTTTATGGGACATAGGCCAGTATTTGTTGGCCATCCGGTCCTTGAACTGATTGATTTGATAGCCCATTTTCAGAGGGCAGTTAAGGGTCAACCACAATGTGGAGGTCTGGAATCACAAGTAGGCCAGATTAGGCAAGGTTGGCAGATTTCCTATACTCACTGACATTAGTCAACCAAGAGGGCTTTCACAACAATGACAGTTCCATAGTTATCATTGCTGAGATTAGCTTTCAATCCCAGATACTGTACATTGCAATTTGCAAGTCCATCCAGTGCATAAATTGATGCAACCATTTCAGCACCAAAGTTAAAAAAAAAGCCATACTTTTCACAAATACTCACCTTTTAACAATTATAAAAATGTTATCTATTCCTTTAGATAAACTCAATTTTCACCACAAATGCATATTTTACTTAATATTTCACAATAAATTCACGTGGGATTAAACAGGCAATATAGGCTGTATTCAGAAGACACATGGCAATTTAAGACATACCCACATAGACCAGATTGCTTATGGCATAATAAATAATGAACACTAATAGGTTCTCCATCAAAATGAATGAAGCATAAAGCTGCTTTCAAGTTAAAGTTGTAACATTTGTTAATTTATCAAATAACTTTACTGTGATGAGTGAATTTAGTGTTAGTGAAAAACTTGTGCCAGAATGGAAGAAAGAAAATGTCCAAGATCAAATGTCTCATCAAAACAGGAAGTAGTCACTAGGCTTGATGCGTCTTTGCATTTTGTAAAATTTTCAAATCAAACTGGGTGCAAAGAATTTCAGGCCACTAGATTGCTGATGTGGTCACTGTATGAAACAACAGTTCAGTATTGAAAGAGACCAAGATCACTCAAATTAATAGAAAGACTCACAGCTGAAACCACCAATACTAGTGATTCCCTAGATCACAGCAAAAACAAGATTACCCATTAAGTCACATCAGCAACATGAATGAAATGTCTATGAATCACAATAGACAGGATACATTCAACAACTAATTCTGGAATGGAAAGATTCTAGTAAAAACAACAGGAAGATTGAAAAGTGATATTACCCTGCATGGCCAGGAGAAGAAACGAAAACTTAAACTGTACTAAAAATCTAGGTCCCTGCAGGAGATTTTGGACATGTTCATGACAATGGTAGTACAAATGAAGATGAAGTGAAGTTATGGATCACCAGATATTTTGTGTAATGAATGCAGTTTACTAATGTGGCCACGCTCCCATATAACCAATGAGATCCCAAAGTACTTGCGAGAAAAGAACACACATTGCAATTCTACCAGGAGATCTAACATCCACAGTTTAACTTTTGGATATACCTAAACAAGTCATTCACAAATCTCATTAGGACCAAATAGAATAGTTGAATCAGAGATGGAAGGAATTAAAAAAACTCAAAAAGGAGTGGACATATGCATACTGTCCTATTTGATATTGTGAGATTTCGTTATCAAATTCGCAGATGCTATCATTGCATCGAGTGTCAACAGAGTGCAAAACAGATGCAAAACATCCAGTTCATTTGTTGTGGAGGGACGACTATGAAAATGAAACAATCACCTATAGATCCGCAGGATAATTGTTACTGTTCTGAAGCCACAGTGACTCAGAATAAATTTGATGTACTTTTTATTGGATGCTGAAGACAACATATTTGATAGTTTTAAAATGTGGTTAATAAGATTGCAGTTAAAGAAATTTTTCAGCTATTGATTGGTTCAATAAACCATGCCATATGTTTTTTTTTTGATATTTTTTGTTCACAGCTCAAAACAGCAACCACTGACGTTCATATAGCAGTTAACCTTTAGTGTATAATGAACCTCATGTTCTTGCGAGGTTTTTGAAGCTTCTAAGATCACCTGATAAGCTGCAGTCTACAGTAAGCCTCAAATTGTGATATAATGCACAAAGAAATTTTAAATAGCAGGCCACAAATAAAAACAGAGTCCTTTAATGGCTGAGCATTACAAACACCATGGGAAAGGAACATAACAGCAGGAGCAGGCCATTCAGTCCCTTGATCCTACTCCTGCACTCTAGATCATGGCTGATCATTTACCTTAATGTCAAAATTTCCACTGTACTGCCATATCGCTTGATGTCATTAATTACTAGAAATCTGTCTGTCTGTCTGTCTTGAGATCAATGACTGAGCTTCCACATCCCTTTCGGTCAGAATTCCACAGGTTCCCCACCTTAAGTGAAGAAGGTCTTTCTCATCTCAGTCCCAATTGGCATGCTAGGAACATAAATTCAAAGTCCACCAATTACCATGGTACAATTTGAACCCAAGTTCCCAGGGCATTCCATTGCTTCTCTGGACTACTAGCCCAGTGGCATTACCACTAATGTATCAACTCAACTAACATACACTTAATCACTCCAATTTATTGGATGTACACTGAGATTACAAGAATTAGACTGAAAGCCACAATGCAAGTTGAAAACAGAAGCAAGATAAAAAAAACAAGCATTGCTAGATTACAATGCTATGTCAGCTCTAAACTTTCTGCAGTACTTCGAATGCCCTTGACTGTGATTGAATTGAATATTTCAATGTGCGAAATTAATTCTACAGATGACTTCATTCACTTTACAGCAATGAAGATGTCACCCTTCAGACATGACATTACACTGAGGCCTGTCTGTACTCAAGTGTTAAGAATTCCTTTGAATGCTTCAAAGTTCAGAGATATTTTTCTAATGATGCAACCAATAAATCGATCACTTGATCAACATCACTGAAGTATTTAGTGATTGATCTCATTACAATTGGATGGTCATGCTGTGCACAAATTGATTGTCGCATATTCCTATAATACCAGTGGCTAACTTCAAAAAGTGCTTCAGTGGTTGTAAGCTTCTTAGTGGTGTTGAGATCATGGAAAGAACTTCACATAAAGCAAGTTCTCTCCTTTCACACATGAATGTAAGGTCAGAAAACTGTTTTATTTCCATTTGAAGCTCTGCATACTGATATAATCAAAAGTGCATGTGCTAAAGCGTCTAGAGTTCAAAATGGCGAATCAGAAAAGGAATTTTAAATTTGGCACAAGGATATGTAACAGCAATTGAGGTGCCAAAAATCTCAGATGCCTACTTGCAATTTGTTTCCACAATATGTAACCCTTTGGGTTCATTAAGAGTAGACAATCCAATTTTCAATTTCAATGTGCTCATTTTTAGAAGCTCAACTCATTGGGCCAGATTTTCCAAGGTGTGGTAATTTACTTTTTTTCCTTAAAAGGAAAAGTTCTACACTTCTTAAAAAAAGAGATTCTGATCATGTAGAAATGCGAATTCCCTATGGCTAGTTCTGAATTCCCAGTCAGTTGTGAGGGTCACTGGACCGGAAACATTAACTGTTTTCTCCTTCACAGATGCTGCCAGACCTGCTGAGCTTTTCCAGCAACTTCGTTTTTGTTCCTGATTTACAGCATCCGCAGGTCTTTCGGTTTTTATTTCCCTCCTGTCTCTTTTGCAAAGCAATTGTTATTGTTGTATTCTGTGATTTAAATGTCCAGCACAAACAGCTACTTATGCAGCCCCTGTAAAAGGGTAGTCGTACATAAACTGAGAGGTTAAGATACCAGTTGGATAGCAAGGTCAGAAGGGTGCCAGGGAAGTGACTGAGTATTTAGAGTAGGTTGGGGTGAGCAGGGGTTTTATGGTACAATAAGCAGGGACAAGTATTGGGGGGAGTAGGGGTGGGTTAGTTTAAATAATTACCAAGGAGTTAGTCTAAGTTTTCAAAGTTATCTAACTTTCCCCAGGTAACTTAACTGCAGCAGGAGCCTCAGTTAGCCAATTCAAATGGATACTTTTGAAGAGTTCCAGGCACAGGGGAATTTCGCTCGGAATATCCAATTTCTTTGGGAAATTCCTTTGAAGTTTACTACACAAGGGATTTTACAGGGTCCCCACATGCAATTCACATCCAGGTTGCTGAGATAACTGCCGAGCCATTGGAAAGTCCAGGCTGTAATTTCCTAAAACCAGTTCTCTTCAACTCCATAGACGCGTCATTGTGAAGAGTTAGAGACTCAAAAATCAGTACACCATATGTGATATCCTTTCTTCAGTGAAGCAAATTAATGTCATCTGAGGACGTGTTCATACTCAAACAAAAACATCCGATGTTCAGGATAAGGTGAGCCACGACTCCAATTTAAATGTTTCCAAAATGGGAATGATCTATCAACGAGTAAATACCAGCATTCCAAAAACTGACTGACTACCATGACAAGAATAAAATTTCTTTTGATTACTGATACTTTCAACTTTCAGGAAAGCAAACACACACCTTGCAAGTTACATTTGTCTTATTGTTAAGTTCCAAGGTGCGGGATGACATTTATCTCAGGTATGTGGTCCTGATAAATTGATAACTTGTCAGTTAGCTAGGAAAACATACTGTGATGCTTTCTTATCTGCATTTGAATACAGGACACTGAGGGGAGGAGCAAAGAAGGAGTTTATTCGCCATTGTTAAAAAGGTAGAGATAGCTATACGTTCTGGTGGCAAAAGTTACAGTTAAGTAACCCTGAATAAAAATTACAGTTTGATGAGAAATAATATTGAACTATACATAAAATAATGCAACAACTTTAAAACATCAACCAGTTTCAACTTTTGATGTGGCTATGATCATCTCCTTCCGTAAGAGGCAAATAAGCCCTGTAGAACAGTCACACCAAAAAGAAAATTTAGGACATAATGCAGTGCTTCAATTAAATAAAGATTTGACCCTAAATATGAAATATATGAAAATGTATTGGGACACAGCGGCTTAATTAAACAGTGCAATAGGTTGCTTCCATCAATATACATCCAATGGAGTTAGCTTGGCTTGGTTTGGATCAGTCACGTCCAAGTTAGAATACTACAAATCAAAGTTGTATTTTGAACCTGATCTACGCAAATTTCAGTACAGTAATGAAGTACATATAACCATCATAAGCACAATCTGGACATTTTTAGCAGATAAGGATTGAAAAACATACTAATACTTATGAATATTTATTTAGACATATACAGAGAATTGGTTCAGCAGAACTCCAATAGGACCTTTCTTTTTAAGCCTCAGATTCGTTATTGTGTGATTGGACTCTTCAACAGTCTCTTTTACTAAAGTTGTCAAACTATAATTGTGTTCCAGGCTCATTGAGGAAGTGAAGATGGATGCTCTCCATTTTCTCCTTGGGGGAAAAAAAACATTGGCAGACTGGGATATCTGCTTTGTCTACGTCTGGTAGCCGAGCTGCACTATGGACAATAATTTGAAAGGAAAAGCGGTGAAAACTGAACAAGGAGGAGTTGATTCAAAAGGTCAAAGGGAAAGACAACAAACTAAAACGTTCATTCTCTTATGCTACAAAATAATGCTGCAGAATAAGTTGTCCCATTTTTTGGATAAGGTATTAATTAGAAACTCCATTATGAGTGCACTCAGGTTGATTCAAAAGAACCCATAGTACTATTCAGCTCTTGCGCTGTACAGGTCAATATTCCATGTCAATTCCAAGCTGATCATGCAGTTTGTTTGTTGCTTCTGGATCTTGGCAGTGCATGACACTGGTAACTGCTGTCTGTTGGCAGCCAATCATGTACTTCAAAAGCAATGCTTTCACCAAATTCTAAAGAAATAACTAGTTCTTCAGCAAACCAGGTAGAATGTGAATATAATTTCTTGACAAAGTCCTGATTGCTTTCAACTGAAGTCATTTGCAAAATGCACTGAGGCACATCATGGAAAACACTAGTTTATTTAAAATCAATTCTGCGCTAGAACAAACATGTTGTGCTGACAAGTGATGCATATATGGACTATCACTGATAGCTTTCAACACAAATCATTTACCAAGTCGATGGAAGTGCCAGGCATCCCACTATTCCACTATGAAAACCACAAGTGATGCAACCAAAAGTGATTCATTGAAGAATCTGAAATTTAGCCTTGCATGAAATACTATGCTATCATAATCTAGTTATTTGTAATTTATTGTACTAATTGACTGTACAATGAATAATTACTTGTTTTATTTGTATATCAATGCAGCACTTACTGACAATTTTCAATAAACCAACAATCTTCCTACTAGCGTCTATGTGCTCAACACTTCCAGGCCAAAGGATGCCGAGTGTGGAATCATATTTATATAAATAGAATATTTCATAATGTATTGAGCATCTTCTATTACAAAACACTCATTCTTTGTGAAATCTTTCTTTTACAGTTGGAGAATGACGATGCTGTAGCTATGAGATGTATTTTGTCCTGGTTTCTTTTGAGACAGAAATTGCATGAAAGGTGGCAAGCAGTCTGTAGTAACAAACAGTTTTTAGAACACAGAACATAGAACAGTACAGCACAGTACAGGCCCTTCAGCCCACGATGTTGTGCCGAACTTTTATCCTAAACCTAAGGTCTATCTAACCTCCACCGCTACCTTATACTATCATCCATATGCCTATCTAATAGTCACTTAAAATGCCCCTAATGAGGCCAACTCCACTACACACTCTGGCAATGCATTCCACGCCCCGACCACACTCTTGAGTAAAGAACCTACCTCTGATGTCTCCCCGATATCTACCTCCACTCACTTTAAAACTATGTCCCCTCGTAAAAGCTACCTCCACCGTAGGAAAGAGTTTCTGGCTGTCCACTCTATCTATACCTCTGATCATTTTGTACACCTCTCTCAAGTCACCTCTCATCCTTCGTCGTTCTAAAGAGAAAAGCGCTAGCGCTCTCAACCTTTCCTCATAAGACCTTCTCTCCATTCCAGGCAACATCCTGGTAAATCTCCTCTGCACCTTTTCCAATGCTTCCACATCTTTCCTGTAATGAGGCGACCAGAACTGGACACAATACTCCAGATGTGGCCGAACCAGGCTTTTGTATAGCTGGAGCATAACTTCACGGCTCTTGAACTCAATCCCTCTATTAATGAAAGCTAACACACCATACACCTTCGTAACAACTCTATCTACCTGGGTGGCAGCTCTCAGGGAACTGTGATCATGAACCCCAAGATCCCTCTGCACCTCCACACTGCCAAGAATCTTTCCATTAACGCTGTATTCTGCTTTCAAGTTTGTCCTTCCAAAATGAATCACCTCATACTTTTCAGGGTTAAACTCCATCTGCCACTTCTCAGCCCAGCTCTGCATTCTATCAATGTCCCTTTATAACCTAGAACAGTACTCCGCACTGTCCACAACGTGACCCACCTTCGTATCATCCGCGAACTTGCTAAACCACCCTTCCACTCCTTCATCCAAATCATTTACAAAAATCACAAATAGAAGAGGACCCAGAACAGATCCTTGTGGTACACCACTCGTAACTGAGCACCATGTTGAATATTTTCCGTCCACTACCACCCTTTGTCTTCTAAGGGTCAGCCAATTCGCCACATTTCTGCCTATCCCTTTTGAAGTCTTGACGTTTCTTTAAGAGTTGGAACAATAGAAGCAGACTGAATGAGCGCGGTCAACTCTCACAGACCAGGACTTCCAGTTTTTTTTTTTTTTAAAAAAGCTTTTAGATTTGGCAGTTGCTGTTGAGTCTCAACAGGGCTAGAAGCTCTAAGGTTTTGGAGTAGATCTGTAGCTCGGGTTGTGGGTGTTGAGGTTGGTTGGCTCGCCGAGCTGATTTGTTGTTCCGCAGACATTTCGTTACCGTGCTTGGTAACATCCTCAGTGCAGCCTCTGATGAAGCGTCGGTGTGTTTTCCCACCTGGACTATTGGACCTATGCCTGACCATCCACTTCACCTTCAATGGCCAAACATACAAGCAAATCAACGGGACACCCATGGGATCACCTATGTCCGGACTCATAGCAGAAGCAGTGATGCAAAGACTGGAAAGGACGGCCCTTCTGCAAATCCAACCTAAACTATGGATACGCTACGTTGACGATACCTTTGTCATTGTTAAACGGACCAAATTAGAAGAGAGACACAAACTCAAACAACACCCTCACTGGAATAAAATTCACCAGAGAGAAGAACAAACAACTCCCATTCCTGGACGTCATGGTAGAGCGCAAGACAAATGGGGAACTGCAAACAAAAGTACACCGAAAAGCCACACACACAGACCTGGTATTGAACTTCAATAGTAACCACCCCAGCACACACAAACAAAGCTGCGTGCAAACACTATTTAAAAGGGCAACAACACACTGCAGCAACATAGAACTACGCCAAGAGGAGGAGGAATACCTCTTCCAAGTATTCAAGGATAATGGATATCCAAAGAACTGGGTCAGGAGATGTCTACAGGAACAGCATCAGAAAGATTCTACACGCCCTGACACACATCACACTACCCTACATCAGGAACACGTCAGAACTCACCACAAGACAAGACTTCTACGACCGCTGGGCATCAGGGTGGCACACAAGCCCACATCAACCATACGACAACTGCTCACCCGAACTAAAGACCCACTCCCTGCCATGGACAGGACCAATGTCATCTACAAGATCCCCTGCAGAGACTGCGAGAAACACTACAATCAGACAAACAGGAAGGAAACTAACAACAAGAGTACATGAACACCAACCGGCTACAAAAAGACATGATCAATACTCACTCATCTCAATCCACATGGACAAAGAGAACCACGACTTCGACTGGGACAACACCAAGATCCTGGGACAGGCTAGGCAGGGACAAGCACGAGAATTCCTGGAAGCATGGTACTCCACGAAGCATGCTATTAATAAACACATTGAACTCGACCCCATATACATTCCACTACGGAGGAAATCCGGAAGTGAGGCAATCCATCGCAACGGACCCCAGAGTTTAAAAACCAGGCGGGAAAACACACAGACGCTTCATCAGAGGCTGCACTGAGGATGTTACCCAGCAGGGTAACGAAACGTCTGCAGAACAACAAACCAGCTTGGCGAGCCAACCAACCTCAAGGGCTAGAAGCTGCAGTAAGTGATTCCTGGCTGCTACTGAGTTTTCTCGATGCTTTTCCTTCTGGGTTGCTGGATTGCATGCGAGACAAAATCTGCTTTTTGAATTTGCCTTTTTGCCAAAGGGTGTGTCTATGGGATGTTACTATTGGAACAGTTAATTACTAATAGTTACTGTATCTATTATTGTTATGTTTTCCAATAGAGGTAAATTCTCCAGGTGCTCCGGTTTCCTTCCACAGTCCAAAGCTGTGCAGGCTAGGTGGGTTAGCCATGACAAACTGAGTTACAGGGATAGGGTAGGAGGGTGGGTATGGAAGGGATGCTTTTCGGTTTCCGAAGGGTCAGTATGGACTCGATGGGCTGAACTGCCTGCTTCTACACTGAAGGAATTCTATGATCTCCTTTTGGCTCCAATTCAGCTAACACCCTAGTAAACCACTTTTGCGCCCTCTCCAAAGTCTCCACATCCTTCCTATAGCTCACCTTCCTCAGCGAAGTCCAACACTCACCAAAGCCTGTACTCTGATCTCAACAGCAGCACTTTCACCTCATAGCCCCTCTCCAAACTAGCTGCACCTGCTAGAGTTTGCTTCTCTTTTAGATGCTGCCAACTTTCTGACAATGCAACAATAACGATACTTCTAAAAGTTCTTCACTGGTTGAGAAGTGTTGAGGCAACCTGAAGTTAAATGGTACAGAAATTCAAGTTTCCCCCTTTGCTGTCCTTAAGACCAGTAGCAATTAACTTGAAAAGTGTCTCACATGAGAAGGTTAAATCAATCATAATTGCCTCACAGTAAATAGAAAACTTGGGGTGAGGGAGGGGGCGGTGAGGAAGAATGGGTGTTAAGGAAGAAGAAACAAAGAACTTCCAATGGGGCAGATTTATGTCATTGCAGTAATTATGATTAAATGATTTTAGTATTCACTGTCTCCAGTGTGCTGTCAAAAGAATCATTTTTGGCAGACTGCCAATACGTTTGGAGTATTATAGAGGACCTTATTTCTTTCCTGCAAGAGGAAAGAATGTAACAAATAATTTGGTAATTACAGGACACAAAAGCAACGTGGATTTTAATTTGTGGTATAACTTTTAAGATGGCAAATATACATTTTTTTGGAGGTCTCCTGGAATATTTTATGCATTATACATTTCAGTGAAGCACTTCTACATGGCTATCAATCATCAAGATTCCAGAATACTATGGGGATTTCTAACTTGTAAATCCAAATTATTGTTTTTATTAAAAAAGAACTGATACAGCCAAAATTAGCCATGGATATAAAATCAAGTGAATGACTGGAGACAGACCGACTCACATTTAAAGACAATGGGTTAGAGTGTTAGCATGCTGGGTAAGTCAGTGTCAAAGAACTGTCCCCTAATCACTACTGTATTGTAGGTAAAGGGATTTCCTTACTCAGTGCTAGAAGCCAACAGCTAGAAAGGCAGATAAATGAAACTAGACAACAAATAGCTCTGTCAAAATAAAAACCAAAAGAACTGCAGATGCTGTAATTCAGGAATAAAAACAGAAGTTGCTGGAAAAGCTCAGCAGGTCTGGCAGCATCTGTGAAGAAAAAAATCAGTTAACATTTCAGATCTGGTGACCCTTTCTCAGCACTCTGTCACCCTGAGCGCTGAATTCAGTCATGGTCAAAGAGAATCAGAACAACCTGCAAGGCTAAGAAACTTGGAGTGACTATTTAATGACCAATGTCAATGCTATGGGTAACCTTCACTGCAAAATCACAATATTTACTAACTGTCCACTGTTTGCAAACAATTCAGAGATTGATCTGTTGAGATTTCCTTTTAACTTTTTGGAGACATCCCTTATTTCCAGTCTGTGCATGTTGTACTAATTCTGCTTGCGTTCAGTAATTAATAATGAGCTTTGTACTTGTAACTCAAGAAAGCCTGGTTAAATTAGCATCTATCAAAAGAGTTTATTTCGGTCATATGACAAGGAAGGATCTGCTTTTAAATTAATATTGTTGCAACCAACTGAAGGAGTGAGTGATTAAAGAAATGTATCTGTCCTCAACCAGATGTTTAACAATTTGACATATTCAGTCTGGAACAGTGATAAACTGCAGAACATGACCAGGGCTATGGACATAACACTATTGTCAAAGTATCTTGCTGAAATGTTAAGATATTAGAGATGAAAACTCTGACTAAATTACTTCTATTGTAATTCTACTCGAAAAGCAAGAACTTTGAGCACATATTTTCATACTGAAAGGGATAATTTGGAATTAAATTACAGAAACTGCCACAAGTTCTTGTTACAATAGGATTCCCAAAATTTTGAATGAATTCCTTGAAAGGAGACTGCTCATTTGACAGGAGACCAGAAAAGCTGGTGAAATTCTAACAGGGTTTATGTCTTGACTGCATTCAGCATAAATCTATGAAGCACCAGAATGAAACCTATGCAGTTAAATGCCTGCGTCATATTTTGTGAACTAGGTGTCAATTGTAATTCCTGAATAGCACAGGAGACTTGCAAATTTTACACCATTGGAATGAAGTACAAACCTATTTTCCCACATTGCCAGTGTTTGCTCTTAGCAAATTAATTAATTGTTTCAGAGGGATTTTGTTAGAGATTAATTTTGAGGCAAGATGAATGGAAAAACGTAGGGGATTTTGAAATGAAGTTATTAACATTAAGACAAGTTACAATTAATAACACAGCAGTGGAAAATAGATCAGAATTGGAGGACCCGAGAATTTGGGGTTGGGAACAATGGTGTGCAAGGCTAATAAGGCAAAGGAAAAATAAAGTGAGGGCATGCGATAACGTTAAATATGAAACACTGGGTTAATCAAACCAACGTAGATAAGAAAGGATTTTTTGTAGGGGAGGTGATGCATATGATGAGGCATGAGCAAGATCATTTACGTGTGCTCAAGTTTTTTTGAAAGTCAAGGCTGAGAGACCACCCAGGACAGCATTAGTGATCAAATCCAATAGTAACAATAGAATCAAAGAGACATACAGAACAGAACAGACCCTTCAGTCCAACTCGTCCATGCCAAGCATGTTTCCCAAACTAAGCTGGTCTCATTTGCCTGCATTTGGCCCACATCTCTCTTAGCCCTTTCCTATTCATGTATCTGTTCCAATGTCTTTTGATTGTTGCAACTGTACCTGCGTCTACCACTTCTTCATAGAATCCCTGCAGTGTGGAAGGAGGCCCGTCAGCCCAACAAGTCCACACCAACCCTCAGAGCATCCCACCCAGACCCATCCCCCTATAACCCAACTAATCTACACATCCCTGAAAACTACAGCAATTTAGAGTGGCCAATCCACCTAGCCTGCACATCTTTGGATTGTGGGAGGAAACCGGAGCACCCGGAGGAGACCCACGCAGACATGGGGAGAACGTGTAAACTCCACACAGACAGTTGCCCGAGGGTGGAATCGTACCCGGGTTCCTGGCGCTGTGAGGCAGCAGTGCTAACCACTGAGCTACTGTATTCTACATACGCATCACCGTCTATGTATGGGTATTTGAGCACAAATAGGCCTGTCATAGACAGTGGATGAGGGTAAAGCGGTTGATGTGGTGTATATGGATTTCAGTAAAGCGTTTGATAAGATTCCCCACAGTAGGCTATTGCAGAAAATACGGAGGCATGGGATTGGGGGTGATTTAGCGGTTTGGATCAGAAATTGGCTGGCTGTAAGAAGACAGAGGGTGGTGGTTGATGGGAAATGTTCATCCTGGAGTTCAGTTACTAGTGGTGTACCTCAAGGATCTGTTTTGGGGCCACTGCTGTTTGTCATTTTTATAAATGACCTGGATGAGGGCGTAGAAGGATGGGTTAGTAAATTTGCAGATGACACCAAAGTCGGTGGAGTTGTGGATAGTGCGGAAGGATGTTGCAGGTTACAGAGGGACATAGATAAGCTGCAGAGCTGGGCTGAGAGGTGGCAAATGGAGTTTAATGCGGAAAAGTGTGAGGTGATTCACTTTGGAAGAAGTAACAGGAATACAGAGTACTGGGCTAATGGTAAGATTCTTGGTAGTGTGGATGAGCAGAGAGATCGCGGTGTCCATGTGCATAGATCACTGAAAGTTGCCACCCAGGTTGATAGCGTTGTTAAGGCGGCGTACTGTATGTTAGGTTTTATTGGTAGAGGGATTGAGTTTCGGAGCCATGAGGTCATGTTGCAGCTGTACAAAACTCTGGTGCGGCTGCACTTGGAGTATTGCGTACAGTTCTGGTCACCGCATTATAGGAAGGATGTGGAAGCATTGGAAAGGGTGCAGAGGAGATTTACCAGGATGTTGTCTGGTATGGAGGGAAGGTCTTAGGAGGAAAGGCTGAGGGACTTGAGGCTGTTTTTGTTAGAGAGAAGGTTAAGAGGTGACTTAATAGAGATATACAAGATGATCAGAGGATTAGATAGGGTGGACAGTGGGAGCCTTTTTCCTCGGATGGTGATGGCTAGCACGACGGGACATAGCTTTAAATTGAGGGGTGATAGATGTAGGACAGATGTCAGAGGTAGGTTCTTTATTCAGAGAGTAGTAAGGGCGTGAAATGCCCTGCCTGCAAAAATAGTAGACTCGCCAACTTTAAGGGCATTTAAATGGTCATTGGATAAACGTATGGATGATAATGGGAATAGTTTAGGTTAGATGGGCTTCAGATTGGTTTCACAGGTCGGCGCAATATCGAGGGCCGAAGGGCCTGTACTGCGCTGTAATGTTCTATGTTCTATGTTCTAGTGTTATAAGTAGAATCAGATCATCTGTGATGAGGTTGGAAACTTAGTTTCAGATTGAGAAGGATATAATGAGAAAGAGAAGATTGACTCAGTGGCAAGGGTACAGCATTTGTGGTGCAGTAGAACCCATGGTTTTGGGTCTTTCATTAGCAGCGAGTTAATTACAGCTCTTTTGTGTTTGGATATTTAAGTCATTCAATATAGCCTGAAAGTAAAATGGTGCAATGATCAAAGGAATAGTAAAAAAGGTGGAGCTGGATGTAATCAGCGAACAGAAGGTGACCTCTTGTCTGATGAAAATATTGCCAAGAAAACATTTTCTGCGGGTTTGAACAACAAGCAATTAGAAGTACGCACATTCAAGAAAGGAAGATGTGGAACAATTAAAATGATAAAGTTGCTCCATCTAGAGATTGAAATGATTTACTGCAGAATCATTGCTCCCACATTTCACAATGTCTTCCAAACCTCAGTAGTTCCTCGTCTTCACTTGCAGCTATAATTGTATAACTTTTTGTAAAATTTGCCAACCAACTCTCCTTGTCTGCTTTCATTTTCCAGCATAAATTTTGAAGTAAACTTTATTTAGAATCAGCTATATAATTATGCTGGCTCTCTCAAACGCACATCAGCAAATAGTTTCTCTGAATTAAATACACATAGGTTTGCAGCAATTAACTTTAACCTACAAAAAATGCATTTCTTTAGTATTAGATTGCAAGACATCAGTTAGTAAATACATTCAATATTTGGATAACCTTTCAAATTAATCAATTAGACTAATAGATTTGAGAAAAGTGGATAAAACATTAATTTATGCAGTAAGACTACGCAGAAATAAAAACACTTCCAATAACCCCAGGGCTCTTGCAACCTATTTTTTTATTTTAGGTTCAGGAAGTTATTTAAGCAAGTGAAATGCTACCTATATCACTCCTTGCAATGTAGAAAAATACCTGCTCATATAGAAATTCTTATAAAAATTCAAAATTACCTGAATCAAAAGAACTGAAAACATTTCCATGCGGTGAAACAAGTTCCTTTAGTTTCTCCAATCTGTAGGTACGAAAGCTGAAGGACACTCGGGCATTTGTTACTCAGAAGTTTGGTGCAACTGTAGTTTTCATTGAAAACTGAACAACTTACATGAACATTCTTGTGAAAAAAACTGAAGAGGTACAAACAAGCATGAGGTTTCCATTATGTCCACCCCATTTCTTCCATTAACAAGCAAAGTACAGTGAATATCATTTATAAATCACATATGAGACAGCACGTGCAAAGATAGAGCTCTCAGATTTACAGGCAGTCTGCAAAACATATGGCACTAATTTTCATCTAAGTAATTCAAAGCTCTGAACTTCATCAGGGAGGATTCCAGTTCCTTGTCTGCAAGGAGTTCACCAACAATTCTCATCTAACAAAGCTCTCAACCAAAGTTCCATAGGTACAGTCTTCACTAAAATAACATGCTACAG
The DNA here is from genome assembly GCF_021869965.1 of Rhincodon typus. Classification (NCBI taxonomy): domain Eukaryota; kingdom Metazoa; phylum Chordata; class Chondrichthyes; order Orectolobiformes; family Rhincodontidae; genus Rhincodon; species Rhincodon typus. Next base: position 22,948,112 of record NC_063347.1, read on the forward strand.
TGAAACCTCTGAGCTTTGCTCACGAGTCTTGATCGTGAGATTCAAACTCTCACCCTTTTGACTCTCAGTAACAGTCTTGAGTTCTGTAGGGCTTGTTCTGGTCAAAGAGTTCTTTAAAGCAACTAAAAGCAGCAGTGGTAAGTTTATTCTTCCTCATTTCTAATTCTAGATTCAGCCTTCAAATCAACCCTATCATCATGGTCGCCTCTTGTAAAAACCCAGCCAAGAGGCCAGATTTCATACTGACTGGGGTCATGCCAGCCTGCTTAGTATCTCATCTCTGGATTCCTTGACCAGAAGTTCCAGTGTCTCCTCAGAGCCTGGGCAATGTGTAAAGTGAAAAAAGCTGAAGATGTCTCTCTCCTCCTCCTTCCCACCACCTCTTTTGGTCTTTCATCACCCACCCCCAATCCCAGAGGGAACAGCAGCCCTGCTATTACAGAAGGTCACCGGATCTGAAGCATTAATTCTACTTTCTCTCCATAGATGCTGCCAAATCTGCTGAAATTCTCCAGCAATTTCCATTTTCATTTCAGATCTCCAGCATCCAGAGCTCTTTGGTTTTCTTGTCATTACACAATCATTCCTGTGACTATCCACAGTCAGACTGTCACACCATAGGCCTAAAGTTGATTTATATATTCCTGCTACCTCCACACAATCTGCCTGTGCCTAATCTGCATGCAATGGCACTGGACAGCAACATACTGCCTCCTGATGAATTTCCCTTGGGTAGGCAGAGTTTGAAATCAGCTGCATCCCTCAGTTACAAGGCACTTTCACATAGGAAGGCAAGTATTCCTGCAGTACACCGACCACCCACTGAATCAGGAGCCAGCATTGCATTTGATGTACCTCACAGTGGAAGCTTCAAGTTGCAAAAAACTCAAGTTTCAGTCATTTGCCAGCCTCAACTTTCAATACTCATTTATCCCCAGAGGGTATGACATTGCAGCCAGTACAGGGAACCTGATTTCTTCACTACTGCCTTGCTTGATACAATGGTAGCTGCACGCCTCCAATTAAAAGTATTTGTAATAATTCCTGCAGCAGGTTCTTCAATGGCATCCACAATACAAAAGGTGGCCAGTGACCATATCTCCAGTCCTCACTGAAATTGTAGGACCCCCATTATCTTCCCTGATTGGATGGGCCTCCCAGCCTGTTAACTTGGAGTGAGGTGGGGAAAGAGACAATAGACAGAGCACTACACAGTGTAGTTCACAGATTCAGCCTGCAATGAACAAACATAACGATTGTTCCAACGAAGGTCCATTTTAGACTAAGGTTAAGGAGTAAATTAATAGTCTTCTTTGAATAGTCAAGAATAAACCATTTCACACTTGAAAATATGCTCTTTCACCAGGAATGGGTCTGTGCTCAAAACCAATAAGAAAGGGGAACATTGGGAAAGAGGGTCAAAATTCCCAAGTTCCCAAATATCTGTCAGAACTAAGAACTTAACCAGTAATTGTAACTGGTGTGTCAATGGAAGAGTCAAAATGTAAATGAGAATGTAAACATTAAAGTTGGAACCTGCAAACAAAATTTATTTAACTTTGTTTGGTTGCTTATTTTATTGTAGCCTGATAAAGGAAAATGTAATTGTTCTGCACTTCGACAATTCAAGTTTACTTCTAGCTTGGTCTCAGCATGGAACATTTTCAAAAAGTGACATTCATGAATTAATTGTCATTGTTGAAAGATGCAAACAATGCTATTTTGGACTCAACCACTGCCTGCTAATTTGCCAAAAATTTCAAGCTCAGTCGTCAAAGTAGCTGAAAGCATAAAATTCATTTATTCTAGTTGCAGAATTTTTCAGGATTTGAGTGTTATGATAAAATTAACTTAGAAAATATCTACTAGTGACTCTTTCCTTTCCAAACAGTTTCCTGATCATCATTGATACTGCACACATTATTTCCATTATTATCCAATAAACTTGCAAACATTGCTAAATTACTTGCCCGGCATAATTAGCTTATGAACACTAGGTACAAACCAAGTCAGGTGTACATGTCATATCAGGTAATGTCTAAAACACAAGACAGCCACCAAAAGTAGTTTTATTCAGATTTAGAAGCACATTATGAACTACATTCACTACCCAGTATTATCCTTGCTGCTCCACCATTGGCCTTCAATATAAAAAACATTAAGCAAATGTGGCTGTTGCCCGAATTGCCTTGGAACTGAATGGCTTGATAGGCCATCGCACGGACAGCAAATCAACAGTCAACCATATCGCTGTGGGTCTGAAGTCACATGTAATTCACAAAGAATGGCAAATCTCCTTCCCTAAATGATGACATTAGCGAACCAGATGAGTTTTTACATCAATTGATCATAATTGTCATGCTCACCATAACGGAGACGAGCTTTATATTCCAGATTTATTACATCGTATCCAAATTCCACCTGCTGCCATGGTGCAATTAGAACTTATATTCCCACCTGGGCCTCTGGATTACTATGAGTGACATTAACACAACGCCACCGAGGAATTTCCTCCCTAAGCCTCTTATCTCCTCCACATGTTAAAATAAATTTAAGTTGTTTCTTCATACTTACTACTTTCACAAAGCTTTTGATAGTTTGATGTCATTCTGTGATTTGATTTCAAATTTTGTTTTTTAAAACATCACAAGACACAAGCATACTATCATGTTAAAGATGCTGGATAAACGCAAGTTTTTTTGCCCAGCAGAGAGGAATTAACTAAGAACTTCAGCGTATATATTTCTTGTCTTAATACTTTCAACATACAGGTAGCAGGTAAATATCCACAAAATAAACCAATTTTACTCAGTGTTAGCAAATCAATGAAGTTCGCAATATTAGAGCCATAAAGCATGGAAACAGACCTTTTGGTCCAACTAGTCCATACCATGTTCCCAAACTAAATTAGTCCCACTTACTTGCATTTGGCCCAAATCCCTCCAAACATTTCTTATTCATGAACTGATCCAAATGCCTTTTACATGTTGTAACTGTACCTGCATCCACCACTTCCTCTGGCAGTTCATTCTACACACGGACTACTGTGAAAAAAAGTGCCCCTCAACTTCTTTTTAAAACCTTCTCCTTTCACCTTAAAACAAAAAGGCCCCCATAGCATTGAACTCCCCCACCCTAGGGAAAAGATCTTCGCTATTCACCTTATCTACGCCCCTCATGATTTTATAAACCTCTAGAAGGTCACCCCTCAACCTTCTACACTCGCCTTATCCAGCTATCTGCACAAATCCAGCCTGTCCTTACAACTCAAACCCTCCATACCCGGCAACATCCTGGTAAATCTTTTCCGAACCACTCCAGTTTAATAGTATACTTCTTATAACAGGGCAACCAGAACTGCAGACAGTACTGCAGAGGAGGCCTCACTAACATTTTGTACAACCTCAACATGGCATCCAATTCCTAAACTCGAAAGATCTGAGCAATGATGGCAAGTGTGCTAAATGTTTTCTTAACCACCCTGTCTATCTGTGACACATATTTCAAAGAATTATATACTGGAACTCCACATCTCTGTTCTCTAATTCTGACCAGGTCCCTACCATTAATTGTATGAGTCCTGCCCTTGCTTGTTTCACAAAAACGCAATACCTCACATTCATCCAAATTAAGCTCCATCTGCCACTCCTCAGTTCATTGACCCAATTGATCAAGATCTTTTTGCAATCTTAGACAACCTTCTTCACTGTCCACTGTACCAATTTTGATGTCATCCCCAAGCTTACTAAAAAAACTTCTAACCATAATGGAGTTATTTCACAGTAGTGGCATTTGAAGTATTTACTGATTTTTCAACTCCTTTGTTCTCTGTAGCCAGTCATACCAGAGCCACAACTTTGCTTTGATTTGATTTATTGTAATCACATACACCTAAGTACAGTGTAAAGCTTGTTTGTAAGCAGTACAGGCAGATCATAGTAAGCAAGGTCATACAGATCATAGGGTGCTTAGACAGAGTGAGGCATACCAGGGTACACCGCACAGGAAGTGTGCAAAGCAAGATCATCATTAACAAGACTGACACTGTTTGAAGTTAGAGTGTCTATTCATCAGTCTAATAATGGCAGGGAAGTAAGCAGCCTTTATGGCAGATCTAGTGTAGGCAAAAGATGGCAGGAGCTAAAAGCCTGAAAGAAAGAAATAGAAATATTTAGAATTTAGAGAAAATAATACTTAAGACATCCCATGGAATAAGGGAAAAGAGAGAGTTTCAAATGGAGGAAATATTAGGCAGCAGAGCAATGTTACAACGTACCTTGTAGCAACATAACTGAACCAACTAGAAACAAAGAGCTGTGATTATAACTGGCACATGGATTGGAAAAAGACAATAGTCTAGAAGTCAGCACTAGCACAGAGATGGACAAGGAGATAGAGATTGATCATGTATGCCTGGAAATAAAATGATGATAAAATAGAGGAGGTGGTAAACATGGGAAAGTTGTTACAATCATGGGTCAGTATCATGAGATATTATGGCATCTTTAGGCCTTAATTCTAAACTGTGCTCTTTAAAAGAGAACTACCACAGAGCCAAAATATCTGCCAGTATAAATTCAATGGCTGGCTGGAAAATTTCTTTGAGAAACTAATGGAATGTAATGCATAAAGTGTTGAAGAAATTTTGAACAGACTGGACAGTGATGTCTTGTGACTACAAAGACAATGGGGGTCTGTTCAACAGCAAGTCAACCTCCACGCAACCCCAGATTTTTCTGACTGGGGACACATTCTTTTGTTCTTTTTGAAGGATTCAAAAGGACAGGGTTAAAAGCCGGTTCCAACTGTTCTGAAGGCGGGTCACTGGACCTGAAACATTAACTCTGCTTTCACTCCACAGATGCTGCCTGACCTGCTGAGTTTTTCCAGCAATTTCTGATTTTGTTTCCAACCTAAATCGGTGTACACTAGGAGGACTGAATGTTCTCAGGTGTACCAGCCTGAATGTAAATGGTAGGGTGCTGTCACAGTCAAGCTCACAGTCAAAGAACTATTTCTTATTCACCTGCATTGTAGGTGAAGACAGTGTGATAGAAGTCAGTCACTAGCAGCCAGCTAAAAAGGAAACAGGACTTGATATCACCCTCAATTCTGGAATTTGATAATGTTAGAAAGGAATCAGAACCACTGAATTTCAGCCAATTTGCAAAATGGAGCATTGTGAAACCAACTGTTCAACTACCAAAGTCATATTACCGATATCTTCCATTGCAACAGGTGAAACATTCAACATCTGCTCTTCACAAACAGTAAGTTGTATTTAAATTTGTATTAGACACCTCTTACTGTTAATGTGTGCATGTATGTTGCCTTAGTCTTTCTTTACACACACTGTAATTAATAAAATCACACTTTTTGTTGATTCAAGAAAGACTGATTAAACTAGTACCTTTTAAAACATTGGGCTCATTTGGGTTTGGAAGAAATGTATTCACAAAAGGAGGGATCCTTTTTAAAATAACCTTGTTGTAACCAATTGAAGGTGGGTCTCAGCTGGCCGGTAGTTATATTGGAGAGTAGCATCTTCTGAGGGAAGAGTCAGAAGACCCAAGGATCAGCAGCAGGGAGAAATGGCAGGAGTCCAAAGACAGTAATCTGCAGTACAGGTTGCAACTCTGAGCAGAACAGAATCAACAAAACTCCCACCTTCTCCCCTGCCACAACTCTCAAATCTGAGAAGACCAGAGGTACTGGAAACACTCTTTGTCGTTTGGATGAAAAGGTGAATGGCCACATGCATTTGAGGGGAGCAATGTTTGCGCCTTTGTTGTGCTTTAAATTGAGTTGTAATCTCAAACCGATTTTGCCTAGAGTAGGAAGCATCATACCACAAATTATTGATTATATCAGAAAATGTCACACCCAGACAGACAGATGAGGAAAATCCAATCAAGAGAAATACAAATAGTACAATTGGATTAAAATGTACAACAAAAGTTGAAAACAAACTGATTAATCTTGTCTGATTACAATTTGTCAGGATTATTCTTTTTGGGAGTATAGCTTTTTTGCTCTATGAAAATGTTAAGTTGCTGTTCTATGGCATGGGAAAGAAAGACAGAGCACAGGATGGCGGGGTGTGGAGGGGAGGTATTTGTAACCTGAATAGGCGTGCCTCTAATGACAGATGTTATGGACCAGACCAGACCCCCTCAAAATATTTTAAGAAGGTAGCCTAGACCCTAACTGTTTTCTTATTTTAAAAGCAAATGAAAAGTGCTGTGTTTCAGATGCAATTCGACTGGTCAAACTAGTTGCCATTAAGCAAAACACAATTTATTCAAACACTACAGTTAAAATACAAAAGAAAAAAGAACTTAGAATAACTTATCTCTAACAGAACAACAGATACAGTAACTATTACTAATTGCCTGTTCCAATATAGTAACATCCTATGTACCCACCTCATGGCATAAAGGTAAAAGTCAGAAATCAGATTTTCTTGCATACAACACCTGCAGTAAGAGAAACCCCAGCTTCTAGCTATAATCGAGAGGATATAAATAGCTTTTACATCTTCAAAACTCCAGCAGCTTCCTGCTGAATCTAAAAGCAAAAAATCTAGAAATCGAGGCTGCTTCTGTTGTTCCAACTTTAAAAAGAAACCCCAAACTGTTTAATATTACTAGATTGCTCACTATCTCTTGTTAAATCTCTCTCTCTTAAAAGAAACCAGTACAAAATACACAAAGTCACAGAGTCGTCACCCAGGCAAAAAGAATTTTATAACAATCTGATTTCACAGCAAAACTCCAATATAAATGAAGAGGAAATCCGGGGATTTTGCAAAGGTCTTTTCTGGAAGTGAACAAATGTCAGAAGGACCTGCATTTTACGTCCCATAAGTCCTTATCCTAGTACATTCTTAGCACAGTAGTAGATAATAGGAGGCCAAATACTGAGCAAATTAATTTTTTTTTTTTTAAAAAAACTGCTGTCCAGCAAATTTTCCAGATTGGCTGAAAAGGCAAGTAGTATAACCCCCAGGATGTTTTGTTTTTGAATTTAGAGTTGTTCAGGTTATTAAAAACATACCTGTTCTTTCCTACATTTGTGTCATGATGTACCTCCACAGGGCTAAGTCAGCAACTGCAACCCCCATGGTGCAGAACATTCATCAACCTGCAGCTGGAAATCTTCCAACATCCAAACTTCCAGCTGGATTTCCAAGTCAAGCCCCGGACAGAAAATCACGCCATTTGGGGTTAAAAATCTTGATGCTGGCATTTCTAACAGTAAGTAACCAATATTAGCATTAGGTTCAGCAAATTGCTTTTCAGAGCTGTACATGTTTACTTGCTACATTTTCAATATTTTTAAGTGGCTTATACAGCTTTCAGCAGAAAAAAAGAAAATGGCAGCTGAAAACAGTATGAAGTATTTGAGTGATTCAGCTCACTTTGTGTTGTCACTGGATCCACTTCAGAGGGTTTGAAAATAATTGATTGTGGGGTTTCTGGTGCTCAATTGTTATGAATTAGAAGCTTTCTTAACAGCCAAGTGACTTTTCCAATTGCTTGGTATTTCAGCCAGTAATTGTATTTTTGCTTATGTATGCATGATGCTAATCACGCACTTATGCGCTGTGATACCACAAGGGATGCGAAGAAGCAGCTTGCAATTGGATTGATTAATAATCAAAATCAATACTCATCAAGCAAACTGCCAATGTCTTTCCACAACCAGCCTGCAGATGGAGCTCCAAAAACACTTTGACAAATTAAAATGAAAATAGAAATTTCTCTCAACTTCCGTCCACCTCCCTGGAAATCAAACGGATGCCTCTAAGCTTCTTTAAACTCAGACATGTTACGTTTGATGATCTCAACTCAGAAGATGATGTAAATCAACTATTTCTAAAGTCTCAAAATTTGTTTTCATTGGAAATTGACTGGCACTTAGCAACAGAAATCTGATTCTGCGTTTTTTTAATTAAAATACATTTATTAGATTTGAATTTATAACCAATATGCTCATTCTGTTGGACCATATTAAGTCACTGACTTCAGTATTCATTTCTCTGGAAACCGGATTTTGTTTTTCAAAAATATGCAGAGTACAGAAGTGAAGAAAGAATTCAATTGTATGCCTTAATAATAAAATCTATTAAGTAATTAATTTCCACAGTCAATGCAAGCAAAGTTCAGACAGCTCACAAATCGATCATATAATGTCTACAAAAATATGGACATTTAATTCATAAAACTCAATGTGGTTGATAAATTTTAAATCAAGCTTGCAATTAATTCAATACTTCTGAGCCATTAAAAAATATTGACGAAATAATCTAATCATTTATACAAGATATTGATACTCATGCTTCACTTTGTATCAATTATTTTTAGTCACATTTTGTAAAATCCCAGTTGAATGTACCATCTATGGCCAGGAGAGGGAAGAGAGCTCCTAATTTTCTAAGCTGCCAGAAATCAAAGTATTAAGAGCAATGGGGAGGTGTGGCCAAGTGGTATTATCACACATTAATCCAGAGACTCAAGTAAGGTTCTGAGAAGCCAGGTTTAAATGGTGGAATTTGAATTCAATAAAATAAATTTGGAACTGAGAGAGAGTGTAATGATGATCATGAAACCATTGTCGACTGATAGAAACACCCATCTGGTTCATTAATGTCTGCCCTACGTGACTCCAGACATACACCAAATGTGGTCGACTCTTAACTGCCCTCTGGGCAGTTAGGGATGGACAATAAAATGCTGGCCTAGCCAATGAAGCCCATATCCTATAAATGAATAAAAAATGTATAGAAATGTATTTTTAAGTAGTTTATGCTGACCTATGTGTATGTACAGAGAAAAATGAAATGACTTGACAAATAGACAGTGTAGTTTACAGTACAATATGTTCCACAAGTTAATGAGAGTAATTAAACAAAATTTGTAGTCAAGGCTATTTTCTGTTTTTTCTAGGAATCAAGCTTTCAACAGACATCCAAAATGAAATGCCATTAATGAGTGAGAAAAAGCAAGGCTGACATTGAGACATTTTACACATGCAATTACATGAGAATGCCTTTGAAAAGCAGTTTGCACAAAAGCAGTGAGCAGGAACACAGAGCACTGCCAATAGATCCTGTTGTTGCTTTCCTATCGTCTATTCATGGAAACTGGAAATTGTTTCCACATAAAAATTTATCTAGGTTAGGCAACACAATTACAGCAGCATTTAAAACAGCAAATTAATTTATTGTGTCAACTATGAAGTACATTAATGTATTATTGTAAGCTCAGGACTGAGTTATTTCCATTCAGCATCTGTCAAAGAATTGACAGAGTTTCAAACATAAATAAAATTTATTCAGAAATTGCTCAATGGACTGTAGCAGTCATTTATTCACCCACAGACAGGTGATTCTGTCAATGATTTCATCTTTGCTAGATACTTTACATGCTCTGCATTGAACCTTAAACAGGACACTGTACTAACTAGACAACTGGAGCACACTGACGGACAACACTACATGGCTACTTTAAATATTACTTAAAGAACTTTAAAAATACAAAGTAAAGAAAACAAGGCGGTGACAAGTGTGAAAAATTTATTGCTTCCATTGCATGAAACTAAAATGGAACCTCCTGCAGCTGCACCATTTTAAGTAGTCAGTTAGGAGTAGAGAAATTGAATATTCTTGACAAAATACTTATTGTCAAAGTCTTGCAAATGGCTCTGAATAGCACAAGGTGTAAAGCTTCAACAAAATGTGTCCTTTTTCAGCAACAACCATATTGGTTTATTAAGCTCAATATGCCTTCATTATTCAGGGACAACTCCTCAGTGAGGGTTGCACAAAAAAAAGTGCATGAGGTTCATTTATTTTTGTGTGTTGAATACAAGGTTCACATCTTTAAAATAAAGATTAATTTACAGCATAGTCACTCAATTATCTCTTACTGTGGTACTCGCTAACAATGTGACGCAAACGCACAAATTCAAAATTGACTAACTGGAAATGAAAACCCGACTGTTGAATTCATGCATTCACGTATTTTGCTATCGATTTAACATGCAGTTGGAAGGCATTTAACAATTTCAACTGATAACATTCAAGTGTATCCACAGTACTGTTCAAGTGCATTTAGATAGCTCAATGTTGATGGCACAGCATCACAGTAAGTACACATCTTTGAAATAGGGGGCTCGTGTGGTGCGGTGGTAGGGTTCCTACTTCAGGGCCAGAACGCTTGCGATCAAGTCCCCCATTGTCCAGAAGTGTGTCAGAATACATCTGAACAAATTGATTAAAAATATTAAAAAGTACACATCTTTGAAGCATGCTGAGGACATTGAAGATAATCGGACAGTAATGCTTGATACCACCACATCAAGTTCCTTTACATTATTTACAGTTGGAAATGTCACTTTTCTTCATTAAAAGCCATGGAATTTACTCCTAAACAAAATTACAATATTGACACAGTCTGGGTTACTGTGTATCATAAAGACAGGAAAGATTTAATTGTTTCATCAATTGTGAAGGCTATATCGTGATGCTTTATCTTTACTGGGAGGTGTACAGAATACTCCATACAATCTCTGTTTTAAATTGGATAATCACAGGTTTCTATTGTCTGTCTCTCTAATAAGTCGCATGACTTTTAAACTACTGCAAATTAAACAGCTGCACTGTTTTGGTTTAAAATTCAGTCATGCTTACCCCATAATCTCTTAGCATACTGGCAATAAATTGAGGAGGAAAGTGATTCAGTGCTCTAACTATCAGTGAGGGCATCAATAATGTTCAGGAGAGAAACTTAAATATTTCGAGCATTAGCTTTTCTCTTCTATTATTACAAAATGATCCATCACAGGCATTCCCCTCAAACAATGAATGAAACTTTATACTGGGAAAGTGGCAGATTAACATACTACTTTAGCAAAGGTGAAGGTTGAGTGCACCATCATTCATTTTTGCCTTAACAAGCCACTCAAGTATACACAGAATGCATTTGCATGACTACAGTATAGCATCTTCAGACAGGATACTTGGGACCAGGAGTTGCAGACTTGAGATGGCGATCATCACATGAAACATGCACATTGGGACGCTTCAGAAATCCTGATATACTCATGATACCACAACATCCCAAGGAGTTTAAGCTTCCAATTTGAATTGCTTGGAGTCTGGAACACCAAAAAAAAAAGGTCCTCAACTCCGAGATGAAATCAAAGATGTCAGAGGATACTTATTTCCCTTAATAGCTAAGTTGGAGGGACTAAAACTCCTGGCCAACTATAAAACTGATTTTCTTATGCCTTCAGCAGCTACCCCATCTTATCAGTCCCCTCACACTTACTCATCCTTGTCCCTTGTTCACTTGCCTTACATGCTCATTCTTCTTGTCAAAGCAACATTGGACCTTTAAACCATGGCATGCAGCATTTTATTGCTGGGAACAAAAAAGGGGCGTGGTTTGGCCTGAAACATCGAACCTGTGCTATGCTCAAAGCTTCTCGAACAGGTACGCTCCATGTTTCTGAAAAGGTCTTTATCAGACCACAGACTAGAAATACAGAACTCTGGGGCAGGGTAAGATTGGAGGAGCGGAGTGGTAACCTGGCTGTTATTACTACTTCATTGAAGAGTCAGCTGATTATCTAATGAGGTTGTTTTATAAATAGTAACATATTTCTCAACATCTTAAAACATCGTATAATTCTTAGCATTTCAATTTTCTGTTTAAAAAGAGAAAATATTTAACTACAAAACCATTTGAGACTCAAGTTGCACTTACTAGAAATAAACTTCTAAATGCACATATTGTAAAACGAAAATAAATTTATTGTTCAGAATCTAGTTATATCATAGACATCACAGAAAATATCCGAATCCCTACAGTATGGAAGCAGGCCATTTGGTCCATAGAGTCCACATCTCCCCTCCAAACAGCATCCTATCCAGACCCACCCCTTATCCTATCCCATCCCTGTAATAGCTAAACCATCCAGCCTGTACATCCCTGGACACGATGGGCAATTTACCATGGCGAATCCACTTAACCTGTGCATCTTTGGACTGTGGGAGGAAACCGGATTACTGGGACAAAACCCATGAAGACACAAGGAGAATGTGCTAACTCCATACATACAGACAGACAGTCACAGGAGGGTGGAATTGAGCCTGGGACCCTGGTGCTGTGAGGCAGCAGTGCTAACCACTGAGCCACCGTGCCATCCCACAGTTTAGTTATTCACAAAATGTATTCAAATTACTTTTAACAAAGGCAATGTTGGTCAGATTTCTGCTGGCAAATTCTTGGAGGAAGTAATAATTCAGATTATTTTATTAATCTAAAGTCGTTTCCTTGTTTAAACTCTATAGATGTCTTAGTAGGTAGTACCAGATTACTGGCTGCTTTTTTTAAAAATTCATTCCTGGTTAGGCCAGCATTTATTGTCCATCCCTAATTGCCCAGTCAACTGCATTGCTATGGATCTGGTGTCACATGTAGGTCAGACCGTGTAAGGATGACAGTTTTCCTCCCTAAAGAGCACTAGTGAGCTAGATGGGTTTATCTGACAATTGACAATGGGTTCATGGTCATCATAAATTTTTATTGAATTCATGGTGGGATTCGAACCTAGCTCCACAGAACATTAGCTGGGTCTCTGGATTAACAGTCCAGCAATTATGCCACTAGACTGTCACCTTCCCATACTGAAATATTTTTACTTTTTATGTCTGATGCTATGCTTTTATTTCCCTATATTTTTGTTGGTATAAACCAAACGTTTAAAATCAAGTTTCCACATGTAATGTGACCAATCCCTTGAGCACTATTCCCTGTTCAGAGATTTGATTTTCGCAATTGTATTAGTTGAACGTGCAAGTTTCTGGATAGGCCAACATCTATTGCCCATCTTTAATTGCCCTTGAGAACGTGGTGGTGAGGCACTGAGTGATCTTCCTGAACTGCTGCAGCAGTGTGGGGATCCGGTTGATACATTCACAATGCTATCAGGGAGGGTGTTCTGCAATTTTGACCCAGGGACAGATAAAGAACAGAAACGTAGGGCTGAATTTTCCTGGAGTAATCACGCATCCATTCTATCAGTGTCCATTTCACAAAATCATGCAACAGGAATGGGGGAAGCGCTTGGCACTGTTTTGACTTTGATGGTACCACATTTAAAGCCCAGCTGCATACTATTTCAGATGCTGCAAGCCAGGAACCATGCTTCATGCTGCGGTCCTGCACGGTTGTCCTGAAGAAATGGCCTGAGGCAGCAAATTAGCCCCTCGGTTTGCTGAGAGACCTTGTGGTGCTGATGGATGGAGTGAAGGAGAGGAAAGCAGTTCCATACCTACTGACCTGCAAATAAGGCCACATCACCAGGCCCAGTCAGCCTTGACGGTGATAGAGGCTCCAGGCAGTGAAATGCAATGCACAGCAGTGCAACAAGGAGTCAATGATATTCTGCACTCAACAACTGTAAGTGGCACCATCTCCTATTTGCTACCTCACACTATCAATGCATTAGAGACAGTTCAGTGGAGTCTTACTGGATTGATGCTTGGAATGAACAGGCTGTCTTAGGAGGAAAGATTGGACAGACTGGGTCTGATTTCACTGGAGGTTAGAGTGAGGGGCGACTTGATTGAAGTATACAAGATCCTGAATAGTCTTCACAAGGTCAGAATGGAAATGATGTTTCCTCTTCTGGATGAGTTCAGCAGTGAAGAGCAGAATTTTTCTAAAAATGAGTGGCGTCCTTTTTAAGACAGAGATCAGGAGAATATTTTCTTTCAGAGGATTGTGCAACTTTGGAATCATCTGCCGCAAAAGTGGGATCATTGAACATTTAAGGCACAGGAAGATTGATTTCATCGCCTAACAAATCGAAGGTTGGAAGCTACAATCTTCTTGGCAGTCTCAAGGAGCTAAATGGCCTACTTCTACAATTAATTTGTACATTTTCATGTACTCAGAAGGGCCACTGCATTTTGCTCTCACTGAAGCTCACAGACCACAACTCTGAATGTAGTACACTCAACAGATGTCACACAACTCACCCCCCTAAATGTCTAATCCTCTTGCCTCTACACTTCTTACTCATCTCGATAATCTTCAGACTGGTGACCTGCATGACTGAACATGTATTTAGCTAATGAAATGCAAATGCATGGAAATAAGATCGCAAGTGAGCGGTGACAATCTAGTTACCTCACCGTTTTAAACATTAATCAGTGCAATTTTTGTATTTCCTTATTTATTGTCTGATGTCTATTCTCTTCTGTTAAAGCACTCCATGTCTTCTATGGTCCCAATCAATGCAATCTTTATTTGCAGCACTGCATTTATTCTTTGCATATTTTAAATAGCAAAATAAATCTCAATAACGCTTGCGGTGGATAGGTTTTGTGGTCATTTTCTTCATGATTCAGAATCCATAGAAATGGACCAGACTGTTCACTTCTGGCCCTTGTGCAAAACCTTGAACATGTAAACATTCACATTACAAGCACAGTTAGGCCAGTTGGCCCTTCAGGTGCAATAAAACCAACCAAATCAAGCTTCACTGTTCTAAACTCCAGTAAAAACAAGCCCAGCCTGTTCAATCCTACCTCGAGACAACCTGCTCATTCCAGATATCAGTTCAGTAAACTTCCTTGGAATTGCCTCCAACGTATTTACATCATTTCTTAAAACAGGAGATCAAAACTACACACAGTATTCAAGATGTGGTCTCACCAAAGCCCTGAATAACAAAAAATATCCTTTCGCTTGTGTTCATTCCATTCATAATGGAGAGCAGCATTCAAAAAGGCTTATTTATTTGTTGCACTTGCATTCTAACTTTTTATGAAATGTACATGAGACTAGCCAGGACCCCCTCTACCTTGGAATTCTGCAGTCCCTCTACGTTTAAGGTGATACTCTACATTTTTATTCTTTCTGCCAAAGCGAACAACTTCACATTTTTCCACGTTATACTCAATCAGCCATTTGTCTGCCAATCTATTTAACCTACCTATCTATACCAGTGTACATCCTTACTGCGTCATCCTTATAATATAGCTTTCTAGTTATCATGGTGTCACCTGCAAATTTAGCTTCTATGACTTCATTTACCCTTGTTTACAGCTACTTATATAAATTGTAAAAAGTTGAAACACCCAGCACAGCTGCCTGCAGGTCCCATCTTATCCTATCAATGTGAACAAGATCCATTCATGCATACTCATTTCTACCTTCCAACCAATCTTGCATCCATGCTGCCATGTTATCCCCTACATCAGAAGCTCCCACTTTGTGCAATAACTTTTGACAAACACCTCATCAAAAGCCTTCCAGAAATTCAAGCACAGTACATTGATCATGTTATTCCTTCAAAGAATTCCAACACACTGTTTATGGATGATGTCCCCTTTTGCAAAACCGTGTTGATCTTTTCCTGACAGAATTCTTCGAAGTTCTCAGTTGTAACCTCCTTAAATGATCAATACTAACATTTTCTCCATGACAGACATCAAGCTAACTGGCGTGCAGTTTGCTTCCTTCCTCCTTTCTCGACTAGAGGCATTACCTTTGCTACTTTCCACTCTGATGGAACCTTCACAAAATCTAATGAACTTTGGAAAATTGAAACCAACACACTTACTACCTCATTAGCCACCTCTTTCAAGATCCAAGGATGAAGTCCCAGAAGACTTAAAACCCGCAGCTCCCAAAAGCCGTAGGAAGGTAAATCTGTGGCTGAAGGGAGATTTCTTCACGGGAAGGAAAATGTCAGTGCCTATATTGGTCTATACCTGGACAGTGTAAACTGGCTACTATGCTTGGAACAGACACATCGAAACTAAAGCCTGTCACACAGACAATCATATTAGGCAGGTAGGCGAACGAGGCATTGCATTCAACACAAAACATCGAGAAATTCAAATTAATAATAAAAGCAAAATTCTGCAGATGCTGGAAGTTTGAAATAAAAACAAAAACTGCTGGAACAATCCAGCACATGTGGCAGCATCTGTGACGAGAGAAACAGTTAACAAGTCAAGTTCAGTATGAGTGGTCTTCAGAACTAAAAAGAGTCATGTTGGTCTTGAAACATTAACTCGTTTCTCTTTCCACAGATGCTACTAGACTTGCTGAGTTATTCCAGCACGTTTCAACTTTATGTCTGTTGCTGAAAGGGAGATCATGGACTCAAACAGATCTTAGTCTCCATCATAGCTCGGTTGCAGAGAGGGGGAGAAACTGCTAAAAAAAACAGTGCATTGCCAACCTTAAAGGATAATACATTGTGCACCCATGTCATTTTCAGAAGAGGAGTAGTGGCAGAGCACTCACAGTTACTGTGAATTGTGCTGCTCAATACCATAAGAAACTTAACGTAGAAAGAGGAGTAGGAGTAAACCATATTGTTGGACTAGTTTGCTCTGCTAATCAATGCGACCTTTAGCTTCAATTCCACTTTCCCACATGGTACCTATATTCTTCAATTTATTGTCTAACTCAGCCTTAAATATATTTAGTATTGGAACATCCATAACCCTTTGGAGTAAAGGATTCTCCTAGTAAATAAATTCCTCCTTATGTCAAACCTAAATGATCTGTCTTTCACACTGAGATTATGCCCCACCATGTTCTAAATTCCTCAGCCAGGTGAGACATTCTGTTTGCACAGTCAAGTTCCATCAGCATTCGTTGTGTTTTAATGCAATCATCTCCGATTCTTAGAAAATCCTGAGAACGTACATGCAACCTATTCAAACTCTCATCATAGAGCAACCCTCTCAGCTTAGGGACCAATAGCGAATTACCATTATATATGCAGCATCTTGGAATTCCTTTCTCACTTTTAAACCTTTGATAACTACCTCAAGTGCAAATATTTGCTTCGTTAAATATAGAGATCAAAACTGCATGCTGTATCCCAACTTTTCAGCCCAAAGACCTGCATAAATGTAGCAAATCTTTACTCTTGTACTTTAATTTGATTGCAAAGATCAACGTGATATTTTTCTTCCTAACTGTTCACTGTACTTGGAACTAACCTTGCATCCCAAATGAATAGCCTCACATTATACAATATTGCCAGCCAGCGACACCCACATCCCATGAGAGAATAAAAAATACTTCGTGTACCATGCTGTTGCCTATCTACTTAAAATCCTTTGTAAACTGTGCCCTCCTCTCATCTTGCATTCTCACCCAGTTTACTATAAATTGCAAGCAGACACATCATTGTCTTTGTCTCAGCCATTAACATAGATTTTAAAAAGCTGAGGCCCCAGCATCGATTCCTACAGCACTTCAGAAGTTAGTCTGCCAATTTGAAAATGTCATATTTATCTCTGGTCTTTGCTTCCATTAACCAAATTTGTATCCATGCTAATTAATTACCTCCAACTCCATAAGCCCTTATGCTGTAAATTAAAATTTTATGTTAATGGAACCTGATCAAATTCTTCTAAAACTGCAATTGTTGGTCCATCCTCTGATTCCCATTTATCTACTGTAATCAAATTTTTCAAAAATCCTTAAATACGATTTTATTTTGTAAAACTATATTGACTTTGCCTTTTTTTTTAAAATTTATTCACAGGATGAGAGCATAGCAGTTGAGGCGAGCGCATATTACCTCACTGATTTAGAGAAGTTGGTGGTCAGTCACATGAATTGCTGTAATTCTTGGAGTGTAAGGGTCATTATGAAGAAAGTTCCAGCGTTTTGACCCAGCGACAGTGAAAGAACGCCAATATACTTCTAAGTCAGGATGGTGGGGACTTGCTGCTCCCACGCATTTGCTGCCTTTGCCATAAGAGGGGTAAAGGTGGAGTTTAGGTGGTGCTGGCAAAGCAACCTTGCTGAGTTGCTACAGGACATCTTGTCGATTGCACAGGTGACAACAATGTGCGCTATGGTGGAGGAGACCCAGATAACAAGTCCAAATATGCCAAATGTCAATATAAATACAGAAGTTAGGCGTTACTACACATCACCTAATACAAGAGTTAGTGAAAATTAGAAAATGGCCCATTGAAACCAAAAAGTAGCCCCAAGAAAAGAAAAAGTAGCTTTCAAAAGCTCTTAAAAAAATTACTTTGTTGCTCAATCCCAATTCCAAAAGATGTCAGGAGAGAAGCTTAAACCGGAAGGAACGGGGGACATGAAGTCCAGAAACAATTCAAACACCATGGCCTATGATTTATCTCCTTCACAACAGGAATACATTCATAAAATAGAAGATACGCACTTCACAAAAGGACAAACGGATGTCATACAGGTTATAACTGGAGTTTGAATGAAGTCTCTCAGACCATGGTAGTAAGTTTCTATTCATGGTTCACCTGTTACTGCAAAATGTTACTGTTCTTTTTGCTCAAAATGGACTATTCCACATTTATCCAATGCAAACTACATATAACAGAATTCTGCCCATGGCAATTTGTATATCTTCAATTAAGTTTATTCCACGAATAGTTTGCTGCTCCCCCAGTTGCTTATAATAGAACTTCAAGATTACTTGCATAAATGATTTTGACAGAGGAAATAAAGAATCGGGGTTTGCAGGGAAAATACTTGAACCACATTATTAGCTATAGCAAGCTATCATTGCTTCAAATCCACATTTAGATTAACAAATTAGATCATCTATAAAGCAGTGCAGCATCACTGGACGAGTCTGCATTTAATACAGTAGCCAAGTAGAATAATTATTGCTTTTCAGAGAGAAAATGTTAGCAACGGCTGAAGTGGTCAAGCATCTAAATAAGAGACAATGTTTGCTTACAGACATTGCAGTGTACCCACAGGAAGAAAATTATTTTCTTAAAATTATTTAAAATATATAACTAAAAGTTTAGTAATCCTAGAAGATACAGAAGTTGAAACAAGAATCAGGTCAAAGACACTAAGTGGAAAGGAAGAGGAGAAGAGGAAAATAAAACTGCCAAAGACAGTATGAGCTGAAACTGGCAGCTACCTAAAACAGACCCAAAAAATATGATCTGCTCACTATTTATATGCCAGTAGAAAGAGGTGGAGTTGGGCAAAGACAGTACATGCTAGAGGTTCAGAGAAATCCTTCATTACTTAACGTGTTTAATAAAGAAAAAGATGCTGACAAAGTATTAATAGAAATAAAGGACATAATGGATGAAGAGAAAATTAATGGGAAGATGTAGTTCAATGGCTGGTTATCCTTAATATGGGTAAGTCATCTGGTCTGAATGGCTTCCAACCAGATAGCTTAGGGAAGCTGGAATAAAAATAACAGACAGGCCGGTCATTCTCTTTCAATCAAGCCCAAGATATGGGGATGGTGTTGGTGGATTGGACAGTGGCAATGCGACACCCTTATTCAAGAAAGGCATTCCTAATATAAACAGGTTGATCAATTTAACAGGAGTTGTTTCAAAAACCTCTCTCACAATAACGTGGGAGGGTTCAGGGAAGCAAATTCAATGACTGCTTGGGAGGTTTCAGTTAGTTAAGACAAGTCAGATGGCAGATTATTAAAAAGGCAGATGACATGACTAATTTCACTGCATTTTTCATGCAGTAACAGAGAAAGGATGGACAAGGGAATGGGTTTTAAGAAAGCCATTTGTCAACGTACCACATAAAACGCTGGTTAACAATAATGTAGCCTCATGGAATTGGAGGGCATGTTTCATTTTGGATAATAAATTGGCTTAAGGACAGAAAAATGATAATTTTTTCTCTCCAGACTGGAGGGTATAGGCAGTGGTGTTCCCCAGAGGTTCATGCTAAGACTGAAATTGGAAACGTGGCACATAGTGAAGATGTTATTAATCAATTGCAAAAAAACATAGGAAGGCTAGCAGAATTGGTAGTCACGTAGAAGATCAAATTTAGTACAGAAAACAAAATGTGTGAATTTGGGCATTTTGGCAGAAAGAAGAAAGGACAAACAATAGCATAGTTTTAAAAAGGTATGCAGCAGGATCTGAGAGTGTATTTGCATGAAATCTATAAAAGGTGACAGGACACATGAGGAAAGCAATTTGCAAAGCATGTATGATCTTGGGATTTATAAATCAAGGTATTTGGAGTAAAAATGCAAAGACATTATGCTCAAGATTTAGAACACCGCTTAGGCTATAAGTAGAATTTTGCATTCTAGGACAGTCATCTCATCTGAGGAAGGATTGGAGGGTTCGAGAGAAACTGATATACCAAAAAGGTTCCAGGAAGGAAAGACTTTAGCAAAACGCTGAGTTGGAGAAGGTGAGATTGTTCTCCTAGAGCAAAGGAGATCACGAGGTAATTTGACAGTGGTATTTCAGATTATGACTGGTCGACAGTACAATGACTAGTGGATACAAGTTTAAGCTTTTAGGCAAGAAATACGCAGAGGATGAAAAGGGAAAAGTCATTGATACAGCAAGTAGTAATGACCTGGAAGTCTGTTGGCTAGAGGTGGAAATGATGAATGATTTAAAAGAAACTTGTATGGGTACTTGAGAGAAATCAGTTGCAAAGAATTATGCAGTGGAATTGGCCTAACTGAATTACTCTACAGAACTAGCATGTCCTTGATTGGCTGAATGGCTCCTTCTGCATTGCCATGGCTTCACGACAAGTAGGAAAACATCTTGTAGCTCAGTGCTAAGACTTTGCAAAAGAGTCAGTGACTCTCAAAGTAAGGATTTTTGATCTTCCAAAAGTGTATTTGATATTATAAAGTTTCTGTAGTTTGGAAATACATTCATGAGTAGCTGGAACAAAGAAAATTACAGTACAGAAACAGGCCCTTGAGCCCTCCAGGCCTGCACCGACATGCTGCCAATCCCCCTGCGCTTCTGGGGTCCGTATCCCTCTATTCCCATCCTATTCATGCATTTGTCAAGACGTCCTTTAAAAGTCACTATCGTATCTGCTTCTACTACCTCCACTGGCAGCGAGTTCCAGGCACCCATCACCCTCTTAAAAAAAAAAAACCTGCCTTGTACATCACCTTTAAACCTTGCCCCTTAAACCCATGGCCCCTGGTAACTGACTCTTCCACCCTGGGAAAAAGCTTCTGACTGTCCACACCCTTCATAATTTGGGGTGACCTCTATCAGGTCACCCCTCAACCTCCATCGATCCAGTGAGAACATTCCAAGTTTCTCCAATCTCTCCTCACAGCTAATACCCTCCATACCAGGCAACATCCCGGTAAATCTTTTCTGTACGCTCTCCAAAGCCATCATATCCTTCTGGTAGTGTGATGACCAGAATTGAATATAATATTTTAAATGCGGCCTAAGGTTCTATAAAGCTGCAACATTACCTGCCAATTTTTAAACTCAATGCCCCGGCCGATGAAAGCAAGCAAGCAAGCAAGCCGTATGCCTTATTGACCACCTTTTCCACCTACGTTGCCACCTACAGTGACCTGTGTACCTGTACACCCAGATCCCTCTGCCTATCAGTACTCTTAAGGGTTCTGCCATTTACCGTATATTTTCCATCTGGATTAGATCTTCCAAAATGCATTACCTCACATTTTTCCAGATTAAACTCCATCTGCCATCTCTCTGCCCAAGTCACCAACCGATCTATATCCAGCTGTATCCTCTGACAGTCCTCATCGCTATCCGCAATTCTACCAACCTTTGCATCATCAGCAAACTTACTAATCAGACTAGTTACATTTTCCTCCAAATCATCTATAAATATTACAAATAGCAAAGGTCCCAACACTGATCCCTGAGGAACGCCACTAGTCACAGCCCTCCATTCAGTAACGCACCTTCCACTGCTACCTTCGGTCTTCTATGACCGAACCAGTTTTATATCCATCTTGCAAGCTCACCTCTAACCCCGTACAACTTTACCTTCTGTATCAATCTGCCATAAGGGACCTTGGCAAAGGCCTTACTGAAGTCCATGTAGACAACATCCACTGCTCTACCCTCATCGATCATCTTCGTCACTTCCTCAAAAAATTCAACCAGCTTAGTGAGACACGACCTCCCCTTCACAAAATCATGTTGCCTCTCGCTAATACACCCACTTATTTCCAAGTTGGAGTAAATCCTGTCTTGAAGAATCCTCTCCAATTATTTCCCTACCACTGACGTAAGGCTCAATGGCCTGTAATTAGCTGGATTATCCCTGCCACCCTTCTTAAACAAAGGAACAACATTGGCTATTCTCCAATCCTCTGGAACCTCCCCTGTAGCCAGTGAGGATACAAAGATTTCTCTCAAGGCCCCAGCAATTTCCTCACTTGCCTCTCTCAGTATTCTGGGGTATATGCCATCAGGCCCTGGGGACTTGTCCACTTAATGTTTTTCAAGACCCCCAATCACTCCTCCCTTTTGATCTCAATATGACCCAAACTATCTACACACCCTTCCCCAGACTCATCATCCACCAAATCCTTCTCGATGGTGAATACTGACGCAAAGTACTCATTTAATACCTCACCCATTTCCTCTGGCTCCACACAAATTCCCCTCCCTGTCTTTCAGCGGGCCAACCCTCTCTCTGGCTACCCTCTTGCTCTTTATATATGTATAAAAAACCTTGGGATTTTCCTTACTCCTGTTGGCCAATAACTTTTCATGACTCCTTTTAGTCTGCCTGACTCTTCGCTCAAGTTTCTTTCGACTTTCCTTGTATTCCACCCTTGCTTCATGTGTTCCCAGCCTCTTAGCCTTGACAAATGCTTCCTTTTCCTTTTTGACTAGGCTCATAATATCTTTCATTATCCAAGATTTCCTAAACTTGCCATACTTATCCTTCATCCTTACAGGAATGTGCCGAGTTCCTAACAACTTACACTTGAAAGCCTCCCACATACCAGATGTTGGTTTGCCCTCAAATATCTGCCTCCAATCTACATCCTCATTTCCTGCCTGATGTTGTTGTAATTAGTCTTCCCCCAATTTAGCACCTTCACCTGACAACTACACTTATTTTTATCCATCAGTACCTTCAAGCTTACTGAATTATGATCACTATTTCCAAGCTGCTCCCCTAAGACGTCGACTACCTGGCCAGGCTCATTTCCCAATACTAGGTCCTGTATGGCCCCTTTTCTAGTTGAACTATCTACTTCCTGTTTCAAGAAGCCCTCCTGGATGTTCCTCATGAACTCTGCCCCATCCGCATCTCAAGCACCAAGTGAATCCCAATCAATATATTGGAAGTTAAAATCACCCACGACAACAACCCTGTTACTTTTACATCTCGCCAAAATCTGCCTACATATCTGTTTTTCTATCTCCTGCTGGCTGTTGGGAGGCCTACAGTAAACCCCAAACATTGTGGTTGCACCCTTCCTGTTCCTGAGCTCGCTGTATGAGCCATCCGAGGTGTCCTCCCGCAGTGCAGCTGTGATATTCTCCTTAACAAGTGCAACTCCACCATAATTACGTGATTTGATAATCAGGTCGAGTATCATTATGCCACTAATGAAGTTGCTTTGGACTAAGCATCAACTGCCCAGGATTTCCAGTATGGCTTTTCTGTTCTGAGTATTCCAGTGCAGCCAAGAGCAAAATCATATATGACTTGAATGTGAATCACTCTGAACGATAGATGACTGGTTGAAAAAGTAATCTTCAGGTTTTGCATTGCCAAAATCAACTGTGGTGTTAATTAGTTAGCAGACAGTTTAGTGCTAGCAATGCTGCGAAATAAAACAAATGCACAACTTTCATTCATTGCCTTTCATGATCTTGTGAAGCAGTGGCCTTTTCTCTTGGCAGGTCTCTTGAAATTTTGGATATATCCCAAAAACTAATCACTTGTACAAGAATATAAACTAAGCATTGTGCTGTTTCAAATGAAAACTATTTGAATTGATTTCCTATGTGCTGGTGGTTCAAGCTGGACAATTCAGGTGTACAATCTTCAATTAAAGCCTCTTTTTTTTTTTTGGGAAGTTTAGTCTTCATAGAAAAAAGTACAGCAGATAATACATCCAGGTGCCTTAAGATCCTATTGAATGAATGTGCACATAAAGTAGAAATACCTTTATGAATAAAATGTTACCATTTCCCAGTTGATATTGACTGGGATCAAATTAATTGAAATCAAAATGTAGCAGGAAAGAACTAAAACAATTCTGAGGCATGGTTTAGCTGCAGTTAATAAAACTTTGTTTATTTTGGTGTTGAATCTTAAGTTTGAGGATGAAATTCAGATCTTAAAAAGGTTTATTGCCAAAAGATGTGCATCATTGAATACATGTATTACAGTCATTGAGCACGTGATTGAGATACAATTTTTAAACCCAATACATTCTTTTGTATTTATTTTAAAATTAGAAATTATGACTGACCAAGCTCTGAGGTACTAAGGAGTTGTACTCTGGAGAACAAAATAAAACAGATATGTGACCTTCATCAGCCATGGGGAGATTCTTAAAAATCCTTACTTAACTCATTCATTCCTTGGGCTAGTTATGCCTTGCATACAAATAGTGTTTTCCTAATCAGCTTTGTTAATGTGTTTCCATAGAGATGGAATCTGTCAGTCAATCAGCTGATATCATGCAAGGTATTCTGCTCGCACAATGCAGAAATCAAAATTAGCATTCTGTTCCAACTCATTTGCTTCTTCAATTAAATTAGTTGGTAGACTGGTAGACTGGTATTGTCAAAGTAAAATCAAATGAGCTCTACAGGATTTCAAATTTCTAATACCACATGTTCAGCTGTCCATTATGTAAAGTTTCTTCAAAGCAAAGTATCATTAATAAATCCTGCACCAAGGATGAAAATTGCAATTTAAGCTGAAGTCTTGGCTACATTTTTATAATCTTCATTACCTGTGTACATCAACACAAATACAATGGAGCAATGTAAACAGAACCTAATAGGCAAAAAAAAATCCATGGGAATAGCATGCTCCTGCTCCTATTTTCTATGCTCTATGATGGCTTCACCATTTAATATGATCACAGCTGATCAGCCAACTTAGTACCCTGTTCCCACTTTCTCCCAATTCGCTTTAGCTCCAAGAACTATACCTAACACCTCTTCAAAAACATACAATGTTCTGGCCTCAGCCACTTTGTGACAGAAGATTCCACAGGCCCACCACCTCTGGGTAAAGAGATTTCTCCTCATCTCAGTCCAGAATGGCCTACCTGGTATCTTTAGACTGTGGCCCCAGTTCTCGACTCCCCCGTCATCTGGAACATTCTTTCTGCATTTACCATCTAGCCCTGCTAGACTTTTCCAGATTTCAATGAGATTCTTCTTCATTCTTCAAAACCTCACTGAATATAGTAATAACCAATCTACTTTCTCTTCCTGTCAGTCCTGTCATCCCAGGAATAAGTATAGTAAGCCTTTGCTGCACTCCCTCCATAGCCAGAACATCCTTCCTCACTTGAGGCCAAAACTGCAAACAATATTCTAGGTGTGGCCTCCCTAAAGCTCTGCACAATTTCAGCAAGACATCCCTGCTCCTGTCCTTAAATCCTCTCGCTACTAAGACTGACATACCATTTGCCTTTTTCACTGCCTGTTTGCTTACAGTGACTGGTGCATGAGAAAACCAAGGACTTGATGCACCTCCCCCTTTCTCAATCTCTTGACCATTCAGATAATATCTGCCTTCCTGTTTTACTAAAGTTGATTTAACATTTATCCACATTCATCTGCCATGCATTTGCCAACTCATTTAACTTAGCCAAAGCATACTGAAACATCTCGGCACCCTCCACACAGTTCACTTTTCCACCCAGCATTGCGTGGTCTCCATACTTGGAGATATAACATTTCGTTTTCTCAGCTGAATTGTTAATGTATATTGGAAAAGTTGGTGTCCAAACACTGACCCCTGCAGTACTTCACTAGTCACCGCCTGCTACTTGGAAAAAGACCTGTTTATTTTTATTCTTTGTTCCATGTCTGCCAACCAGTTCTTTATCCATGTCAATGCAATACCAAAAATCCCATGTACTTTAACTTAATTGGCTAAATCTCTTATGTAGGACCATATCGAAAGTCTTGTAAAGTTCAAATAAACCACATCCACTGACTACCACTGGATCCCTCCTCTCTCAAATATATTACAGACCTAGACTTGGACGTGCAGGACATACATCATTTGAACATTAATATAAAGACACAAACTTTGGATACGTAGTGTGCAATTACTCCACAGAGGCCAGTATCCCGTCATCGAATCACCCTTCATTTACATGTGGAAAATCCTTGACACAGATCCAGCTTCCTCAAAGCCAGCTCACAGTGAACAGAATTTCTGACACTCCTGTTTGTATCCGTCATTTAGGGCTCCCTGATTGGACCTGATTAACTGCCCCAATCAGGAAACTCATTCTATGATGCCCATCTGGCTGACGTCACTACAAAAGCACCAGACATTAGGTAGACAGACTGGTAAAATGAACAGACAGTTGGTGGACGCAAGTTAACAAAGAAATATGAAATTATACATTTTGGTGTGAGAATAAGTAGAGGCAACATAAACTAAATAGTGCAAATCTTAAAGAAAGTCCATGAAAGGAGCGATCTGTGGTGTACCAAAACAAATCTGTGATGATGAGAAAAGAAGCTGAGAACACAAAGACAAATGGGAACTTCGGTTTTCATAAAAAAGGCATGCAGTACAAAACCTTGGAAATTATGCTAATCCTTTATAAATCACCAGTTCAGCTTCAACTGGATTAGTGCCCATTACTGCCGCAACCACATACATGACCCCAATCAAACTACTGATTTAACTTCTACAACTTTCAGGTAATTAAACCCAACATTCAAGATTTTATTAGACAAAACTGTAGTCATTATTAAAATACAACTTACTTTACAGTTCCTGTATGAGAGCAAGAGGAAGAAAAACTCCCAAAGGCATTTCACAATAGAGTTGTCAGCATTCCCTCCTTGGGAGAGTTTTCCAGAATGGGTGATTGGTTTCATAGAAACTGTCTATATTTATACAGGTTGCATATACACATACTGACTTTTGTGGTTTGCAGCCTATTTCCATTGTCTAGGAACTGATCATTCTGCTACTTACAAAGCATGAGAATTACCGAGAAGCCTCATTCCCAGAGTACAGGGGCAAAGTAAAACAGACAGAAAAACAGAGGGAAATAAATAAAGAATACAAACTGGTTCAAAGTTTCAATTTCTGACAAGTCAGATTTATTCTTGGGTCTAAATCTATACTCTGCCATCCAAATGTTCACACCAGGTTATTGAAATACTGCGCAGGAACTGCAGCTAAACATAATCTCCATTCTCATGGATGATCAGCAGTAGCATGATAATTGTCATCAATTTCTTTCACACAGCAAGAACAATGAGTTCAAGGGATCACAGGTGAAATATTTGGTCCCATGTAACACTTGCTTGTAATTTTTATATCTGCACAAACGTAACAGTTACAATGTATCCAGCATGCAGTGCATGCATGACAAGGAATACAGAATCAAAGATAATATGTAGATAATATGTTTTTAAAAAAGGCTCCAAGTCTGGAAAAAGTTATTTTAATCAGCAAGATGACATGAAATAGCTAATGTAGCAATCATATATGTAACATAGTTGTGCCAGAATTTTGTCTTTTACACCAGGTATTTGCTTTATACCCTTGTCTCTTGGCACAAGTAAACAGGAAATTCCATCCCTATGAAATAGTTCATTGGCTGCACAAACCAAGTGCACTCATTTAATTTGCATGGGACCTGGTTCCACCTGATCAATGTCCTATGTTTTCAAACAAAGTTCTCAACTTCCAACCAGAGCAGCTTGTCCCTTTTCCTCCTCAGGATGTTGAGAGAATGAGTCACCTTATCAGTTCTACAATATTTGTGAAATAGGATAATGTTTTTGAATAAAGTAGGGATACAAACGATACTAAGTTGGAGTGAGAACAAAGGAGACTTCAAACAAAATTAACATTTTTCCACCTTAACATTGCGATTAGCAACTCTCCCACCCATGGAGCAAAACATGGTGACATTCCACTACTCCTGGTCAGCAGGGAACACTTCAAATGGTGGAGAAGCCTGCTTTTTTATGTAAATGACCTGGCTCCTGGTACTTGTTAGGAGGTCAATACTAAAGATGACCATGGTTAGATATCTCACTTCATTACACTTCTGGAGACACATTGCTGTAAAGCATGAATTGGCTGCCCAGTTGTGTGGTGTCCACATATGGTGTCCGCATGTGTGTATGAATCAGCTGCCCATTGTAAATAAAGTTTGCATCATTAAAATCAGTGGTAGTTTAAATAAACTGGCATCCATTGTCAAAATGAAGAACGGTCACTGACCTGTACTCATCAATACGAGAGAAAAACTTATTCCACAATAAAGTACTGATTCTCAAACTCAAATTAAAACAGCAGAATCTTATCCTATTGAACTTCATGAATTATCACATTTCCCACGTCCTATTAGCTTCTTCCTTAATCAGAGAAAATAAATATTGATGGACTGGTTGGACCGAAGGGTCTGTTTCCATGCTGTGTGACTATGATGCTTCAGTGGCAGAATTGAAAGATTCATGTGTGTATGCGATATACGCACTGCAAAGCCAATTGGTTAAAAAGGAACAAAATCCCCTGCTCCACTTACATAAAAATAAATCAACTAATTTTAAATAGCATCAGTAAGAAAAAAAAAAAATCAAGAAATTATTGCAATAGTAGCAGTTACTCAACCACCTGGTCACATCCATCATTGAAAATCAGGTAAAGCAGCAATACTTCAAAATATGCCCCTTATTAAAAATACTAATAATTAGAACAACTTTGTAAATTTTTTTGAAACATATCTCAGGAGAGGACTGTTACCATACGTACTGTCAGCAACTAACAGGTGCCAACAGAGACAATTTCACTTAAGAAATGACTACTGTAATCTGAAATGTCAGTCATCGTTCAGAAACGAGGTGAGAATAATTATCACTACATTGAGGAATCCCTGCAGTGACATCCTTAGGACTAAGGTGACTCGCTTCCAAACAACAAAAACAACGTTATTTCTTTGTGCTAGAGATCACTCCAAAGAGTGGAGTTTTGTTGTCCCAATAGAACTGGGAAAGGTGAAATTACGTGAATGTGCAGCATCTTCAACAAAACCGTGTGGCACTGCAGTTGTCAAACATTGGTACCCCACAATCAACAAAGTGGACGACTGCTGTTAGCTTCATCTGTTGGGGAACTGCACACTTACAGGTTGGGAATTGGGACTTCCAAAACTTGGCTGTCGTGGTCACAAGTTATTTGAATAACTGCAGTGCCACACAATTTTGTTGAAGATGCTCCACATCATTCACATGATTTCACCTTTCCCAGTTCTACTGGGACAAGACTAGATGTTCGAATAGCGCAACTCTACACACATTTACAATAGTGCAGATTGCATTCAATACGGCAAGCACCCGTGCACAAATGTGCCCTCAATTTTTTTTTTTTTAAAACCTCCTCTCCCTCCCACATCTAGGAGTTTATTTGTACGTTGTGCTGTGCTGTACTAATGTGCTTCCTGGTTTGCCATGTTCATGTGACCTCTGTCATAGGGCACTCTTTACTGCAATTCTAATAAAGACACTGTACATACATTTGGAATCTTTGAACATGTAACTGTGTACAGAAGTGAAGGCAAGTTTGAGTTTTGAAGAGTTGCATAGAAGCACGCCTAATAAAAGGGAAACAAAAAAATGTTCAGAACTGCTGACAGCTGCTAAAAGCCACTGGAAGCCACAAAAATAAAAAAAAGCATGCTAATGTTGAATCCTTTTATTCATTCGCAGGATGAGGGCGTCACTGGCTAGGCAGCATTTATTGCCCATCCCTAATTGCCCAGAGGGCAGTTAAGAGTCAACCACATTGCTGTGGGTCTGGAGTCACATGTAGGCCAGGACCAGGACCAGGACCAATCAATGGGTGAATTATGCAAAGCATATAAACTTTCCTCTTCCAGTTTCGGTAGGAGTGAAAAGCAACATTAAACAAAATTGTTAATTTTTCTAGTGGGGAACAAAAAACACTACAATTGCAATGAATTTAATTAGCAAGTCAGAGCAGCTACTGGTACATTCTTTCTATCACAGACTATCTGCAGTACAACCACAAACTGAATGGTGTTATGCTCAGAATAAGGAAAAAAGACATATTACTGTCTTTGTTCATGAACATTTTCATCAACACCTACTTGGAGGAGATAAAGTGACAATTGAGTCCAATCAAGAGTTACTTCAAACTATTTTCTGCTAATACCTGCTCCAAAGCATCTGAAAATGATGCTACTCCAGTTATTGAGATGTCAAGTGGACTTGACACACAAGAGGGAAGATGCAGACTGCTATCATGCTGACAAGAGCAGTGCTGCCCATGAAGAAAGTAGTGAATACTACAACATATTCATATAAATCCTTGAAGGAAGAAACACACCTGCAGGAGGCTTGGACAGCAGTCCAGTACAAATATCATGCTGCACGCAAATTATTCTCCTAACGGTGAAAAAGCTATGTAAGCCAGAAGTAGGAGACTATGGTCCTAGTGATAGGCATGGGTACAGAAGCTGTTTACAGGTAATGAGGTGACCTCACAGGGAATTGTGGGCAAGACACTTTCATATAGTTTGAGAGAATGAGATGAGTGAGAGCCCTTTGGTGGGCATCACGCATATGACGCTGAAGCTGCAATTCAAAATCTAATTTTTTGAGAGATGTCTGCACAGAGTTAGACTGGAGAGATGGCTCAGAGAGGTAGCAGAGGGAAGATGGTTCCATTTGCCTTTGTGGCACACAGGAGATCGCTGACTCTGATGTGGCACTACCTGTTGTCCCTTTGGTGGAATCCAAAGATACTGATCCAATATTTCCACTCAGAATGGACATGTCAAATGTAATGGTCAAGTTCTAGCCCTGAGAAGAGAATATTCCTTCGTTCAGTGAGCCCACCCAGCAATGTCAATGTCAGAGCATTTTGTGTGAAAAGGGAAGCCATTGTCCTGTGAGAGTAATCACCACAGACTGAGGTGAAGTTACTGGCTTGCAGCATCTTAAGTGATGTCCAGCTGGTCTTGAAATATCATGCCAGACCCTTTGAGCCAAAAGATACTGCAAGCAGTGAGAACATGCAGTTCATTCACCACGTGAGCACCAATTAACTTGTGCAATACGCAATGAGCTAGAAAAAAAGAGAACGAACATGACCTAGTCATGGGTCAACAAGGTCATCCAATACATTCAATAAACTTCAAAGTGGAAAATTCTATCCACACTCCATATAGGATGTACAACTATGTTATATGCTGGTAAAGCCTGCCATTTTTTAAAAGAGTGGTCCATTTACAACATACAATTTTACAATATTTATAAAGTCTGACTAAATGATACACCATCTGTTCAACATTTTAACTGCTGAAAATCCACTTTTCACATTCTATAATGTGATAATGCATCACATATTCTGCCAGGTACACAGAATACTCAACAGAAAGTAAGTTGTTATTCTGAAGCTGAAAGAACTGCCTTCAGGCTGCTGTATGTTAGTGATACCTGGATTATTTGCAATCCAGATTATTATTTGTGATATAAACAGTCAGGTGAGTGAATTTTTCTTCACCTTTCTTTTTCTTAAAGTTACCCTCTGCTGTAATGCATTTAAGCTTATATGGTTAACTTTCAAATAATCAGATTTGCTAAACAGTTCCTCAGATGTGCCAAATAAGCAGATCAACTACCAAGTTGCCAACTAGTAGTGAAAAGCAATTTGCAAGGCATTTAGTTATCTCTTGTATCTGTTATACTGCAAGGCATTATGTTTTAATATCTTCTGTATTTCTGTTTTGTAAGTAAAATATAACCAACTGTGCTGAGGAGATCACTTAACAGTAGGAACATGGAGAACGCAAAATGAAGGCTGACTAATGAAATGAAGGTATTAACTTGTCAGGAATGGGAAACAGGTAAGGCTTCTATTCATTAGAGGTTAGAAGAAAGGGTGATCTTTTTGAAATATACAAGATTTTGATAGGGTTTGACAGTAGATGTTGACAAGATGTTGCCACTAGTGGGGAATCTTGAACTAGGAGAGATAATTGTAGAGTAAGGGGACATACATCTAAAACTGAGAAGCGAAGGAATTGTTTCTCCTAGACGGTAGTGATTATCTGGAATTCCCAAACCTAGAAAGTTGTGCAAGCCAGATCACAAAGCTTTTACAGAAGGCATAGACAGATTTTTAAAATAGAGGAATTGAGAGCTAAAGGGAGCTGGCACAGGAGGGGTGGAGGCCTAGGACGGAGCAGCCATGATATTGTAAGTGGCAGGGCAGACTTGAATGCCCTATTTCTTATGTCCTTCACAAAAAGACTTCTGACTGAAGACACTGTGGGGGCTGATATTGAATTCTTTTAAAATAAAGACAGTTTTAACTCAACAGGGACACACAGATGTATCAAGATGTGTGTCATTAAGGCAGTGGCCAAGACTAACTGCAGTACTAAACACTCAGTTGTGGAGAATAACTCGTAGAAATTCCCTTGCTGTCTTTCTTCTTGCTTTGTCAAGATGCAGATATTGCATCTATTGCTGATGTGCACCTGGAGACCACTTCCTTTTCTCTGCTGAGAGCAGAGCTACAAGCAATGATCTTCCATGGCCACGGTGGGATAGATAAGTCAATGAAACCCAATCAGATGACCCAATTTGAGGTATTACCTTATATGCCAAGTGGCTATGGTCAGAAAGGGGTAGAAACCCATAATCCACAAGGATAAAAGGCAAAATATTGTTAAATACTGGGAGATCTGAAATTAAGAAACAGGATGCTGGAGAAACTCAGCAGGTCTGGCAGCATCCGTGGAAGGAAAAGTAGAGTTAACACTGAGCCCAGTATGACTCTTCATTAGAATGGGCCCATAAAGATATAATTGATGTTGCCAGGAAAGTGCAATATGGGCAGTCTCAAGAAGTCATGCAGAGCAATTTATTTAGTGGCCTAACCACTTGGGGATGAACTCCTGTATACAGATCTTCAAAGCAACTGATGTTTTAAGTCTGTACTGTATTGTGTGTTAATATAAAGGTGGAAATTGTATTGAACCTTTAATTTTGTGTTATTGATACTGGGAGGACAATTTAATTTGCTTGGTGGCAAAGGGGTGGTGGGGGTGGGGGGGGAATGATGGTGGTGGTGCTGGGGAGGGCTAAGGAGAGGCTGTTGATGCAGAGTGAGAAAAGGTGGTAGTGGAGCCCAGGAACAGTTTCGCTAGTTGGAGAAAGTGTGCATTTGAGAGGAATGAGATAAAATTAAAAGAATACATCTGTTGTTTCTATAAGTTGATGATGTCTGTACTCTGCAGAGCTTCATACAGTCTTAACACCAATGGGCATGTCACTGTACGAACTTGGACTTAATGAAGTATTGTTATGAATCAAATATTGTTATGAAACCAGAATCCAAAACAGACTTTGTCCAAGAATACTGAACAGATCAAAAGCAAAGCTGCCTGTGAACACAAGAAATAACTGGTCCCTAATGAGATTTTCATAGCTACAACCAAAACCAGTCACCAAAAAAAAAAGCAGCATAGTATTTACT
Organism: Rhincodon typus; assembly: GCF_021869965.1. NCBI lineage: Eukaryota > Metazoa > Chordata > Chondrichthyes > Orectolobiformes > Rhincodontidae > Rhincodon > Rhincodon typus. Next base: position 22,981,657 of record NC_063347.1, read on the forward strand.
CATAGGCTTGCCAGTTTACAAAAATATCTGCTTGCTATAGTTGATTATAAAAGGCAAAGAGATCTATTTTATATGGGATGGAGAGATAATTTAATCAAAGAGACAATAGGTAAAGAAGAAAGCAATGCCACATGTGTGAACCTGGAGGAATATTCAAGGAACAAGATTTGAAAAATTGTAGATGACAGAAGGAAAAAATATAAATTAAATTTCCACATATGAAGGCATGGCACATAGGACAATTTGAAGTCAAAAGTGGATAGACAGGTTGATTTGCATGTCACTACATTCAACCCAAAATGATCAAGTAAACTTGCAAAATTGCAGACTTGAGTGATTAAGTTGTTTCAGAACTATAACAGGAAACCAAAATGAATCTCTCAAAGTTACAGACATTCAAAAGTTTCAGCAGGAGGCTGTTTTACAAGTGGAGTCTGGTTCTAGAACACTGCTGCTTTCAAAGTACATCACACAGTGAATATATGTTTTTCTTCTTCCAGAAAAAAATTCAACAGAAGGCACAGAGCACAGATGGGCAAATTGCACTCAGCAGGTCAAATTCCTTTTGTAAGGTTGATAATGAAAGTCAATGGCTAGAAGGCAGTACACAGCATGGGTAGCAAAAGCTTAGACAAGGACATGTTCTTTGCACAACAATGCTTCAGCATGTGTGTAGCTACAACGCTGATATAATTAATACAGGAAAATGTCTAACTGTATGTACTTACACTTTTACATCAGGTTATAGGTGTGCTGGACCACAGGGCCATAATTCTGAGCCGTGTTAGCAAATCTCACTAGGATCGAACACCATCACAAATTGTGGGAAGCAACTGATGTCACAAAGGTGTTCCTGGGCATTTTATTGATTTAGAGACAAGTAGCAGCTGACGAGCCATATAATCGAAAGAAATTACAACCAAGCAGACGGCTGCAATGCACACTGTAAAAGAATTCCACTCATTTTAATTAAATAAACTTTTCTACTAATAGCCTCACCTTTAAAAATCTGTGCCTCTAACCGCCAAAATTTGACATGAATTGTTTAAAAATCATTGTGACTTGGCAAGAATCACTTCATGTCAAATCACACTATCATCTAATCTCCATCGAGCATAGCCAAAACATATTAAAATAGTTACTATTACAACTTTCAAACAATTGGCTAATATCTTATTCTGTACCTCTTTCCTGAAATTCAACTGTTATAAAATATTTCCATTGTGATAACATCTGTGATATTAGTTCAAACTAGAGGCTCACATCCATAAACAAAAACTTTCCTCTTTATGGCTGCAAGTATTTTAAATTATAAGGCAACCTTTCCAACTGCACTTTCTCCATCTTGTTTGAAAGTGTAATGAACGGGCTTCAATGTGATCACTCCATTTGAGATCAGGTTTCTTTAATAAAACTCCAATCTAAGTAATGTCTGTAATTTATCAAAATCATTTGTAACATCGTGCTTTCATACACAAACTTGTTTTTTTTTTTAAAAAAGTGTACCTGGTGTACTTGTCTTTTATTCTTCATTTTTCATGCTAATCTATCACAGGAACAAAAAGCAGGCCATTCAACCCTTGAATCTCCTTCACAATGAGATCAGGCTGATCTGTAACAACTCCATCAACCATCTTGAATCAATATCACTTAACATCTGTCTCACAATTAAAAATTACTAAATGAACTAGCATCAATTGCTTTTTATGAGAATTTGACATTTCTACTCCCTTTTCCATGCAGTATTGTCTAACTTCTTTCCTAATTATCTCAGGCTACATCTTCCTAATAGATTCCTCCATCATTGAAAAGATGCTTCTCTCAAATCTTACCTAGCAATTTCTTTCCTATTCTAAAATCAATCTCACCACTCAATATTAGAGGGGAATACAGCATAGTTTATGTAACCCAACTCTTGGAGCCTGGATTACATTCTGTTGAACTGTTGTATTCTTTCGAAAACCAATACATCCCAAGGTGAATGGAAGTATCATTACACAATGAATCACAACAACAGAACAGGCCAACAGCAAACTGAAACCCAAGTAGAGACTTCAGCACAAAAATCAGGTTGACACGTTCATGTTATATGCAAGTGCACTATATCCAGAGGCACTCTTATCAGATAAGACATTACATAGAAGCTCAGACTGCCATCAGGTGAATGTAAAAGATTCCATTTCATTTGTAGGCATTCAGGGGATTTCTGAGTTCTAGCCGGCATTTATCTAACATTGAGAATTAGTTGGTCAATTATCTTATTGCTGTTTGAGAGACCTTATGGTGTGCAAACTGCACATCTCTGTAAATAACAACAATTCAAATACATTCTTGCTGTAAACTACTTTGAACACTGGTAAGATGACATCAAGTTTTACAAGCTCTCTCTTTTTATTTCCAAAGCTGAAGGAAGGGGGTTGTTTCACTGCCAGTGAGATTTCTGCTCCCCACCCGTGTGTTCTTTGGACAATTTTCCATTCATATCCAGGCTAAAGAATACCTAATCTTCTGCATGTGCACTGTTGGATACATTGTGATCTAAAATGTTACAATCCTCTTGTTAAATAAATATAGCAATTTTATGATTAGTGGAGCATTTAATCATCGACATTAGAAGCAGTTCAGAGAAATTTCAAGAGACTGATTCCTGGGATGGGGGTTGTGTCTTCCGAGGACAGGTTGAGCAGGGTGGGCCTATACTCAATGAAGTTTCAATGAAAAGTGATCATATTCAAATCAGATTCAAATGGAATTGGACAAGGTATGTGCTGAGAGGATTTTTTTCCCCCTGTTGGAGGAGAATTTAAAACTAGGGGTCAAAAATTAAAAAAAAAAAATTAGTGGTCTTCCATTTGAGAGAGATGTGGATAAATTTCTATTGAGAATCAAATCATTAATGTTTGGAATGTTCTTCCCCCAGGGAGCAATGGAGGCTAGTGTGCTGAACACATTGAAGATAGAGTTAAACAAGCTTTTATTTGACAAAGGAGTTAAGATTTTTGAGGAGTAGGCAAGAAAATGAAGTTAAGACTACAACTGAATCAATATGAACACACTGAATAGCACAGCAGGCTTGAGTTGCCAAATAGCCCAAGTGTACTCGTATTTCTTATGTTCTTAGTAAACTGTACCCCATCAGCTGTTCATATATTATCTAAATAAAATACAGTTAAGACTTTTAAAAAAGGGTCTCCTTGTCAAGTTGGATTTATTAGAAGACTTTTTGCTAGGAGGAAATAGGATTCCTATTTTGGTTTCATAAGTCATATTTTAAATGGTTGGTGAACACTGAGGTGTCAGTCATTCATAGTAAGGAGAAAATGAGCAGAAACATGTTTATTGCTTTTTTTTTTAAAATTGCATTTGTGTAAAGATTTTGACTGATTTATTTTGATTGTATTTCAGTTAACTGAATTTGAAGTTTAGGGGGTTCCAATCAAGAATTTCAGGCCAGTTTCACAAACTACATAACCTATATTTTAAAACTTTTATCTCGACTGTACCTCAGCACGACAGTTTCAAATATTGGACAGATGTTGCACTTAAACTTCCAATCAAGATTCAAACATTTCAAAAGATTCTTTCTTGTGCACCTAATCAATGAGTTGAAAAAAACTCCCTAACTACTGTTTTCAGAAATATGAATATTTGTATACACAAGCTATAGTTCAGTGCAACTTAGGATTATGGGAAAAAAATGCAATTTCCCACAAGGATCAAAATGAATATAAATGCTGCAATAAAACATCTTTCTTCATAAACTTGTAACTTCATTACAATGATGGAAAAATTACAGAAAGAACAGATTGCTGAATTATATGAAAGATATCCCGAGGCAGAAATCTTTTTATTTTAAAAAAAGCCCCACAAAGTAGAAAAATTTGATGAAACAGCCTAGCATGTAGTCTCCCAGCACCAGTCCACAGCTTATGCCAGAATGAAATCTATGTTACCTAAAATTCTTAATAGCATAACGACATGTATGTAGGCCAGCACTAATAAACAAGCTAATACCTCTCTCCCACAAGAAAAATCTGCACATCTATTTCAAGTGCTTATTTTAAAAAAAGGACCAAATTAGTACAGTAATCTTTGAATGCAAAATAGATAATTTAACCAATTAAGACTGATTTTAAAGATGACTGAATTAAGTTTGTTTCAAAATAGACAGATACAGTATCGACCTCAAGCTTAGCACCGAATCAACTGGCATCACAGAAGCTAGGTTGGGCAAGTGACTTGCTGAGTTGGACCAATTTGTCATCTCACTTTGCTTGAAAGTTTTTGCAATAGCATTTACAAATGCGTAAAATGCGCAGTGAATTGGACTGTAAGGGTTAAGTCGAGATTTTTTACACTCAGAGTAAAAGGTGACTTCTCCATATACGAACTTTCAACCAGATGAGGTTTCCATACCCTAGTCAGTGTCAACAGGGCTCTGTAGGCGAACGTTGCCCAAACAAGTTAGTGTTAACAAAACATTTCACAGAGGCATCTTGGAGTCTGAGGGATTGAGGGACATGGAGGTGACAGACATTGAAGGAGGAGTGGGACAAAACAGTGCCAGGTCATGATAAGATTAAATGATCCTTGATTGGGCAAAGACAACATTAATGACATTGACCTATGACCTAAAATGGATAATTGCTCAAGTTTGTATGAAACAAGATTTTGAATTTGGCTAATGAAGTCATCTATGTGAGCAAAACAGTATAAGCACATTGAATTTCTCTACTTCTCAGGGTCTTAGTCTTATGTAATTCACATAGGGAAGACAGCTTTCCTATACTTAAATTTTACCTGCTTACTTAAGGGATGTGTAATCCACTGTCAGATAAGTTTAACAAATATCTCAACAGTGACTATACTTGAAAAGTACCTCATTGTCTCAAAGTCTTTAGAAAATCATAGAGGTATTTTATCAGCCTCAAACTATTAAGTTCCATTGATTTCTTAGCAAATATTAATTTAAAATCCAGACTTTGGAAAAGTTCATCTGACATGCATAAACTGGAATCTGTTCAGAAGGTCCACTTGTGCATCTTTCACACAGCTAGTCTGCTTTTTCAGCTTAGTTGGCTGGTTCTGCTGGCAACTTTTGCCATTGCTCCTTATGTAGCCACCAATAAAGACATAAACCATCAGCAGAGTAACAAAGATCAATTCAAGCAATTGATCTGTAAGCTCAACGGGTCTGGCAATATCTGTGTAGAAAAGATCAGTTAAAGTTTCGGGTCTGGTGACCCTCCCTCAGAACCAGACCCAAAAAAAGTTAACTCCGATTTTCTTCAGATGCTTCCAGACCTGCTGAGCTTCCAGCAACTTCTGTTTTTGGTCCTGGTTTACACTGTCCACAGTTCTTTTGGTTTTTTATAAAGCAATTTATCTGCCTAATAACAGACTGAAAACTGGTGAGTTGTAAACTTATCTTTCAATGCAAATGGTTCCTTCAAATAATGCTACCCCATTCTGAACCTATACAAAACACTGCACCAACTTTAAACTCACAACTAAGTCAAATACAATTTAAAAACCAAAATCTGAAACTGAACTCATGGAGAGATGCAGCAGGAGCAGTAGTAATGTCAATGGACCTGTAGTCAAGAGGCCCAGGCCAATACTCTTGTAACGTGGGATAAAATCCCACAATGCAAACTGGTGAAATTTAAATTAATACATCTGGAATTTAAAGCTGATCTCAGCAATGGTGACCATGACAACTATCACTTTTTTTTTAAACAAAAAGAAGCATCTGCTTCACTAATTTCCTCCAAAAAAGGAAATCTGTTCTCCTTAGCTAGCCTGGCCTATATGCAACTCTTGACCCACAGTTATTTACTGCCCTCTGAACAGTCTACTAAATCCACTCAGTTCAAGGACGATGTTGTGGGAGTGGTGGGTAACAAATACTGGCATTACGAGGAACACCAACATTTCAGTAAAGAGTACACTTTAAAAATCTTTCCAACTTTAATCCAGGACCTTTCATTTGCAGCAGATTTGTTTAATGATGTTGGCCACACACATGCCAATAATCAGGTCAGCAAAGCATGATGGTTGATGGACAGAAACTAAACCTGATAAAAGGAAAGAAGGTAACCTACATGCACTAGTAACAGAAAGCAGACAATAGTAGGAATCAAGTAGGAGGTTGAATACACATTCTTTTCTAATTGTTTGTGATCTAATGGCCAATGACATTCCAAAGTTGGTCTCTCTGTTTCCGAGTATCCAGTGAGATACCAAGTAAAACAATGCTTTGGTCCACTTTAAAACCTGGACTAAATCTGCACCGCAAGTTGTGCCAAGGGAATCTCTCACTGCTTTAGCTTGCTTTGGTGTACAGGCTTTAAAACACTGAAAAGCTGACCTGCAGCAGAAAGTACTACACTGAAGACACCTCATTTTCCAATTATGTGGCAAAGGACTGAACTTTTTAAAATTGTTGGATACTTCAATCACAAAAGCTAACTATGACCTTCCATGTAGTGTCTAATAGTATCTAAAACAAACTTTGAACTGCTTGAATATACCATCATACAAGCTCCTGCATCATATGCAGACTGTAGACACACAGCCGGAAGAGTGCAACACAAAAAGATATCAGCAGTTTTAGAGAATCAAACTTTAGGTGAGAAATGATACCAACACTGGACACTATATTGTTATTAACATTTTTGATTATGTCTGCAACCTACACTTTGAATTTTGCAGGGCAGTTTCTTTCTGGATACTTGGGATTGATTTATTCCCTGAAACGTGGCAAAGCATTCAGGCTCAACACAAGTTAGTCCAAATGTCAAGCAAATGCTCTACGTTTTGTTAGAATCATCTGTCCTGCCATCATCTAGATGTTCGGTTAGGTTGAATGGAATGTACAGCTGTTTGTTCTCTTTAGTTGTCTGGAGGCAAGCAGTGCATCAGATTAGGCAAATTAACTCTTTTCATTTGGCACCATACAGTAGATATTGGCCCAATATCAGATGCTGTTTGCTACCTGCAATGTTCTATCAAGTGGCAGTCAGTTTCCAATTGACCAAAACAAAAAAAAAAAAGGGGAAACAGGATGGGAGGATTTATTAAGCCAAGAAGGACACTAATAAATTTCCAATACTTTAAACCAAAGGAGATACAGCAACTCTCCTCCTAATTCCGAACTGCCCATCTTGTGTTTGTATGTGCGCACACGTGCATGCTTTGCACTTCCCTGTAAGGACTCAACATAAACCAAGTACAAGAAAATATTGCAAGAGGCCCTATGTGGCAGGTTAAAATTATGGATAGCAAATGCCACATCTGCCCCTTAGTTTAAAGGCTGTTCTTGAAAGTGGTGGTAATTCTCAGAAACACTCAATTAAAAATGCAAGATAATGCCTGAACTGGAAAACAATGAGAAAATAATTAGGAAACAAGGGACCAATTTTCTGGGACAAGAACAGTTTCAATAGCCTTATTAATTGCTCAGTAGTTGGTCCTAATAATTCTCATTGTTCTATCAAGTGACACAAACATTGCAAAGGAAACAAAGAACAATACAGCACAGGAACAGACCCTTCAGCCCTCCAAGCCGGCACTGACACAGACACATTTTGCCCTTCCGTACTAAAACTGTCTTCACTTACAGGATTTGTATGCCTCTATTCCCTTCCAATTCATGTATTCATCCAGGTGCTTCTTGAACGTTGCTATTGAATCTGCTTTCACTACCTCCTCTAGTAGCATACTCCAGGCACTAACCAACCTTTGTGTGGAAAAACGCACCTCACACACCTTTAAGCTTACCACCACACTGCCTCCCCTACCCACCACCCAGAACTTATGTCCCCTAGTAACTGATCCCTCCACCCTGGGAAAAGCCTCATACTTTCCACTCTATCCATGCCATTCACAATCTTATAAACTTCTATCAGGTCACCCTTCAACCTCCTGCATTCCAGTGAAAACAAACCCAATCTATCCAACTTTTCTTCATACCTAAAATCCCCCATACCAGGCAACATCCTGGTAGACCTTTTCTGCACCTCTCCAAAGCATCTACATCCTCCTGGTAGTGTGGTGATAGGAACTGTACTCAATATTCCAAAAGTAGTCTACCTAAAGTTCTACAAAGCTGCAGCATAACTTGCCTATCCTGAAACTCAATGCCCCTTCCAATGAAGGCAAGGATGCCATAGGCCTCTCGTTTTTCTAAAAAAAAACTACCTTACCTACCTATACTGTCACCTTCAGTGGTCTGTGGACCTGCACACTAGGATCCTTCTGCTTATCAGTACTCTTAAGGGTTCTGCCATTCACCGTATAATTTCTACTTGTACTTGATCTTCCAAAATACATCACCTCACATTTGTCTGGATTAAACTGTTTGCCATTTTTCTGCCCACGCCTCAGACTGATCCATACCCCTACAATCCTCCTCACTATCCACAACTCCACCAATCTTTATATTGTCCTCAAAAAAACTTACTAATCAGACCAGCTACATTTCCTCCAAATCATTTATGCAGACCACGAACAGTAGAGGTCCCAGCACTGATCACTCCGGAACATCACCAGTCACAACCCTCGATTCCAAAAAGCATCCTTCTAGTGCTACCCTCTGTCACCTATGACTAAGCCAGTTCTGTACCCAAATTGCCAGTTCACCCCAACACCATGTGACTTCACCTTTGTACCAGTCTGCCACGAGGGATCTTGTCAAAAGATTTACCGAGATCCACGTAAACAACATCAAACACTTTTTCCTCAATCTTTGTCGCCTCAAAAAAATCAAATTAGTTATGCATGATCTCCCCCATACAAAACCAGGCTGGCTATCGCCAGTAAGTCCATTTGTTTCTGCATGTGTACAGATCTTGTCCCCGAGAATCTTTTGCAATAATTTCCCTACTGCCAACGTTACGCTCACAGGCCTGTAGTTTCCTGGATTATCCTTGCTACCCTTCTTAAACAGTGGAACAACATTGGCTATTCTCCAGTCCTCTGGAACTTCAACTGTGGCCAAGGGGATACAAAAGGTGTGCGTGTGTCAGTGCTCTAGTAATTTGTTCTCTTGCCATCCTCAATATTCTGGGATAGATCCCAACAAGACCCAGGGACTTATCTACCTTAATACTTTTTAAGACGAACAACACCTCTTCCTTTTTAATAGCAACTTGGTTTAGAAATTTAACACTCCTTTCCTGGAGATCATCTTCCACCAATTCCTTCTCTCCAGTGAATATTGACACAAAGCATTTGTTTAGGACCTCACCAACTTGTTCTGGCTCCACACATAGATTCCCCACCTTTGTCTTTGAGTGGGCCAACTCTTTCCCTGGCTACCCTCTTGCTCTTGTTTAATTTCAAGTTCTTTCTTACTTATATACTTCAAAGGTTTGGCCAAATACCACCCTCCTTGACTTTGTGACAGCTTCATGAGCTGACTGAGCTATCAAACCAATAACCAAGAACCAGCCATGTTGATAGGTTGAAAATAAAAATAAAATCGAATGGAGTTTCTCCATTTCAAGATATGGCATATCTATTAGGAATTAAAAATTTGCTTACTGTGTGTATAAATGCAAGTGCATGAAGAAACAAACTGTGAATTATTTAGTGCTACAGGCATTGTCTCATCTGAAGCTGCTTAATGTCTTATTCCTCTGAAAATAATATTTAGGTGATGCCAGCTCTCACTAGCCTGAGCATTGTCAGATGGGGCCTCTACAACAGTGGCATTACAAACGTGATTGATACTTAAAATAATTATACTTCAAAACGGACATCAGGATTTTTAGTTCTGCTGGCATCATTAAATTGGTTTTTGAAATTTAACATTAATTGCCTTTCCTTGCCAAAAGGACAGATCCATTTTTGCAGCAATGTAAGTTCCATGGTCACCATTACTAGCCTGGTGTTTTCCAGCTGCAGTTGGGGGGAGTTGAACCCATGTCCCTAGTGTATTAGCTCAGGTGACATTACCACGAGGCCACCATACCCCACTAATGAATGGCATCCAGAGGTTTTTAAACTTCAGACTCCAATGCATATTAGGAAATTCTGGCATTCTTCCTTGACCCAATCCACAGGAATCTTACAATGCATGCAGTGGAAAAGCATGAGGCATTTACCATGACGTCACAGCAGCTATCAAACACAAATGTAAACACTTACTGCTCAATTAAATATCAAATAAATCATTATCTATCCAATTGCACTACTTTTTAAAATGAACAGAAACACGTTAATCACACTTAAAATTATCTTAATTGGGTAAAAGTTTAAATTTTAAAAATGTTAAATTTTGATCCAATTTACAAAATGCATTCAAGGTAGACTGACAGGGATTAAAAGCTTACGACATGACCATCTGTGTCGGAGTAAAGTATCTAATTTCAATAATTTGCCCAAACTGTGAAGTTAGGGTTGAATGCAACTGTGAGTTTACTTCAAGGTTTTAACCAGGATTATTAAAGATGTAACTGATTTCAATGGTAATCTGGCCTGAAAACTCCCTTCCAATTTTCAGTCAAATACCCTGAATCTGACTCAGATGGAAGAAAAATTCAAGCCATTCAGCTAGATAATCTGCTATTAATTGTATGAAATTTGGTATCCATTAAAATGTTTATTATATAGAACAATTACTAATATGCTCTGAAAAAAGGTACTTGATAATTTTATGAAATAAAATGAACTGGTCAAAAGAACTCCAAGCGGATTTGATCAGCTTCTATAACAAAAAGATTACTTCTTTCAGTAAGAAGATGGATGCAAGATATTCTGAAACAAATTCTTTCAGAAACTGTTATTGTATTTCGATGATTCATTTCTTTAACTGTCCTCATGAACTGTTCCTAACTTTTTTTCACTTCTTCCTTCCAGTTGGTTATGTGAAACATCCATAACAATGTTCAGGATACTGGTTCATTTCACAGAAACTCTTCACTTAGTATCAAATATATTATTTAATTCAATGAACACTTAAAAACAGTTACCAGTTTTTTTAAAAAATGCTGACCTACTTGGATCATCTAAGTATCAACGTATGTCTAGCATACAAAGAAAATGTAACTCTTTACCAAATTAGAATTTCCAATTGGTTATACAATATCCCTATTTTCAACTGACAGCTGAATTCAGCAGAACTGTGGGAAATACAAGTTTATTACTGTCATTAAATTCTGACTATAATTACTAAATATTAATGACGACTCATCATTTGAAAAAGTTGAGGGAAACATCAAATTATTTTATGTAGCTCAGCTTTCTCAAATAGACGTGGAAGTGTTAATATTTTTCTAATTATCTAAAAAAAAAGTGTTTAATTCTCTAATGCATTGTTACAGCATGATTACAAATGGTGTATGATTCACCTTACGGTAACCTACAAATTTCATCATAATAAGACTTGTATTTTTCACCCTGAAACAAATTTTCTTTTGTAGAAATGAACAAAATAGATGAATGAGGTATCCACGCTGCACTTTAGTACCTCCTGGCATTTAGATAAAGAACAGCATTACTGCTGGTCACATCTGGCCATCTTCTGTCATAAAACAGAAGGGGAAAGAAAGGCAAAAAAGATTAAATTGTCAAAATGAATACAAGGTTATTTGTGCATTGATATTTGTTTTTCATTTGCTGTTTGAAAGATCATCCTTTCAATGCCTCTGAAGGGGAATGGGAGCCATTTAACTGTTACTGGAGACTTTCTGCTACCTTCACAGTGGGGAGAAAGAGAGATAGACAGAGACAGATGAAGAGGGAGATGTGGGGAAAGACTAACAGAAATGGTTGAAGCTTTCTTCTTGCTAGCTGGATGATTATGTTGCACTGGCCCCACACAAGCCATGGTCACCTTGTCAAGAGACAAAGTATTGTTGTCAAGCGACCGTCCAAGTTCAGAGTCAATTGGCTCTGCTCTGTTATGCTTCGCTATTCCACAAAAAAAGGCAACATAAGATACAATACACAATGTGGCCCAGTGAATATGATTTTTAAAAGTTTCAGCCCTCTTTTTGCACAGGTCCCTTGATTCAAAGCAGTTTTTTTAAAAAAAAGAAGTCCACAGTCCAAAAGTAAAGGAAAAAAAGAGTGCAGTCTTTACACCATTTATTTGAAAATGCAATTGTCTCAATAAGCCCAAATGTTTATTTATACTCAATTGTTAGTCTGCATTTAGACAAGTAATCTCTGACCGTGAAAACTAGAAAATGTTGCTAGGTAGGAATTCAAAGCTTGACTAATTTCATTTTTGACTGGCTGACTGGAAACATTATCCTCAAATAATTTTAAGTGCTCATAAGGGTCAAGGATTTAGATGGCTCTGTAAAAAAACAACTATATTTGATCTCCACAATTCTTAAGAAATGAACTACACAAAGCATGCTTTTTCTCACACATTTCAAGCCACTATTCTTAAAATGAACTTGACTGATGTCTGAAAAATAAACACCACTTTTAAGTCCAGTACACAATTTTTACAAGATTTACAAGGGTTTTACAGTTTAGCACAAATATCAGTTTTGACCTTTTCCTACTGGACACTTGCCCTGTCCAGAAGCCAACTCACCAACTGCAGAGGAGCCCAGCTCTTACTTTTCTTTTTAAACTACATATTGGATGGTTTATGACACACTCTGGAGCAGTTAGCACTTGAACCCTCCAGTTTCATTATGTCAGTAGCGTCCCCTAAAAAGTAACCACCAGTTTATCGAAACAGTGAATTACCAACTAAAGAACCCACCTCTTGCTTTTAATTTTTTTTTCTAACCAACTGTTCAGACATGTTATGACACCCCTCTGGAACAGGTGGGACTTGAAACCAGGTCTTCTGCTCCAGAGAGAGGGACACTATCACTTCACAAGAGCCTTCAAGAACACAGTTCCGAGAAGAACTCAGCTTTTTTTACGATATTTGGAATAAATCAATCTGTTCAGACATCTTATGATATAGCTCAGGAGCAGGGGGACTTGAATCCAGGCCTGACTCAGAGGGAGGGACATTACCACTATACTGCAAGAACTCCAAATACATGGAAATTCACTCTTCTTTCATCAACAAGATCTCTGGCATAAACAGTTGCCCACTCCAGGGTTTGGGTGCAATGACCAAATTTGACACTTCAGCGCAAGTGTGGAAAGACTGTTGCAAGGTTAGCAGCACAGGCTATTAGTCAAGGTGTTAAACAAAGGCCCCATCTGCCTGCTCAGGTCCAAGTAAGTGTTAACGTGACAATTTGAACGAAGAGCAAAGGTATATACCTGTTGCCCAGGCCAACATTAGTCCTTCAGTTAAAAAAAAAAATCACAAAAAAACAGCTTTTTGGGTTGTTATCACATTGTTGTTTATGGGAGCTTACTATATGCACATTGGCTGCCATATTTCCTATATTATACCAGTTACTATACTTCAAACATTGCTCTTTGAGGGAAAGTGCTTTGCAGTCCAAGTATTCAGTACGTCCAACAGAATCAGTTGAGGAAGAAACGAGTGTTAACATAGATTTGAATATGGCTAATTTTTAGAACTAGACAGAAGCTGAAAATGTGATGGGTTTTATGCTAGCAAAAGCAGGTTATGGGCAGAAGAACAGAAGAGAAGGATTCGGATAAGGCAGCAGGCAGGACAGAAAAATAAAAATCAGGAAAAGCAAAGGGAGGAGCAATAATTATAATAGAATATATAAGAAATAGAGTGCTTTTTTTTAAAAAAAAAAAGAGTCTGCACAAGTGGCAGAATAATGATCAAAAACAAAAATAAATATTACTGGAAAATCTCAGCAGATCTGGCAGCATCTATGGAGAGAAAGCAGAGTTAATGTTTCAGGTCCAGCAACCCTTCTTCAGTTTGTCTCCCAATGTTGCCATACCTGTCGAGTTTCTCCAGCAATTTCTGCTTTTTCGGATTTCCAGTATCCGCAATTGTATTTCTTAAAAAAATAATCAATTCTGACAAAGGGACACTGGACATGAAACTTCAACTCTTTTTCTCTCTATAGGTGCTGTCAGACTTGCTGACTTTCTCCATTCGTTTGTTGTTGTAATGAATAGCACGGTCTAAGAGCAAGCATGTGAAATGATACAAATTATTGCTGCCTTAAAATCTGCAGTTAAAGAAGCCAGTGTCCCACTGCACCTTAGTGCATAGAAATTAGTATAATTTTATCATTATGAGAAACCAAGTTTCTAATATGTAATATTTAGAAGTATTTGAGGTATTGTCTATATGCTGATCAGAGATATGAAGGCTTTTCAGCAGTCATGATGGTATTTAATTATGCACATTTCAGAGCTATTAATGATTAGCATTATGTTCAATTCAATTTAGTGATTAACAGTGAAGATTGTGAAAATTACCAAGAAAATAAATGCATGATGGAAAACTTCAAAACAAAGAGCATCCAGTGTCTAATGTTAATTGGTTGGAACTGAAATTTGCAAACCTTGTTGCTTATGACCAGCTAAGGTTTCCCAATTCATTTCAGTTCTAGATAAAATAACCAAAAAAATTTTGTGGTTGAGCAGTTAGTTTCATGATTCTTGGCTTTGCAGGTTAGCTGTAATTCTTTGGTCCCGTTTCCTTTAGATAGTGGCTGATTTGCAGGGATCTAATGAACTTTACTCTAAGTGTCTCAGCTGCAGTGCAGCATTTTTAATGCCTGCCCTCAAGCTATGGCCTTCACAGTATTACAGTTCACCAACACACGCTGATCACAGGTTTCAGTTGATGTTTAAACCAGGTATTGTCTATTTCCAGAAGAGTAACAAAAAAAAAGCCTATGTACATAATCTAGAATATAGCTCACAAATGAGGTTTTCCTTTCAAGCATAGATATTTGATTGCTTTGCATTTCTGACCTTTGAAGACTCACTCCTTTAAGTTTCCTTAGCGTACTACAAGGTGTGATATTATAAACCGAACAACAAATATGGGGTTTTAGATGATTCACAAAGTGCAAACACAAATAGATTTGTGTGAATGTGGTTGGTTTTCAGTAAACAATATCAGTAACTCATCTCCTCCAGACATCCTGCTGAATGGTCAGTGTTTGACACTTACTTTACTGTGGACATGCACTCAGTAATGGAACAATATATTTTATCAAGGTGGGGTATCATTGACTGCAAGACGATCTGTAAAAGATTTTCTCCTTTCAGCAGGGGTGAACGGATAATGGATGAGGCCAGCGCCATAGATACTGATTACATGGACTTTTAAAACTTTTCACAAGGTTCCGCATGGTACACTAATTAAAGTCAGGTCACATGGGATTCAGGGTGAGCTTGCTAATTGGATACAAAATTGACTTAATGACAGTGATAATGGAGGGTTGTTTTTCAGACTTGAGGCCAGTTACCAGTGGTGTTCCGCAGGGATCAGTGCTGGGTCCACTTTTGTTTGTCATTTATATAAATGACTTAGGTAAGAATATAAGAAGCATGGTTAGTGAGTTTGCAGGTGTGCCAAAATTGGTGGTATAGTGGACAATGAAGAAGGTTATCTAAGATTACGAAAAGATCTTGAACAATTGAGTCAATGGGCTCACGAGTGGCAGATGGTGTTTAATTTGGATAAATGAGAGGTATGGTAAAAACAATGGGCAGGACTTGTACAGTTAATGGTAAGCCTTGGGCAGTGTTGTAGAACAGAGACATCGAGGCGTTCAGGTACATCATTCTTTGACATTTGAATCACAGGTAGACAAAGTGGTTAAGGTGGCATTTAGCATGCTTGCCTTTATTGCTCAGACCTTTGAGTATAGGGGTCGGGATGTCGTGTTGAGGTTGTACAGGACGTTGGTGAACTCTCTTCTGGAGTACTGTGTGCAGTTATGGTCACCCTGCTATAGGAAGGATATTATTAAACTGGAGGGGGTTCAGAAGAGATTTACCAGGATGTTGCCAGGATTGGAAGGTTTGAGTTTTTGAAAAAAAGGCTGGGATTTTTCCCACTGGAGTGTAGGAGGTTGAGAGGTGACCTTATTGAGGTTTATAAAATCATGAGGAGCATAGATAAAGGTGAATGGCAAGGGTCTTTTTCCACGAGCATTGGGGGGGGGGGGGGGGGGAATTCAAAACAAGGGAGGATATTTTTAAAGTGAAAGGAGAAAGATTTAAAAGGGACATGAGGGGGCAACATTTTTTTTTAAAAACAGTGTGGTTTGTGTGCGAAATGAACTGCCAGAGGAAGTGGTGAATGCAGGTACAATTACAACATTTAAAACAGATTTGGATAAGTTCATGAACAGGAAAGGTTTGGAGGGATATGGGCTGAAGGCAGGCAAGTGGGACTAGTTAACAATTTATTTTATGCCAGTGGGAAGACAGACTGCTTAAAATGTTTGAATGAAAAAGACCCCATGTTGAGTGTTGGTTTAAAGTACTCAAAAACAAGGGGTTCGCACAGAATCATTTGACAACCATTGCATTCCATGCTTAAAAGTTACATCAGCTAGGCTTAGCTTACAATCTTTGCTTGTAAAAAAAGAATTCTTGTCCAAAAAAGGTCAATACAGCCATAGGTGACCTGGACTTAATGATCCATGGTCATGACAACACAGAACATCTAAATGATATTTTGCAGACACTAATAGCATGCATAATTACTATTTCAGGAGTTACAAATAATACAGTAAAAACCATGACTGTGACTACGTAATACATACACTGTGTTACATTAAAATCTTCTTTCAATTCCACTAGAACTTTATTTTGGAACTTCAATCTTCCACAAAAGAGCAGGATGAGAAAAACAAATCTTTAGTCACCAGTCATCCAAGCACCCTATCTCTAAATTAAATACTGAGTTTGATTGTTGTAGATTCTGCAAAGTGACAACTAATCGCCAGAAATCATTTGCAATTAAACATTAATGCTCATTTCTCAAATCATGCTCATGTCACAGCAACACCCAAATACTGAAGCCTTGCAATATTTGGTATGGCTAAAGTAAATTGTCTAAGCTTTTCATCTCTTACTTCAACTCACAAGAAATACAGAAGTAAGGGAAAACAACATTTATATGCTTAGGGGAGTATGGATTAGTTGCCACATTGACACTGATTGGTAGAAGCATTGCCTCAGAAGATGTTCTATTTAAGTGATGACTGACAGTTAACAGCCAAGATTTGCTTGGACTTTAAATGAAGCCAGTTGACTCTGATTAGTTAAGTTATTGCCATGAGAAATTAAGCAGAGAATAGTTGTCATCTATCAGATGCAACGTATGTACATGTTCTTTCTGTCTGCAAGTCTTGCAATATACTGGAAGTTAAATATATTAATATGCAGGGCCCCAAGTACACCATACTGCAAGCCCAATTGACAATATCAATAGAATTACTGTCAGTGGGGATGAATTGCTCCATTACAAATAAAGGAAATGCAATAACACACATAAGGTATCTCAGTTGTAAATGTTAACGAAGAAATAACAAACAGTGTCATATTTTTGTGACCCATTTTTGTTTTTGAAAAATGCGTATTTGAAATCCAAATTGAAATAGGTATTGGTAGAAGAGTAATATTAACTGTACTCAGAGATCAGAAGGGAAAGTAATACAAGCAGGAACCAGAACCAACAGAAGTAATGACCTCCAGATTACTACCACAAGCTAACTGGCACTGGGTCAAGATTAAACAGATAAATGCATGGCAGGAATATGGACATGAGGAATGGCTGATCTGCCATGATTCTACTAAATGGCAGAGCAGGCTCAAGGGGCCAAATAGCCCATTCCTATTTCTATTTCCTATAGTCTTACAGTAAATACAATACAGTTTTTATTGTTAAGTAAGTAAAGTTAGTGAACCATTAAAAAAAGTACACAAGCTTGCCAGTTTTACTGAATGCTTGCTTTTTAAACTAGAAAATTTACACCAATGAAAATGAGGACATTAACAAAATTACTGAAGACCAACAAAGCAAGTACAACTATAGAGAGTCTCCATGAAGTAACAGACTTCTGAAGTGATACAAGGAACTATCGGATTTATAAAACAGAATAATTGTGGTTTTTGCTGATGTGGGAAGGATTTTTCCCAATCACAAAATAACAAAATGTCTTATTATTCCCTTTAAACTCCAAGAGGTTGCATTCATTTTTTTTCTCCTTGATGTTTGCTGTAAAGTATTTGTGGTACACAGAAACAATTGATTTGTTTTAGCACTGTCACGTGTACCAATTCAGTGAGAAAAGTGCTGTCTTACATGATTTACAGGCAGCTTGTACTATATAAGTGCATCAGGGTAACAGGACAAAGTGCTGGACACAGTCTTACTGCTGCCGAAAAAGGTGCAGCGAGAGAGATCAACATTAGCATTGAACAGGGCCATTTAAAAAGTCCCACAACAGTGGGGAAGAAGCTGTTCTTGACTCTGTTCGTACATGCATACAAACTTTTATATCTTCTGCTCGACTGAAGAGGTGGAAGAGAGTATAACCGGGGTAGGAGGGGTCTGTGATTATGTTGGTTGCTTTCCCGCTGCAACAGGAAGTATAGAAAATGTCAATGGAGGAGAGGCCGGTTTGCGTGATGGTGTGGGCTGTGTTCACAACGCTTTGTAGTTTCTTGTGGTTTTGGGAAGAACATTTGCCATACCACGCTGTGATGTATCTATAAAAAAATCTTTAAGTGTCTTTATGGACATGCTGAATTTCCTTAGCCTCCTGTTGTGTTTTCTTGACCGTAGCATCAGGGTGGGTGGACCAGGACAGATTGTTGGTGATCATCACTCCCAAAAACTTGATGCTCTCGACCATCTTCAGCTCAGCACCATTGAGGCAGCAGGGCATGTCCTCCAGTTCGCTTCTGGAAGTCAATGCCAAGCTCCTTCGTTTTGCTGACATTGGAGAGTTCATTGTCTTTACACAATGCCGCTCAGCATTCAATCTCCTTGCTGTACTCCATCTTGTCATTGTTTGAGATCGGACCTACAACGGTGGTGTCATCAGCAAACTTGGAAATGGAGTCGGTGTCATGTGTGTATGAGGAGTATAATAAGGGGCTGAATATGCAGCCTTGCAGGGCACCAGTGTTGAGGATTATTGTCACAGGTGTTGTCGCCTAACTTTACTGACTACCCTCTGTTGGTCAGGAAATCGAGAATCCAGTTACATAAGGGGGAACAGAGACCAATATGACTTTACATTTGATATAGCACACAATATATTTTGTTAGATAGTAAAATGTTCACTTTAGCAGTTGATTACTTCAGAACCTCTAAACTGCTGTGCAGTACCTCTACGGCAAAAACAGCTTTTTAAAAGGTAGAGCACCCGTGCTCTGTTCGCAACAAACGACAACACCTTCTGGTCGTGAACCATTTCAATGTCCCCTCCCACTCCCTGAGTGACATGTCCATCCTGGACCCCCTCCAGTGTCACAATGACACCATCCGGAAACTGGAGGAGCAGCATCTCATATTCCGCCTCGGCAGCCTACAACTCAACGGTTCCAATGTAGACTTTACCAGTTTCAAAATCTCCCCCACTGCTGGCCTCATCCCATGACCAACCCTCCCTTTCATCTCCGCCTCCTTGACCTGACACAACCTGTCCATTTTCTCTCACACCTATCTGCTCCTCCCACCTGACGGACCAATCCCCACCACTGCCTACCTGCACTCACCTATCACCATCCCAGCTACCTTCCCCAGCCCCATCCCTCCTCTCTATTCATTTCAGAGGTCCCTTCCCCCTCCCCCATTTCTGAAGTAGGGTCCCGACCTGAAACGTCAACTTTCCTACTCCTCTGATGCTGCTTGGCCTGTGTTTCTCCAGCTCCACACTGTGTTACCCCTTTTAAAGGTATCTCAGTCCAGACATAGATCATCCAGGTCAACAGTACCATTCTGATTCCGAAATATTAATATGCACAAAACCAAGGTGCAATCATTATACCTGCAGTTATATGAAGATTCATCACAACTTAAAGGCAAATACTTTTTCAACCTTAGCTGACATTATATGTGATGTCTGTAAATAACTGCCGTATTAATGGCTTAAGATACAATTTCCCACTCTGTACAAGCTCAAACTTCTCCTGCTTATAAGTTAGGTAGTTAGTTCTAAGATGCCTGTTATGTTATACCTCAATTATTGACAACATCCAAGCTCCCTATTCTCCTACTATCATCAAATACAACCTCTAATACACATTATCTCCTATGTTGCCTGCAATAAAAATTACAGTATTCAAAATTAAATTAGCAATGTTGATTGCTGCAATGGCTCAAATGAAGTTGTCTTTATCTCCAATGAATCTTACAATACCAAACGTTTATAAGTGATCCATCACTGTTTCAAGAACATGCACTTCATGCACAAACGAGTGTCAAAAAGGGTACAAATTATGTGCTGACTGGAAAGGTTCAGTTCTTAGCTTGTATACAACTTCAACAGCAATTCACATTCCATAAACATTTAGAAATAATGAGCCATTTATCGTGTATGCATTCCTTTTCTGCAATTTTTAAACTGCCAACAATGTGACAGCTGTTTATGTGAAATCTGTTTGGACAGTCTGCTCTCTGCAGTTTCAAACTATTCAACCAGTTTATATGAATGAATAGCAAATTATTTGGAAGTGACCTGGTAAAATTGCTTTGAATTTATTTACAAAGATCTACATTAAGCTCAATTTAGAAAATCATTGGGGTCAAACAAACCAATGGAGCTCACACAGCAATGCCTTCTTTCCAGTTGTGTATGGTTTGCTGTAACAGGCAATGCTGGATCTGGAGGATCAATATCAAGGAGTAGTCATCCATCTCTGGCTGCGGTGCAAGTTCAGTAACAAGGGATTGGTGGGCCATTATTTACAGCATGATTTTCCCTTCCATTTACCAGAATGATTGGAATATCAAACACTTTGCATAATGGGTGGCCAACGTGACAACATACATTTTCCCCCACCAATCAAGATGAATTTTTACCTTTAAGTCTTCATAATTTTGACAGCTGTGCTGAAATCAAATTTAAGATGAATTATAAAGACAGCCTGATCCAGATCAAATGATATGTATATACATAAATCTTAAATGCATTTTACTTTCAATTTCTCAATTGTGTAGCATTACAACATTGACCACCCATTTGTTTTGTTTGTCAAACAATCAATCATTCAGTTTCTAAAGATTTAATGAATGCTGAATGTACCTAAACATCTCTTCCACTCTGGCTAAAGTTAGTCACTGCACCATGCTAATAAGATCTCATCTAAAAGCACAGGTTGTGATTCAGGTCAATGTGTCTCTTCTGCATAAATAAACAATTCAGCACAAGAACACAAATTGGATCCATTTGTAATGATTTACATCCAACTATATTTGCAAGCAAGATAAATAATTTGAGTCACAGCGATATTTTCTTATAGCTTGGATCCTAATTCTTCCTTTTATCTTCTGTAATGCCTGAAATTCAATGGTGACTTTACAAGACACAACCCTACACAAATTTTCCATTAAAAATCCCTTCATATATTCTGCCATTTAAAAAAAAACTTCCTCTTCCCTTCCTGCCAACATTCATTCAACAGCAGGAACAAAGAAATTGCTGCCTGGCACTCTTGCCAAGGAATGAAAACAGCAGGCAGAAGTTGTGGGAAATGAAATCCAGCTCAACTTGCCCTCAGATTTTTTGTTTCCTCCCTCATCCCCTCAGTGAGCCAAATACTTAGGAGCAGATTCAGAGTATCTTCATTGAAATCACTTTCAAGTGTTTAAATTCAGCATATAGATGTACATATGTATCAAATCATTGCTTACACACCGGGGTATTTCCATGTGTTGTTCATAGAGTGTCTGAGTCAATCGTGAACACTTTTTGTACCACTACCAACAGGATAATATTGCAAAGCTGCTTCTAGTGTTCAGCACTGCTGCAAGTTGTCAGGTGGTACATCATAATGCCTAGAATGATGCAGTCTTTGATTGGAAACTCAACCAGAAATTGAGATCTCAGGGTTAACAGAAGAATGATCTTCCACAAACATTGGGCCAAACTTTACAGGTAGTAGTATTTTAACACCGGTTGCCACACAGCCTTTGGGCTAGCACAGTGGCTCAGGTGGTTAATACAGCAGCCTCAGCACCAGGGACCTCGGTTCGAGTCCACCCCGGGTGACAATCTGTGTGGAGTTTGCACATTGTCTGCACGCGTTTCCACCGGGTGCTCTGGTTTCCTCCCACAATTCAAAGATGTGCAGGTTGGGTGGTTTGGCCATGCTAAACTGCCCATAGTGTTCAGGGATGTGCAGGTTCGGTGCATTATCCATGGGAAATGCAAGGTTACAGGGACAGGATAGGGTGATACTCTTCAGAGGGTCAGTGTGGACTTGTGGGCCAAATGGCCTACTTCCACACTGCAAGGATTTTATTCTATTATATTGACTTATCTGCAGGCAGTGGCAACAATTTGTATGCAGCCTTTCTTAATGAAAGGAAGGAGGAGCTCTGCGTTTCTGAAAGGAAGATCTGCTCAGGTGGGAGATGGGGCGACTGATGTGTGGGAAATCTGGTGGCAGCAGTGGGAGATGGGGTGGGGAGAACAAAGTCAAGTGTTGACAAAAAGACAGCATTGTTGGCAAAGGAGGAAATCAGGACAGAGGAGGGGTCTATCAGGTCCAGGCGGGAGTGTCAGTTCGGGGGTTTAAGCAGTTGGAGTGAAGGTGGAACTATTTTACTGAAATTTCATTGGAACCATCTAAAGTCTCCAGTTTTTATGTACACATTCAGTGCATTCCAAGCATTAAAAGGTTTTGCCCAAAGGAGGATTCAATTTCCTATCGTATTCTTTGAGTCTAAGATGCAGATTCCACAAGGTATCCATTCGCAATTCCCATTTACCCTCATCGTAGCTGTCTGGCCAACAGAAAATCTGGTCTATTGTATATGCGCCATGTTTATATGGATCAGCCTAATAGGCTGGGTCATATCATAATAAAAAGCATTAAGTGCAATTGACAGCTGGGCACCCTATAAATTAGTGCAACTGCTTTCAGTTCCAAAATGAATATTGCCTCGTGCAACAGAATGAGTTTTACTCATGTTGTGGTCATGAATAAAGATTGGCTCAAAAGTTAAATGGTTTTCCTATCTGTAAATTACACAGCTAAGAATCAATTGCAGGATTTATCACATTCACATCTGCTGACTGTGCTTTTGCTGTGTCATGCTTATGTACCCATCTCATTCCTTTCTACATTTATTACTGAGAAGACCATCTGTGCTGTGCCAACAAGTGCACTCAAAATAGCAGTTGGATTTTTGAGTGCTGCAAGACAGTTACAGAATGATGAACTCTGTTAAAGGGTAAATCTTAGAAAATTCAGCGAAGCTCACACACACTAACTTGGACATTAATTTCACACTACAGTGGTTGTCATTGGTCTGACCTTGCATAGAATGGTTATAGCACAGAAGGAGGTCTAGAAGCCTGTTATTTCTGTGCTGGCCTTCTATTGGAGCAATTCACCCATTGCGTTCCCTTGCCTTTGCCTTGCGGCCTTGCAATTTTTTTCCTCTGCAGATATGATCCAATACGGTGTGAAAGCTTCTATTGTTCCTTGATCTAATGGCTCTCAGGCAGTGCTCAGAGTTAAACCTCTTGCTGCAAGTAAAGGCTTTCCTCATGACACTATTGGGGAGGCAATGGCCTCGTGGTATTAATGCTAGGCTATTAATGTCGAGACTCAGGTAATGCTCCAGGGACCTGGATTCACATCCTGAAATGGCAGATGGTAAAATTTGAATTCAATACACAAATTGATGACCATGAAACCATCGCCAATTGTCAGGGGAAAAAAAAAAAATCATTTGATTCACTCTTGTCCTTCAGGGAAGGAAACTGCCATCTTTACCAGGTCTGATGACTCAAAACCCACAGCAATGTGGGTGACAAGTGTCCAAGTGCAATTTGGGGTGAGCAATGAATGCTGGTCTAGCTAGTGATGACCACATCCTGTGAATTAATTTTTAAAAATCCATTCACCAATTACCTTAATTCTGTGTCATCTGATTCGTGATCCTTCTAGCCAGCCTCTCAGTTTCTTTCCATGTATTCTTCACGATTTTGAGCATCAAATCTCCTAAACAAATTCCTCATCTCTGGAAACATTCTTATGCATCCATATCCTTTCTAAAGTGTGATGTCCATAAACAGACTTAATAATCTGGTGGAGACCAACCAATGTCCCATATAAGTTTAGCAACTTCCTTGCTCTTGTAACTCTATGCTTCTCATTATGAAGTCTTGGACACTGTATGCTTTACTAACTGCACTCAACATGTCCCACTACCTTGAATAATTTATGCACAAGTCCTTCTGTTCCTTTACATCCTTTAGAATTGTACTTTATATTTATTGTCCACCTGCTGTCTTCCTATCAAATTGAATTGCTCACACTTTTCTGCATTAAAATCGATGTTTGTATCTTTCTCCAATTCACTAATAGGACCGCTTAAGACACTACTGTTTCCTGTCACTTAGTCAATTTCATATGCACATCACAGCCCATTTAATTTGAACATTTTATCCAATGTAGATGAGACACCCACGTTCACTACATCAACAGCATTACCCTCAGTCAACCCAGTCATCTCAAAAAAAGTTCCAGGAAGTTTGTTAAACACCATTTGTCCTCAACGAATCCATGTTGACTTGCTAAATTAAATCTAAATGTTTTCAAATTATTATTTTTTAACAAATAATTTGGCAAAGAAAAGAAAAGTTCACCAGTGGGGATTCAACCGACTAGCCTGTTGATGCTGGGCTTAATCCTTATAGCCCTGTTTGAACAAGACCATAATATCTGCAATTCTCTATACCCAAGGCACATGTACAAATGTAGGCCAGACAGGTAAAGGATGGCAGTTTCCTTCATTAAACCGCAAATCTAAGGAAGAATGGTAAATTATGGTCAGTGTCTCATGTGGTGACAGGTCTAGATCACCACAATATACTGTTGCAGTGCAGAGGTCTATGGTCTTGTTGAGTGATACATTTGGGGGAAAAGACTAGCATCGTCAAAAAAAAAGAAAAAAAAAATCAAACTGAACAGCAATGAGTAGCGCCATTGGTGATGCTGGGTATGCATCCATACATGCCAGAGACTAGCATGTTGTATCAAACACAACATGTCCTTTCAACTGTTTGAAATAAGATATCAGTAGTACCCAAACCAGCCTGTGCTTATGAAACTCAAGTGTTCAGCGTTAGATGTGTGTCTGCAATTGGATAACATTTGCTAAATAATCCTGAATTTGTGAGGAATTAGACTGACAACTGAGTTAGGGTTGCCAGCTGTGCTTGCAGTACGGTGCACTTGGGGATATTGGCAGCTGCATATTTGATAAAGGAGGTCCTGCACTTTGCAGACCAGAAGAACACACATGCACACTGTCTGTTTCAACTCAGCAAAATAAGTGACAGATAAACGCTGCTCCTTTTCTCAGGGGCAGTGCACTGACCAAAGTCCATCTGCCTGGTTTAAAATTTAAACAAAGCCTGGCTGTCAGCTGTCAATGAGAATTAATGGTTGGATTCTCCATGGCTGTACTTCTACCAGAGTCCATTTGCTAACCAACCAGTACACTCCCCACGTTGTGTAAATGCTGGCATTCTCCTTGAATTGGTAGCCTTACGAAACATTCTGCTGAGAGCAAGGTGAAGAGCTTTGACAAAACATGTCTCTTATCAGTCATGCTCACAAATATGTTCTGACAGTAAATAAAATACCCCTTATTCGATGGCAGCCATTTTTCAGTGCTGGTTTGGTCCACTAAATTTTGATTTCAATTTATCAGCATCAGAGCCATTTGTACCCTATTACATTCCCAATCAAAACTACTCTACTGATTTTCTACAAAAGATATGAAAAGCTGCTAGTAAATGGAAAACAGCAAAATTGAAATATATTAAAACAAAATCAAATGGAGAGATACTTAGTAGACAATAGAGAAAAACTATAATTTCAATGTAATAGTAGAATCATAATTAGCAAGTTGCTATATATTCATGCTGATTAGACTTCAAACTTGGCAAAACCACATTTGTTGTACTAAACAAAGACACAGAGCATATTTGTCTTCAACAGCTGCTCATTTCTGAACAGAGACTTCAACATTTATCCTCCAAATATTCTCTTTTGTTGGGGGTGGGGGGAGGAAAAGAATCAACTGGTGTCATGCCATGAAGACTTTGACAAATCCAAAAGGTTCATCTTTGCTTCTTAATCCAGAGGTTACTTTCCCTCCAACTTTTTTCATTTTCCAAAATAATTTTGGCAAAGTCTTCATTCACTTACGTACAACTTTGCAGGATTGTTGTGAAATAATATGCTAAGATTTATCCAATTACTTGTAATTATGAGCAACCTTTTTCCTCCTTTCAGGCTCAAGTACTGCTATATTGGTCACCAAAAGAAGTTTGCATCCAGCAAATTTTCTATTTACAATAGGAACTGGATACAGCAATGACAAAAACAGTCCTGTCGACCCACAAAGTCTTCCATACTGACATCTGGGGACTAGTGCCAAAACTGGGAGAGATGTCTTAGAGTCTGACATTGTCTATAAAAGGTATGATTCTGAGTGTATGACTATGTCCCATACACCATCACTATCCCCCCCTGGATATGTCCTGTCCTGCTGGCAGGTCAGGCCCAGCAGAGATTGTGGCACAGAGGTATATACATAGTCAGGAGGGAGTTGTCTTGGTAGTCCTCAACATTGAGCCACTCTCTGGAGTCAATTTCTTGAGCACTGCAATCCATGGGAATGGTACAGTTTTCAAGGCAAGATGATGTGCAACATTGATGGGCACGAGTGTTCTCTTGGGTTTCGGTGCTTAACTTACAATGAACTGAAAAATGACCTTTGATGACTTGACAGAATGCAATCCATGGATGATGTACATGCAGCAACCGAACACCACTGCTGAGGGAGTAAATGTTAAACACAGTTGTGGGGGCTGATTAAACCCATTGCTGTACAGGATGACATCAAAAGATCTTTTAAAGTCAGTTCCTACTACATTGAGCATCTTGCCTAACATAACCCATAACCTTATTGCAATCTGAAGACTCAGAGTACGAAATTCACCTGATTCCCAGTCCTGTACCCTATGAGAGGCAATAGCAAGGAACTTTCAGGGGCTTGAAGCCATGACAACTGAAGACACAGCCATCAACTGATGTTGGAAATACACAAGAGGCCAGAATTAGAGCAGCAACATCTGGACAGTTGTGGGGCTGGGAGACCAGAGTTAGGGACAGACAAGCTCACAGATAGATTTGAAAACAAGGATGAGAACTTTGAAGTTAAGACATTTATATCACCTCCTGGTCAAGCAAAGTGCAGGACTTGACTCTCAGCAAGTCTAGACTCTTCACAGGATCAAAAGTTATTCAAAACCGTAACAAACCTAGGCGAAGTATAAAGTACCAACAATCATTTGGATTATCAAACATCAACTTCAGTCATGGATACCATAAAAGGCAAATGCATATGGAACATCAATGTTAAAAAGAAACTATTTCATTCAATATTAACAATTTATTAAAAATCAGTAAACTATTCATCTTTCTGCCATCTTGCATATTTTGATTTTTTTTTTAAAATCGAATCTTATACAAGTTATGTGTAAAGTTAGAGAATAATAGGTCAATTCAAAAAATGTAACATGCTAATAACATCACCATACATATGCAACTGATAATGTTTTCGTCATTGCTGTTCCACTCAGAAATTTCCATTGGTTCTGGCTCATTGTTCTTCTGTCCATTTAAATTGCTACATAAGCTTTGCCAAAAGGGAAAATTTTAAAAGCTGCAATATTCAAGCTTTTCAGGTGTCCTGCTTTGCCTTTGCAGTAACAGCAGGATTTCTGGCCTTGAAGCGATAATTAAGATGCTCATTACAAAGCACAGCATTGTTAAATCTTCCTAATGAAACCTCCCACAGCTAGTCACTTTCTGGCAGGTATCACCAAACGGCAGTCTATTACTGAGACAAATTCCACCCAGACCTCATTTACTTTCTACATTTCAAGATACTAAACTTGGCTTGCACCTTCAGTACTTTACCACCCAAAAGAAGTGCCAACTGTCTTAGATGTTTGACAAGTGAAGGCTATTCAATTACAGAAGCTAACATATTTGATCCTGATGCCATACCTGATGCTTATTTTCTAGCAGGGGTCACTGGGCAATGAGCTGGATTTGAAATACAGGATAATTTTCCTTTCTTTGTTGGGAACTCAGGTCATTACAGCTCCCCAGAAATCCAACCCTGCTGAGCTCAACTCTTGCAGCACTAACTTGCGATGAATCATGCAACCTTCCAGTTTGTTACACTTTGCAAACTCTCAGGAAAATTCAACAACGCATTTGAAATCTTTGCTCCTTTGGAAGTGATTATTCCCAGAAAGCGTAATTCTAACAATATACAATATGCACAGGAAACAATTTTACAGTACGTACTACTTGATTTACTTTGGAAATATTTGAACATTTGAAAGAAGGGATCTTTATTTAGTTTTGAATTGCTCTACGTCTTCAAGCAAACATTCTGCCCACCTCCACAAATATGAAAACACTGGAATTAGCCTGTGTGGATTTACATAAAGGCAAAACACATAGTAGAAACTACATTCATTCCATTAGTATAAAACCCAAGTTATCTGGAGTCCACAAACCATAGGCTACAGCAATCAAGGAAGTGTCAACGAGACTCAGAATGGAGCACAACTTAATTATTATAATGAGGTCATCTACACTGAGACCATGGAATAGATCAGATTCATGTCAATTAAAATCAACTTACAGCCATTAAAAATCTACATGAACATTCAAGCTTTGTTTCAATAATTACTCAAGAAATCACCTCAGCACTTGCATTCACTAGTACAAAACTATTCATTGGTTACCAGGAATACATGCCTTCTGATTGCCAGCTAGATGAAAGTTTATTCATTACACAACAACAAGAGAAAGTTCATAAACTACTACAGCTTCACTCATGCTCAACATAAAATGTGACTACATTTGAGAGTTCTGACCTACTACTTTAAAGTTTGATTCAAATTGTTACAACCAGTTTAATTACAGAAACTAAACAGTTACTGGAAGGGGAAAATGGCTCTCTCAAATGTGTTAATATTAATGCATTATGGGGAGGGTGTAAATAAGAAAGGACACAAGAGAGTACAACTCACTCAGCTGGATGTTAGTGGAGAGGCTTCAGAGGAAGAAAGAATTGGATACAGAAAGACAAATTTGCTACAGTTTCCTTTTGTTACAATTACATAGGATGTAATTTGTGACTTTGATAAGGGCCACTATGATACTGTGGTGGGTCAGAAACTTGATTGGAGCGTTTCCATTATAGAGTTGAGGAAAAAAAAAAGGTTCATATTTGAGAAACCATAACACATTAAAAGAACTGTGGAAAGAATCATAGAATCCCTTCACTGTCGCTGGGTCAAACTCCTGGAATTCCCTCAATGGCATTGTGGGTCAGCCCACAGCAGGTGGATTGCAGCAGTTCAAGCAGGAAGCTCACTGCCACCTTTTCAACAGCAACTAGGGACAAGCAATAAATGCTGGCCAGCCAGAGACACCCATATCTCTCAAATGAATAATAAAATTGAAATATTAATATTTTCAGAATTCTTTTCAAGTTACACATCACATCTGTAATAACCATGATTGTCTCTAATATTTGTGACCAGGTTTCAAAGCATTAAAACCCATATGGAAATTTATTGATGAAACCATTACTTAACAAGATTACTTGTTTGAAATGATTTGGACCAGTACTCATCTCGCATCAGCAACTAATCTACTGACTTGCTTACGCCCAGTTTAACGTGCACGTGTTAGTCAAATGGTTTTCTACAACTAAACCCGTTATATTATATCAAACTATGAAGTATGCAAATCATCAGGAATACCCGTGCAACAATATTTTATGGTATCCATCCTGCACAGAATACTGTCTGATAAGCTTTACATGATTCCTATTTCCATCAATCAACTTGTTTAGATTCTACCACTTGCCAACTTGCATGTAGCAACTGCAACAAGTCTTAAAGTTATGAAATTTGCATTTACTGTAAATATTTTAAACCTTTTGCTTTAAATACTTTTAGTGTATAGCTTCAGTCTTATTTTCCACTATTTTCACTTACAAATTTGTAAGGAATTTGCAGATATTAGCTTGTACCTAACTGGAGAAAACAAGGCAAAGGAAGTATACTAACATTATGATTATTTTTCCCTACTCCTATCACTTGATACTGATTAGCTTATCTCAATTTTCCAACACTTGTTAATATGAAAACATACTTCAAGCCCAAAACTTTACAATACAAAGAAACTCAGAAAACACTCGACTCAAAATTCTCATCTCCATAATTTCCATCTCTCGTACTAGAGTCATCTCTAACCACCCTTTATGGTCTTGGATATGAGCAATAGTTGCAAGTATACCTAAATGTTTCATCAGGCAGTGAAAGATTTTGTTGAAAAAAAAAAGTGGGAGTTCTCCTAATTTTGCAAACCAACTTTTCCCGAAGTATCAGCAACACCATTTACCAGGTCTGACTTATTTATATAACTCCAGTTGTAAAGTTGTTCACACAATAACTAGAGCAGCACAATGCCAATCTACCCTCTAAATTTAGCAGAAGTGGAATGTTTTCTTATACCTCAGGCACCAGGTTCTGGTTTCAATGGCCACTACAAGAATTAAAGAACATTATGTAAGTTTATATCCTTATGAACAGAATGTATCTAAGTGTCATGAAGGGCAAGTTTAAAACAAGCTCTTGACTGCCAGTTAAATTGTTTTAGACATTAAAGATTCTGGATCATATTTTAAAACTTCTCCCGGTGTCTCACCCAACACTTCACTCAAAAGATGTTCAACCACAGGGGCACTGCTGTGTATAATTTGAATTTTAGCAGCATTGTAATTGACTTTTGGGCATTTTCCAACATGATAAAGCACTAAATAAATATTGGTTAACTCTTTCAACACTCCCTTTAGTTGTAACATTTCTCCCATCTCTCCCTGCTCCACTGATGCCCACATCCCCTCACTCTGGTTACCATCACTTATGTCTGCTACATGTAGGATTGGCTGAACCTTTGAGGAACTAGGAACAGCAAGAGAATGAGTAAGGAGGCATGGAGTGGAAAGAGAAGGAGCCGGAGCAGTACTGATTTAATGTGCTGAAAATGATACGTCTGTTTCAAATACAACTGGCTACTACTTATGGCTCACCAGATTCAACTAGTCACAAAAGGTTCGCTAATTACAAGTTAGAATGAATGCGAGCTCAGTCAGCAAGCAAGCAGTCAGAGATAAAATATTTTTAGCTGATTTGTTTTTTAAGAGGCATTGCATGGATAACCAGTACACCGAAGTAAAATTAATTGAAATTCCCCTACTTCGAATATGTAATTTAGCTGAAAGCCAGTGTTTTCTGTGCTCTTTTTGATTTCTTCAATTCTGCTGGATCCTTTTGATCTTCCTAATCTTGAGGGTCTCTGCCAACTCATCTCCAAAAAGCCTCTTGTAAGCATAGCTTCTGCTGGTCTAGTCAGTGCCATCCAAATATTTCTCTAATATCCACATGTTGAGCAGTAAGATTTTGCTTTAGAAGGGCAGCTATACCCCCATTATTACATTAATGATAAGGTTGTTAGTTGGCAATACAAACAGCAAACTGGAAGGAATCACAAAGAAGGAAGGTAGATGTTGCAAATAAATCCTTAGCAAGTACATTAAACATGAAAAGTGGCAAGATATTTAATATTCAAAGATTTCCACATCATTGATAAGTTACCAATACAAGCAACCGAATTATAAATTCAAGTGCCAATTTACACCTAATAACCTAAAATTGCCAAAATACATGGCTGCGCGACATTAAAACAAACACAATAGACACCTAAAACCATAATTCTACATTGAGGTAACAAAACTTTCTAATGAATCCTGAATGTTGAATTTATGACAATTAATTGTCATACAGGTACTGTTTGAATAATAGTAAATACCATCAAGGAAAGCCTCTCCAAATTATTGATCATTTTGATTTAGATACAATCCAGTCAGGTACAAGTGCCATTGATGAAAGGCAGCTCATGATCAAGTTTGTAATAGTCTCTACTAGATACAACTAATTTATGCCTGTCTGATCATCACAAAATAAACTGTAGTTTAGTGAGCAGTTTTAATTTATTCATGCAATTTAAAAAGATGTGCCAATCTTGATAGCTTCAATGTGGAGATACCCATGTTGGACTGGGGTGGACAAAGTCAGAAGTCACATGACACCAGGTTACAGTCCAACAGGTTTATTTAAAATCACAAGCTTTCGCAGCACTGCTTCTTCGTCAGGTGAAGTGACTTTGGCCATTTCAAATGTGAGCATTTTTGACAGAACATGAGCATTTTTGTTTTAAGAGAAACAGAAAACCTACAGTATGAAAAAGGGCATTTGACCCCCCTACATGAACACTGGACAACAGAAATCCAGCTAGCCTAATCCCATATTGTGGCTCTTGGTCTGGAGTCTTGTGGATTAATTATTTTCAAAGACATATCTAAGATCTTTAAAATTTTGAGGTTTGCTGCTTCTACCATCCTAAAAAGGCAGTGAGCTTCAGATGTTCATCACCTTCTGGGTGAAAATACTTCCCATTCAATCTCTGCAAGTTATTTTCTAATCAACCCATTCAGAAGTTATTAGTGTGTCCCGGAGCAGGTGGGACTTGAACTTGAGCCTCAGCTACAGCATTATTTTGATATAAAAATTAGGTTTACTTTGAAACACCAAAATTGTGTGTTTGCAACTTCTACATCTTCTGAAACATAGGTGAAGTGGGTACACAGCAGCACCTGAAAGTATCCTCTGAAAATAAAGTCTTGGTGCTAAATCATTCCCAAATTTTCTTTCAATATTTTAAAAACTCTCAAAAGAATTCAAAAAGACCAAGACAACAAAAATCAAATTGGTGTTTTTTTTTTTTTTTTTTTTTTAAAATGTTTTTACATCAGTGCTGAGAGACAATATTGATAAATGGGTCCTTTGCTAATTGCCAGCTTGCTGCTAGTCATGAAGACAGCTAAAGTGGCCTGCGCCAAGCTTTCACAACTCAACAGGATAACAAATGATGTTCCCTTTGTCACTGCAGCAGCATAAACAATTTTACAAACTACAATTTTTTTGCATCAGTAAGTGAATTAGGGCTGTTTATATTGCTTCAGCTCAAATTTAGAAGTGAAAACTTAACAGTCTTAGTTTGAAATTAGCTGAAAATCTAGCTAAATCTGTCCTCCAGCTTGTAATCAAATAAAGTGAAGAATTTGCACAATTTCACTTTTTCATTGATGAAAAATGATCTTTGTATTTCAAGCAGAATCAAAATAGTAAGACACCATGGAATTAGTTCCCTTCACAAATTAATTGTTTTCATAAAATCCACTTGGCTTGATTTGAATAAAGCATTTAAAGATTTAGGAATGTACTTATCAAATTCATACAGTAAAGCAGTAGTCCATTTCTGGAATATAAAGTCTCACTGATGCATCCCCAGTAATTGTGCATGTTGTAAATGCTCAAATTAGACATCCTGCTTTCAGCTAAAATAGTAATCTATATGGGCAAAAGTCATCCCTATACAAACTTATTGTGAGGCTGATAGCTCAAGTGAGAAAGCACTGGGCCAAAATTTACAATCAAGAAATTGGAGGAAAGAGCACTCCACGTTAATATTTGAAATTGTCTAAAATTTTCTTAAGTACAAATGTGCAAATAAGCTTGAGAAGTAATATGTCCATTTTGATGTCGTGTGTAATCTTAGGTGACTTTCTAAACAACTTCTGCGGCACTTGGAATTACACAGGTATTGAGTCACATTGCTTCAGCTTTCAATTGGGAGATTTTAAAAGCTTAAATTTTTCTTTTTAGAAAATAGCTTCTCTAAATCCAATCTTGGATTTGTTCCTTCTTCCACTTCATGAGCCTAATTTAACATAAATGTGATGAGTACACGCCACATGCCTGAACGAACGCAGCTCCAAAAACATTCATGCAGCTTAACACCATCCAGATCAAATCAACCAACTTAATGAGCACTTAGTCCCCGTGACTCAACATTACACATGACAATAAATTTCTATTCTATTTGTTCTCTCCACCACCATGTAGATGTATTGCATAATTCATCAAGGTTCCTTTGATAGCACTTTCCAAACTTGACTTCTACCACCTTTCTTCAGGGATTAAAAATCCTCCAAGTCCCTCTCTAACAGCACCATTGGTCAATTTGGAGTGTTCAGATTCAAGGCAGCAGCTCACCAACAACTCCCCAAGGTCAATTAGAGGTGGGCAATAGACAATAGTTTCATCGGCAGCACTCATCCACTTAACAAATACATATAAAGTACATATTTAGCATTCATGCCCCAATAAATATTGCACTTAACATTATACCTTTATACAAACTGTTAATAACATCTCTTCACATTAGAAAAACAAACAAACATTTTCTGACCACGAGTATTATAAAGAAAACTACTAAAAATATAATTCAAGCTTTGCATAAAGTGCTTGCTTTTGTTATGAAGCAGGAGAAATGGTAGGATGGTTCCCCCTTTTGCTACCTCAACTGCTTGGAGCCAAGTGTCTTTCAAAGAGAGAGAGTAATTTAACCCCTCGAGTTCTATAACAAACAAAAAAACAGGTTTTCTTGTCAGTTTGAAAGAAGTTTATGTCCGAACACCTGAATTTATTTGTCATAGAAACCCTCACACCTACACAAAGACTTAAAGATAAAGTGATTGCAAAACTGTAATACACATTTGGGTCTTAAAAGTCCAGAAAATCACTGTTGTGATACTGGATTCTGTCAAGGCAAAAAGCTTCAATCATTAAAGCTTGATGATTCCCTTTTGGATCACTGAAGAAAAAGAAGGAAGTTCCTGACAACAGAATCAGAGAGACTTGCTGCTTACATCAGCAGATTCCTGGCTTCACTCCAGTTGAGGTATAATTGTAGCAAAGATCTGGTTTGGTTATTCAAATCACAGGTAAAGGCTAGCTCCAATTTCCTGCCTGCTGGCAGATTTAAGACAGCATCCTTCCTTCGCAGGCCTGGTTCTGTTCCCTCAGTCTCATCTCCCAGTGCGAGGATGCTTGCAAAATATATTAATAATTAGGACTCGTTACAAGAGGTTTCCTTTCAGCTGACCATAGCATCTGTTTTCTTTTGTCTCTAATAAGAAACACTGACAGTCATATTTAAGTTTCATACACTTGCATTATCTTCTCACACCTGCTCTTGCAGTTCAGCGGCCAAGGGGGCAACAAAGCTTTCACAAAATCTCTGCTACAGATGTTTGAAAAATGGGAAAATTAAATGTCCTCAAAAGTCATTTGCATTTTAAATGTCATAGCTTGAAGTGTTCTGTGGAGGAGTTGAGGTTTAAAACCCACTGAATTCAAATATCTAGTTTCAAAATTCTCAATTTATTGCAACAGGGTTTTCAGCTGTGAATGACCTAACAAGGTATGAACAAACAGTATTCATAAATCAAGTACAATTTATTGATCAACATGTTATATGTACACCTAGGATAAGCAGTTAAAGGCAGCAACAGAAGTTTGTTAGACCACAAATTTCTGGAACTCCTTGTATACTGCCAGCTTAAGCAATGCCTTTCTTCTTCCACCTCTAGTGCAACTTTTGAATAGTTTCATTGAAGTACTTTCCAGTTTTTAATAGTCTGAATTAATCCATTTCATTGATTACTGGTGAGGGTCACCTGGTGTCAACCCGCCTCTGCAACTGGAGTCATGTAGTCTGGAGACAAATGTTCATCTCTTATTTCCTTCAGGCCCCTGGAATTACATTTCCTTCTGAACAAACGAAATAACCTGGTCGATACAGAGCTGTTGTACAAATTAGATTACACCTTCATACAAATAATACAAACCTCTGCAAACAATTCACAAACATATTTACCTTTTTGTTCTCTCCATAGATACTAAGTAAATTTTAAAAGTTTTTTGACTATTTCAAAATATCGGGGTTCTGTCTGACAAATGAGTTTGATCACAACCTATTAAACAAAGAGAGACGGGGCTGAATCTTGTATTTTTGAGAATTTCATGGAGGCTCTCTCTCCACAAGGCCTAATGCATTTTGTCACTGCATCTTGCCAACCTCACCTAATAAATTCCTATCCCACCCATAGCACATTTCTCATCTGATTCGAGCCACCATCCAACCACCTGCCATTCCTCAAAGAATGCTCCATTCACTGGATATCCCCTGAAAGACTAGCAACCCATATGCCCACAAGAGCCTATTGTGCACTCAGACAACTATCGGCAATTTGGCATTGCCCTTCACCAGCAACGTAATGGCACAGCAGCCAAAAAGCCACACCGCTCAAGGCAGGTCGGGCATGACTGACACTCCCTCACATGTGAAACCCCAAACTCTCAACCTAGACACTGATTAAACACTAGGCCACTGTTTACCTGTCCTTCACTATGCCCCATCTAATGGCCCCCTCTAAGTCAACGTTACTGTCCCCAACATACATTGTAGATCCACACCTTGTTATTGTCCAGTAGAGGAGAAACAACTGGATAGCAATTGGATAACAGCTTCGACAATGATGGAGGTTTCCCCTGACACGAAGTGGAAGTTGCAAGCAGTGGAACAGAGTCTTCAGCTATCCAATCATCTGCTCCATCGCAACCCTCATCAATGCATGAGCAGCGTCATATCTGTGCTCCGCGTTACTGGGG
This sequence comes from Rhincodon typus, assembly GCF_021869965.1. Classification (NCBI taxonomy): domain Eukaryota; kingdom Metazoa; phylum Chordata; class Chondrichthyes; order Orectolobiformes; family Rhincodontidae; genus Rhincodon; species Rhincodon typus. The sequence continues at coordinate 23,018,472 of NC_063347.1, forward strand.
AGTTGTCTAATGTTATCAACCATGGTCACAGTGGGTAGCCCTTGCCCTCCAGCAACCAACCTTGTAAGAGTCCTGGACCCTTGAATGTGTTAAGGACATGTGCATACTCAAATGGAACCTTGCACCTTTAAAACCAGTCCTACTGCCCGGCTGCATCACTCACCACATCATGGGGAAATGAACTGTCTGATCAATTCCATCTGGGCAAGGTCACATGTCTTGATATATTTATGGATGCATGATAAAAGGTCCTAAATAGTCCATCTATCACACAACTCTTTCCATCATAGACCCACTGCAGGCAGTAGAGTCTATTGTAATACTTAGATGTCAGATGGTGAAATGATTGTCTCCACTTCCCACAGTACTCCTGCACATTTCACATGGGTATGGCTCACTTTTGGCCAGCATTCACCTCCAATTGCCACTAACTCCTGCATCATTGAGATGGCAATGTTAAATGTGCAAGGATCAATGGCATGCTACAAGTCTCCTTTGACTAGCATTTGAACCCCAAAAATGTTTGCTCTGCATGAATTGTGTATAGATGAAGAAATTATGCAAGTTAAATATTTGTTAGCAAGTGTATCATGCATTTCCTCCAACACTAATGTCAGCAGACATGGTGCCTCTGCTTTTGCCCATCAAACTCGCTTGCCCCTGTCCAAACTGAGCAATGTGCCAGCCATTTTCCAGTTGCAGTTAGCGTCCAGCCAATAGCAAGTGATGGCAGGGAACACAGCTTGGAGTGCAAACTATCAGTACTAGCTGACACCGCCCCCCCACACCCCCACACCCCCACTCCTTTACCTTGCGCCACCCAAAGGCAGCAGCTCTCCATCACCTTCACTAAGGCAATTAAGGATTGCTGATAAATGCTGGCTCAGTCAAGTGAAACCCGCATGCCATGAAGGAATACAGGAAAAATGTTTAAAAATTAAGTAAAAATTACAGCCAACTAAAGGAAGTTAAAAAGATGGGAGCCAATTCACCCCACCTCAATTGGTCATGAAGTGTATGTCCATTTTCCATGGTTATAAATCCATGACTATAAAGCTCTTGGTGTGATATTTCCTTTAAAGGTGAAATACTTCAGCTATGGTTTAACAGACTATCTTAAAATACTTTGGGCAGATGTCGAGACTCCAATAGTGAACTAATTACTGTGGTGAATAAAATTTTACATATTGACTAAAATGGAACTGCCTGGCAGCTAGCAAGTACTTTCAGGAAAACTGAAGAAATGTGGACATCACCAGCAACAATTCCCCAGGGTTCTTTTCCCCTCCACTGATCAAGCTTAAATTTTTTACTGCCATCAGTCTGTAGTCCCCTCAGTTTAAAAGACTTTTACATCCCAATTACTCAAGATCGCTGCGCTTACCCGTTATAATCTGCAATTCGAGAATCCCCCTACCCAAACATCCACACCCCTGGCCTCATTAAAAAAAGTGAAGAACCTTTTGCGTTCCTTCAAAAATCTTCCAAACTCATGCTTCAGACCATGCTGACAACTAAAGCCCAGTGCCTTCAGACTCAAACCCTTCAGTGCCTTAGTTCCTGCAAATCCCCCGTTCCCCAAATCTGGTAAATATGTTTTTTTTCTTGCCATCAATAATCCTCTGACAAATTTGAGTTCTAGATTTCCTTGCTCCCACACCTCTGTTCAAAGAGCAGAACCAATGACCACTACTAGTTTAACATTTCAAGCTAATGGCTCTTCTAAATAATAGTGCTGCTTATGGAAAAGGAACAACGATAATGTATTGCATGCTTTCAAGTCAATCAACCTTCGGGGATGATGAATCAGCATACATACAAATAGCTATTGGTAGTTCTGCATTTTACATTCAAAGTTGTAGAGAGGAAGACAAAAAGAAATAGAATCCGAATGGAAAGTAAATTTAAGTAATAAAATTTAGAAATCTTAATCTTACGAAAACTCAATCTGAACATTATACAAACATCATTACCCAAGGGTGGCGAGTAATCAAAAATTTTTTTCGAATTTGATTAATTTAATTTATTCTCTCAGATTCATACCATAAACTAGTCAGCAAATTTTTATAACCGAGGAAGAAATTCTATTTAAAGAAATGATGTTCCTGACTGTATTCTGATTAATTGATGTGATTGGAGTTAGAGTAGACTCTTTGCACTGGAAATAGAAGGCTAACTGAAACAAGCAGGAACGTAGGGTACCAAATCAATTTACCTATCAATGCACCTTTAAAAAGAATAACCTCTCATATTTTTGCATTCCATTGACCTGATCCATCTTCACTTTCTGGCCTCTACCAGATCAAAAATCACCTTGGTGTTTCTCTCAAAACATCCATTTACAACCAAAACATTTTCTCTCCACGAACATAATAAAAATAAGATATTCTTTCTGTGAAACAGGTTGGCTTTATGGATAGCAGCATTGTTATAGCTGGGGGTTGAATAGTTTGCAATGATCCATCAGATAGACTTGTGAAACAAAATAACAGCACAGCACCACCTTCAGGGGATCAAGGTAAAATATTCAATTTAAGTCAATAGGCATGGAATGTAAATTCCCATCAGCAATGTATTTTCAAAGAACTACTATCCTCTGCTTTCAAAACAGTTCATTTTACCTCGATTAGTATTGATATTAGATATTAGTATATCTTATTGATCACACATTCCCAGCTGAGTAACAGTTCTAAGGAGGGGAAACATAACATGGCACAAAACATACATGCTTTATGGAGATTAATGAAAGAATGGGGATTAAGGTTTGAAACACAGCAATTGAGTAAATGAAACATGGAGACACAGAGGAAGACCATTGCAAGATGTGGAGACCTCTTTGCTCTGATGTGGCAATGATGGCATACAGGTGTCCATGGAGATGAGGATAAGTGAGCAGACCAGGCTTTATACAGATAGGAATTGTATATCTTAATGTTCAGTTATACAAACATTTGTATATAGAACTGAAGTGTTGACTTGTTTAAGCAACTAGATGTGTACACTTAAAATGCAGGAGAATAATGATGATTCAGGACTACATGAATTGTAAAGAGATGGGCAGGCCAATAGCACATTGATATAACTAAGTCAAAACATATTGAATGGAACTGGAATCGCACATAGGCCATCTTACATATCGATAGGTTTCCTTCCTTAAAAGGGTATTAGTGAACCAATTGGATTCGATGAAATCTGACAGCTGCATGATAACTTTTATCAATAACAGCACATTTAAAAATTCTCAAAAGTGCCATTGTGAAATTTGAGCTCATGTTTGCTGGATCATCAGGTTAAATGCCCTTGCTTTTAGAGCATGAATAATTATGATGCTTTGTTACTCTTATATTACTATACTTCGTAGTATAGTGCCCTCAAGTTAAACGACAGAAACAAAACATTGGCAAAAGCCTTTTGTTATTTTAATTTCTTTTCCTCCTTGCTATTCCTAACATATACTGTTATTACAGAATATTAATTTTTGATTGGCAGTTTTCACTCTTGCTTCTACAAGATGAACATTTGACATTTACTTCTCAAGTACACACTTGCTTGCTAGGTACATACCAGACAGAAGATTTCAAATCTAAGTTAGCGTAGTATTTTTCTCCTATTTTCAGCTAGTTAAACTAATCAACAACATTTTCTAACATTTCCACACAATTCAAACCTAAATCAGATTGCATATCTGAGCATAAAGAAAACTAGCATTCATCCCATCAATAGCTGCTGACAGAAACTGAACATTTTATCATCAGATAAGTGGTAATGAATAATGTCCTCATGCATCAAAATAAAAGTCCTTGGAATTTGATGATCATGACTAACTAGAGGTAACTAGAGTTATTCACCTTGCTGCTTTGGAATGCAAGAAGAAAACTGGACTTCTCATTTGCATAAACTAATTTCAACACAAAGTGCACATTTAAGTCATTGACGTGCTTTTCAGATGTACTCTCCAAGTCCTGCAACCCTCCAAGATAAAGGTGCCCCTCTAATTCTGGACTCAAAAAAATCAAAGAACTGTAGATGCTAGAAATCAGAAACAAAAATAGAAATTGGTAGAAAAACTAAGCAGATCTTGTGGAGAGAAAACAGAGTTAATGTTTTGAGTCCAATGACCCTCCTTCAGAACTGACTGTAGCTAGGAAAAAAATTGGTATATATGCGAAGGTGGGGTAGGGGGAAAGGAGTAAATGATAGGTGGAGATGGAGCCCAAAGAGAGGGTGGGCAGACAGCAGAATTGGTAAACGTCTGCCTAGGAGAATGAATAGCCGCTAATAGGGACTGTTAGTAGCTGATAATGGGTTGTTTATGGTAGCAGCCCATATGATGACATTCCCTGGTATGAGGGGGTTGGGGTAAGGTCATGAGAAAAAAGGTGCTCAGGCTCTAAAATTATTGAACTCAATATAGAGTCCTGAAGGTTACAAGGTCCCCAAACAGAAAATGGAAGTATTGTTCTTCCAGCTTGCACTGAGCTTTGCTAGTGCACTGTCACAAGCCTGAAACAAAGACCACATCGTGGCCTCCTCTACACTGGGGAGACAAAGTGCAGACTGAGTGACCACTTAGCTGAACACCTACATTCTGTCCACAAAAGTGACCCTCAGGTTCCGGTTGCCTGCCATTTTAACATACCACCACGTTCCCTGGCCAACATATCTACCGCAGGCTTGTAACAGTGCTCCAACCAAGCTCAGCACGAGCTGGAAGCACATAATCACATTTTACGCTCTGGTTAGATTGCTGTGAAACAGGGAAGGGAATGTTCTTAGTGAATCCAGCATGCATATTAAGCTTTAGCCCTGACTTGTTAAGCAGACAAACACAAAGCATTCCAATAGTTATTGGCCAGAGGTGACCATGTAGTAAAGAACAGTTTCTGAAGAAGAATAAGCTTAAAAGAAATCCAATTGCCCACTAGTTCTTAGTTACTTCTGCAAAAGAAAGCATCGATGCATACAGACCTTTTTAAAATCGATATCAAATGCAAGGAAAGACAGACAGAATGGACTCGGAGTCAAATAGCATCCTTCTGTTTCCTAATGACTATGATAGTTTAACAGTGATTAAAATACTAACAGCAATGTTTATTTATGTAGCAAAACAAACTATTGATGAGTATACAATTAAACCCCTCTTATTAGTCCAACAGGAGGAGATTTTAAGGAAGGGTAATTGGAGTAGTAAGTGCTGCTTCACAAGGACAAGAGTAGCACATACTTGGGATAACCACCATCTGCAAGTTCCCCTGCAAGCCACTCACCACTGACTTGGAGATATCGACATTTCTTCAGCACCAGTGGGTCAGAAATCCTTGAGCTCCCGCCCTAACAGCATTGTGGGTCTATCTATACCAAATGGACTGCAGCAGTTCAAGGTAGCAGCTCACCACCAACATCACCAGGGTAACGAGAGATGGGTAATAAATGCTAGCCCAGCCAACAACAGCTGCATTCCATGAATGAATCAAAAAAAAAGTCAATTAAATTTTCTTCATTCTATGGTATATTTTAACTTTTATTATAATCATGTAATGGAGACACATGGGGCATTGTCAGGAGGAAGAAATATTAAAATTGTCTGTTCGTAATTAAATTTTACATTAATAAAGGCCTAAAGTAATAAACCAGGAGAACCGGATGTGCTTTCAGACATATATTTAAAGACTACAGGCTTAAATATATGCTTAAAAATAACCTTCACTTCATACTCAAGAACCTTCTTAATACATACATCATATACACTTCATTAACCTTCAAATCTAGAATTTTTTGTACCTTTATAAGGTGTTTATTCAGCATCATTCCTTACTTTATAATACACAAGCTCATGGGCTTTTCAGTTTGTTTACCTTAAGTTTTTGGACAAAAAATAAAAGCCTTTTAGCACAAGTCATGTACAGGACTCACATTCAAAACTGAAACATAAATATATCTTTCACTATGTACTATTCTTAATTTAACTCAATGATGAGCAGACACAAATAACATCACTAATAAGATGAAAATGGATCCCTTCGCATTTATTAAATGTATCTGCAATTGCATGGCTACATAGCATCAACCAGTGAAAAACAATTTAATCAAATTCGCAATGAGATCTGGCCCACAACAGAAGAAAAACAATACTATCCATTTCCTTGCATACATCAAGCCAAGTGTTCCAACTGAGGACTTGAATACAAGAAGATTGAAGTTGGCAAATTTTACTTATCCATTGGACTTGAGGCCAAGCATGATTATTGAAAGCAGGCCAGTGCTGAATTGAACATAGACATAATCCAGTCCTCATTGTGCCCACATTCAAATCAGGCAAGACTATTGATAAATTTCATCAAAAGTAGTACTTATCATATTCTATATACATTCTGGCTGATTACAACATTGCCACTTACATTGTATTAAGCACCAAGTAAATTTTGGGCCCAAGTGTTCACTCAATAACCAAGTGTTTCAGTGTCTGCAACTGATATGACAGTTCAATCAAGGTATTGTTTGATATTGGTTTAGTTCCTAAGTTTGTTTACTTTTCCCTCATTCTGAACTGTCAGCGATTGTGCTACCAACTCCAGAACAGACATGGCTTCCCGTACTGGAGAAGATTTCTGATCTCAAGATGTCCACTTATTTCACTCCAATGCCAAGCCAGCAGATTCCTTTTGCACCTCTCAAGCTGCCATACACCGAGAGATCATTGGGGTTGCTGTACTGTATAGCGTAAATGCCTTACGTGAGAATAGTTTGGAGATTCACAAACTTGATTACACACAAGAACAGGCATCAGCTGCTACCTGGGAGCCATAGTATTCCCTCTTAAATATATATAGGCAACCTGCCTTCAATTAGTGATGGACGTTGCATTCAAGGCAAACTAAAGGGCTTTCATCATATTGTGATTCACTATCTAATTATCGTCACTACTACATTTAGCAACTGTTTTGAAGTCATCAGCTTATATACATAACCTACAATTATTTTGTTCTCTTCAGATTAAGAATGGCACAACATGTATCTGGTTTAGACCACTTTACCTAGCAACTTCATTGAAAATCAGTCTAATATTTAAAAAAAAACTGAAATTTGAGAAGAAAACGGTTTCACTTAAATCTTTCAAGGCCAAATGTTACAATCAGATTCCAGTTGATATTTACATGTATATTCTTACATTGATCAAGATACAGCAAAATGCATAGCCCATTAGGATAAAGCGGACGCAGAATCACCCATGTCAAAGACTAGAATTTTCACAAAACTTTGGGTGGCACAGTGACTGCGGTTAGCATTGCTATCCTTAGTGCCAGGGACCCAGGTTCAATTCTGGCCTTGGGTGACTGTGTATGTGGAGTTTGCACGTTCTCCCCATATCTGCGTGGGTTTCCTCCGGGTGCTCCAGTTTTCTCCCACCATCAAAGATGTGCAGGTAGGGTGGATTGGTCATGCCAAATTGCCCATGGTTTCCAGGTGGATTAGTCATGTGAAATGCAGAATTACAGGTATAGGGTAAGGGGATGGGTCTGGGTGGGAAAGTCTTTTAAGGGTCGGCATGGACTCGATGGGATGAATGACCTGTTTCCACGCTGTAGGACCTGGTATGTTTTGCAACTTTATGTAACTCTGACATCATTGGATCCACTATGAAACCTGTTTTACAGAGGCACAAGTGGGCAAGAAACTAGGTCACACTATATTGAAACTACAGCACTACTCTATCTGAACAGTTCGATGATGGCTGCACTAATACAAGTATGGAAGTAAATAAATCAAGAGGCAAACAGGAGAGGTGAAAGAGGAAGAGGCAAAAAAAGCTTTTACAATAAAACACTACAGTATCTTTCTGCAAGAAAGGAATTTATTTAAAATTGTTAAAGTAATTTAAAAATGGCTTAACATTAAACAAAAATATAGAAAAGTAAATATAGAGGAGTAAGCCATTTAGCTCTTTGAGCCTGCTTTGCCATTCAATACAATATCATCCAATCATCCAACTCAGTACCCTCTTCCCACCTTCTCCTGATATCCTTTGATCCCTTTCGTCCCAAGAACGATATCCACACCTCGTTGTTAAAAAAGTCTTCAAATGATTTGGCCTGATCTATACTTCCCTGCTCTGTAACTGGATTCTCGATTTCCTCACCAACAGACCGCTGTCAGTAAGGATAGGCGACAACACCTTCTCTTTGATAATCCTCAATACCGACTCCCCACAAGGCTGCGTACTCAGCCCCTTACAATGCTCCTTGTACACTCATGACTGTCATGATGTGGAGGTGCCAGCGTTGGAATGGGGTGGATAAGGTTAGAAATCATGACACCAGGTTATAGTCCAACAGGTTTATTTGAAAATACAAGCTTTTGAAGGCCCGGCCCTTCTTCAGATGTTAGTGAGAGAGAATCAGACACAGAATTTATAAGTAAAAGATCAAAGGTTCCCACACTGATGAGGACGTACTAAACAAACCTAAAATGTTGTTAAATCTTTAATCAGTTAGAAGGTTTTAATTGATTAATATTTATATGTAAATACACCGAATTCCTTTCAAGTTCACAGTCCTGAGAGAACTAACGGTTTTATCAGTGTAAAGAAGAGGTGACACTTGAGGTCAGAAAATGCACGTTAGGTGTGAGATAATAAAGGTGTAAAGCTGGATGAACACAGCAGGCCAAGCAGCATCAGAGGAGCAGGAAAACTGATATTTCAGGTCTGGACTCTTCATCAGAAAAGGTTAGGTGTGAGGCCTTGTTTAGAATTTGTGTGTGTTTTGGTTTGGAGTCAGACTGGCTTTATTTCTAAAGTAGAGTTTATAAAATGCCGTATTGACTGACTGTCCATAAATTGTGTGCTTTTTGAACAAACTAAGATGTGGATCTCTGTGGAGAGTGAGAGAGAGTGAGGACCGTGACTTGAAAGGAACTCAGGGATTTACATATACACACTATTAAATCAATTGAAACCTTCTAACTGATTTTAACAGCATCTTAGGTTTGTTTTGTACATCCTCAATGGTGTAACCCTTTCATCTTATACTTATAAATTCTGTGTCTGATACTACTTCTCTCACTAACACCCGAAGAGGATTGAGGCTCTGAAAGGTTCTGTTTTCAAATAAACCTATTGGACTATAACCTGGTGTCGTGTGATTTCTGACTCATAACTGGGGCCAAATTCCACACCAATTCCATTTCCTAGTTTGCTGACAACACCACCATTGCAGGTCAGATCTCAAAAAAACAATGCGATAAAGTGCTTAATGACATGATGTAAAGATAACAATCTCTCTATTAATGCCAGCAAAATGAAGGAGCTAGTCATAGTCTTCCGGAAGTGAAGTGAAGTGGAGAGCACACTCCTATCTGCAATGATCCCAAGATGGAGATGGTCGAGAGCGTCAAGTTGCTGGGAGCGATGATCACCAATCTGTCTTGATCCATGCACGTTGACACCACAGTCAAGAAAGTACACCAATGCCTTTAATTCCTCCGGAGGCTAAGAAAATTTGGCACGTCCATAAAGACTCAAATTTTTATAGATGCACCATAGAAAGCATCCTATCTGGATGCATCACAGTGTGGTGTGGCAACTGCTCTGCCCAAGACTGCAAGAAACGACAGACTTGTGAATACAGCCCCATCCAACACACAAGCCAGCCTCCCATCCATTGACTTCATCTATACTTCTCACTGAATTGGGAGAGTGACTAACATAATCAAAGACCCCTCCCACCCTTTGTACTCTCTTCCATCCTCTTCTGTCAGGCAGAAGGTATACAAGTTTGAATACATGAACAAACAGATTCAAGAACAGCTTCTGCCCTACTGTTATCAGACTTTTGAATGTTAAATGTTAACCTCTTAAATGTTAATGTTGATCTCTCTCTGCACCTTCTCAGCAGTTGTAACACTGTATCCTGCACTCTGTTCTGTTCCCCTGAGACACTTGTTTGGTACAATCTGCTTGTAAAGCATGCAAGACAACACTTTTCACTGTATCTCAGGACACATGACAGGAATCAAATCAATAATTTCCTATGGCAGAGAATTACACTGGCTTACCATCTGGATGAAGAAATTTCTCATCTTTGTCATAAACGGCCTACCCAATATCCTTAGACTGTGACCCTTGGTTCTGGATTCCCCAGTCATTAAAAATATTCTAAGGACTGCAGAAACCACAAAGCATAGTACAAAGACACTGCGCTAGTGGGGTACAGGTAGGAGTGGGAGGAGTTGGCATCTGAAAGCAAAATAGTGCGAAAGAAGAAATCATTATAGGAATATATGCTGGGCCCCCTAGATCAGCGGAGCACTCCAGACTGGTGTTCTTGGCTGGCATCATTTCAGCAGCCAGATGTCCAAGCCACAAACAAAACGAGAAATCGCTGGGAGACATCAGCAGATCTGGCAGCATCCGAGAAGAGAAATCAGAGTTAATATTTTATGTCGGGTGATCCTTCCTCAGAATTGTTCTGAGCAAGGATCACCAGATGTAAAATGTTAACTCTGATTCCCAGCAATTTCTTGTTTTGTTTAATTTACAGCATCTGCAGTTCTTTTAAAATGTCCAAGCCAATTCAGCTGACAAAATGTCAAACCTCAGGAACGAGACAAAATCTCCAAGTACATGGTACTTGTTTTTTTTCAATTCTTCCAACCAATATGAATCTCATGTAAATGAGCAGGACTTCCCACTGGTTAACTTCAAGCAAATGTCTTTCTTCTGCATCCCCACAACATATATTCAAAATTAATACTACACTTTTCAAATATCAAAATTGACCTTTGTGAAGTCCTTTTCAGCAAAGGCCATCAGACCATCATCTTGCAGCAATATGCAGAGTTCAATGTCAAGTTGAACTTTATTAACTAAATGACTCAGTGCTAGTCCACATCTCAAATTACTTTTGTTTACAGAACTAGACGAATAGTTTTATTCCATAGTTGTTCCCCCACTAAACTCAACAGGTTGTATGAATTTTTTTTTAAAAAACAAGGGGAAAATTAAAAGAAACAAGCAGTTGCTGTGTTTTCACACTCGTAATTCCTCACATACAGGAAGTTTGTAATCTCAACTGTACTATCACAGGAACAGAATAGAAGGCTTATATTTTTCCACCGGAAAAGGTGGAGGGACGCTGGAAACAGAACTCAACTCCAGCCTACTCAAGCTCGTAGTTGGTCAGAGTAGAGTGTTGCTGATATTATGGTAGTTTGTCTATTCCTGCTGTAAATTCAGCCTAATTTAGCAGAATTAAAACAAAGGTGCAATAAGCCTATATCCATGCTTATCACTAGAATGTATACTGTGGAAGAAATCCCTTGTAAATCATTCTTCTGTTGCTCTTCAAGGGCACATTAAATGAATTATTTAGAATAAATATTCTCCTTTCACGTGTTTACAATTACAAACATTAACTTAAATTCATCACGCTTTAAGTTCAGTTTCTTGAATATTTTCCCTAAATTAGGACTGTAATTGATGTACAAAAGAACAGTGTTACTTGAAGCTGTTGCAATATGTATGATGCCTACTTTTTACAGAAAAAGTACGTGGAACTCACCCATGATCACATCACTCATTTGCAATGAATCCATCCTCAGCAATTACAAAATTAGAAACATTTAATAAAAGTTCAACAAAAATATGTAATAAATAGCTCATAATTGCTATTACTAAATTTATCTTGTTGCATATTTATTCTGTTTTAGGCCATAAATACTTCTAAAACCTTAATCTACCCAGCAGCATCCTTTGAATGCACAAATCACAGATCTCTGGCTTTACAGATGAAGCCTGCTGGCGACTTGCTGGTTTTATCTGACTAAACAGGAAAGAACACAGATTTATCACCAAGCTCAAGCACTCTCACCCATTTGCTCTCATTACCTTTTTTTTCTGTTCAGTATTCACAAATTACAAAGAAAATGAACAACCTGCCTCGACTGTGAGGTAGCCAAAACCAAAGTACAGTTTTGAGTTTTCTTTTCAGAATCAACACTTCAATTCAACTAGCCACTAGTTCAAATGCATCATTTCAGAAGCAGTGTATAAGAATCATAGAATCCCTACAGTGTGGAGCATCCCACCCAGACCCATCCCCCTGTAACCTACCTAACCTACACATCCCCGATTACTACAGGCAATTTAACATGGTTAATCCACCGAGCCTGCACATCTTTGGACTGTGGGAGGAAACCGGAGCACCCGGAAGAAACCCACGCAGACACGGGGAGAATGTGCAAACTCCACACAGGCAGTCACCCGAGGGTGGAATCAAACCTGGGTCCCTGGCGCTGTGCTAACCACTGAGCCACTGTGCTGCCCTTGTAGAGAATTTCAGTTTTAATATACATTACCAACCAACTTGCAGAAAACATCACAAGATAAATGACTTCAAAACAGACGAGTTAGACTTCAACACAAACAATTAAAACAAAATAAGCTGCATCACTCAAGGAGAACATAGATTTGTTTATCTGTTTAATGAAAACGTCTTTCATACAGACGGAGCTTATTTCTACCTCTACTCAATTGTCCAACTCCTGGAGGCTGGTAGGAAATTCAAAGATTTCAACCATTAGAAAATTCTAACAAAATTATGAAACAATTTTTTTTTGTCCTCCACTGCTACCTTGTTTTATAAACTGTGCATCACTCTCCTTGTCAAATCTTAGTATAACTGGACCAAAATTTTGTTGTGCAATCTGTTCTACTATCAAAACAGATTTGTGGATGCACGATATGTAACACTTAGAAAGACCTTCTGCAAATTAATTATGTGATCTTTTAACAAAGCATGGAAGATATTCATTTTAACTAAAAGCTTATCACAGTACCACAAAAATGCTCATAGCACCACTTTTATTAAGTTGCTTTCCTCGTCAGAAAAAAATGCAACTCACTAGCAAAACCTGGGTATTCAATTTGTTAAAATAAGGCTTATTCGAGTATCAGCAACATCTATAAATAAATGACACTTGTACAGTTTCAAACATTGGATCGGACCTAGGATCTGGCGCAAATCAAGGAATATTTACACAAAGGGGACAAGGTAAACAATCCAGAACCCCTCTGAGGCAGATTAAGATGCAGTGTACTTATGCAAAATGTTATGCGGCCAATAGAATTTCAAACAAAACTGAACACAAAAGATTCATATGGGAATTGGAAAAGCAAACAGTGAGTGAGTAAGAGATCAGCAGCCAACCTAAAAAGGTAATTTAAAAAATCTACTCCGGGTATGTAAATAGTAAGAGGGAGGAAGGAGGGAGAGGGGAGGGAGGGAGGTAAAAACCAAGGAGGAGCTGATTAAGGACCAAAAAGCTAATTCAATATGGAAGCAAGGTTTGCAGCTGAGGTATTAAGTTAATTTCCTTTATTCTTTCATGGAGTGTGGGCATCACTGGCAAGGCCAGCATTTGTTACCCATCACTGTCTTTGGATTTCATGACTTGCTACATCATTTCAGACAACATTTAAAAGTTAACCATACTTGTGTGGATCTGAAGACACATGTTGACCAGACTAAGTAAGGACAGCAGATTAGTGAATTAGAGAGGCTCTTCTTAAAATAAAACAAATCAATAGTGCTTGCATGATCATCATAGCAGAAACAGCTTTTAATTACAGATTCATCAAAGGAGTTCAAGTTCTGCCAGATTTGAAACCATGTCCTTAGAGCATTAACTTGGACCTTGGAACTTCTAGGCCAAATGATATTACCATTATGCCACCATCTCCCTCAACATTTTGTATCTCTCTCTTTCAAGGGAGAAGCAGCTGTGCAGACCATGGTAAGAGAGGTGAGTAAAAAGGAGAATTGCAAATGTTATACTTTTGTTCAAAAAAGGATTTAGAAGTCCAGCAACTACAAGCCAGTCAGTTTAATCTCAGTGATGGGGAAGTTTCTAGAATCTGTAATTTGTGCCAAATCTGGACAGATATGTATCAATTAAAAGGAAGACCAGCGTGGATTTGTTCAGTGCATATCATACTTCACTAATTTGCAGATTTTTGTATAAATATTAGTGGGTAGCGGATATTTTTCAGACAAGAGGAAGGTTTACGAAAGGAGTTTCTGAATTAGTAGAGCTAGGACTCCTGCTCTTCCTCGTATAAAATGGCTGAGGCCTCGGTATGAGGAGGTCACAATTTCAAAATTTTAAGATGACAAAACTTGTAACTACTACGAATAGCAAGAACGATCTGTTCAAGTTTCAAAGGACTGACAGGATGCTAGGAATAGCAAACAAATGGAATATGAAATTTAATGCACAAAAGCATGAAGTGATTTTTTTTGGTAAAAAGAACAGAGACAAAACCAAATAAAGACTTCAATTCCAAGGATGGTGCAGGAGCAGAGCAACCTGGGTGCAAACAAGCATGTGTGTCATTCAAAGTAGCAGGACAGGTAGAAGGCACAGTTAAATAAAGCATAGAGCAACCTGAAGTACACAAAGCACAAGAACAAGGAAGTTGAGTTAAACCTGTATAAAACACTGGCTCAGCCTCAGCTGGAGTACTGTACCCCGTTCTAGGTGCCACATATTAGGCAAGATGTGAAGGCATTACAGAGTGTCCCAAAATATGGTTCCAAGGATGTGGAATGTCACACATATGAATAGACTAGATAAGTTGGGATTGTTCTCCTTGGAGAATAGAGAAGGTTGACAGGACGTTTGTTGAGGTATTCAAAACTGCAAAGAGCTCGGACAGAGTACAGTGGGAAATTACTCTGTCTTGGGAGGATAGAGAACCAAGAGGCCACAGATTTATGCTAAGTGGCTAAACAAGCATCAGCAACAAGAAAAAAACAATTCATGCAGCAAGTGGTTAGAAGGCACTGCCTGGGAGGGGGATAAAGGCAGATTCCTCAAGGCATTCAATAGGGAAGTGCAACATTATCTCAAAAGGAGGACTAAAAGGAGAAGATGGGCGATTGATTGCTCCATCAGAGACATGGCATAAACATGATGGACCAAATGGCTTCCTCCTGTGCTATAAACATTCTACAATTCTGTGAACAGGCTACATGCATACAATCATCCTCTGAAATAGATCAACATGCAAGTCAGCTATCAAGGCCCCAAATAACAGAATCTCCTTCCTCAAAAGATACGTTGTCATGTCAAGTATTGACAATAGATACAAACAAACCCACGTGTTCATTTCTAATTATATCTCATATTTATTTTGCAAATAAATAATTTCAAAGCATTTCCAAAGCCATAAACCAGTCACGATGCCTGAAGCTGAAGAATGCAACAACTCACTGCATTCTAATAAAAACTTAATTCATTTACAAAATGAAAGAAATTATGGCACGATTGAGCAATATGGATTAATTAAGCTTCACTGCAAACTGTACTGAGGCATTCTAAAAAAAGGTTACCACTAATGACTCCTTTTCTCTTTCATAATATTCAAATTTGAAAGTGTAATAATTCAACAGAAATAAAAAAAAAATCAAATGGCACACCATCACTTAAATACAACATTCCAATGAGAATACCATAATATGAATATTGGTGATTGAACACAAACCTGACACTTCTGGAGCTCTCTCCTTCATATCTGTGAAATAAAAAAGGTAAATGATCAGGACAAAAGCAAAACATGAAAAAAAAAACAAACCTTTTCATTTAATTAGATTTTCAAAAATCAACTACTGAAGAGCTTTGAAATGACATTTACTCAACTGGTTTAAAATCCAATTCCCAAGTAAAATGTTATGAAATGTTTTATGTGGCATTATTACAACTGCACACATTTAATGTACGTTGTTAATTACATAAGTACTGAATATCAAAATCAGAGAATAAATCAGACCAGAGAATATAGGAGAAAACGTTCAAGATTTTGTCTGGAAAAAAAAAAGGGAACTGATTTTTGGGTTTAAAATTATCCCTCCTGAAATTCAATCAATTAACTCAATGTAACATCATGAGACCATAAGACATAGGAGCAGAAACTAGGCCATTCAGCCCATCGAGTCTGCTCTGCCATTCAATCATGGCTGACAAGTTCCTCAACCCCATTCTCCCGCTTTCTCCCCGTAACCCTTGATCCCCTTGATAATCAAGGATCTATCTATCTCCGTCTTAAATGTACTCAATGACCTGGCCTCCACAGCCTTCTGTGGCAGTGAATTCCATGGATTCACCACTCTCTGGCTGAAGAAGTTTCTCCTTATCTCCGTTTAAAAAGGTCTTCCCTTTACTCTAAGGCTGTGCCCTCGGGTCCTCGTCTCTCCTACAAATGAAAACATCTTCCCAACATCCACTCTGTCCAGGCCATTCAGTATTCTGTAAGTTTCAATTAATGAGCAAATGATTTTGAAAGGAATGAGAGTCTTCGGTAATAAAGGCATGTGCATTTTGAACCATGATGTTAAAAAGGAGTTTACATGCATATTAGCTATATTCTTAGCATCATTTCCTCCACGGAAGTTTATAGCATGTGGAGTTTTATGGCACGTGAGAACAACAAGTGACGAAGTGTCAGCTTATCACTGCAGGTCATATGTACAGAATAGTGTCGGTGATCTCTGCAGGAAATAGGTTTTCTGCATTATCCCAGTGTGTCAATACCCATAGTTCAATCATATCAAGACCAAACTCCATTCTGAATTTGCAATTTAGAGCTAGTGTTTGGAGGGTATTGCAAAGACTTGTTTAATTCAATGGCAAAAAATTGTATGTTTAAAATTCTACATTAATTATTATAAAAAGATTGAAAAATTAAGCAGCATGCCCAATGAACCTGGGCTGGATTTTCATGGGAATGGCAATCTTATGCAGATTTACAATCCAGCCCTTTCTGTTGGCCCACGTTTCAGAGATGGGATTCAGATCGTGGCTTCTTCAGAAACACGGAGGCATAATTCCATTCTGACAGTTCTTTCATAGAATAGAATTGTCAGAGGAAGGCAACCCAGGTCCGTTTTCACCACCATCAGCCACCATATTCTGAAATTTACAAGCTCCTTCGACAGTTGCCGTAACATGGCAAGCACATAAGACAAGTATGATGTTAGGATGCCAGGGTGGAAAGAAGCATGGGGGCCAGGTAGGTGCTGTCATTATTAGAATAGGAGGATGTTCAGGCCCAGAGGCAAGGGGCAGGGAAGAGAGAAATTGGTGCGGGTTGGGTCCAATGTGAGCAAGATGTCATTCGGAGTGTGAGAATTAAGTATGGAGTCAGTTGACTAGTTATTCAGGCATTAAAATATATATTTAATAGTATAACTTTTTCTAACCATCTTACTTATCCTCATTGGATCTTCCAAATTCTCTGATGTAAGTGGAGAAGAATTGCCATCAGAATTTTCAAACGTCATGGCATAACGGGAGTCCCTATACGCACTGGAATAATGACTGTCCGGCCAGTGGAATATCTGGACCTCAGTTATGGATTATGTTTGAACTTATCAGCAGGCCAAACATTGTTATGAGGATTTGACACAACATATTCCTTATTGACCTCAAGGAGCTTTGACAATTGTTTATTCAAAACACACTGCATGTAACTGCACTACTGGATTTCTTCTATCACTAGCTTAGTTGCCACCTCAAAAAGAAATTCCTGTATGCTTGTAAATAACTAACTGAAAACTAGAAGAACCAGGTATAACTAAGCTTGATTTGCATTTTTATATTGAACACTTTAATAAGTGGAGGCATACTTTTTGTTTCATTTCAGAATTTTTCTACAGTGGTGCTCGCATGTCTGTTGTTTGTTGAGAATGCATTTTTAATACCCGTTTACAGCTTTGGATAGAGCTCAAGGTGAATGGTTGGTACATTATGAAAGATGGTAGAAAGAGGGAAAACACATTACTTTGCAACAGTTTAGTATCATAGAGACTCATACAGTAGGTCAGCCAGCGTGCAGGCCAAGTCAGAATAAAAATGTTTTGCTAGTTTAGCACTCTAAAATTCAAGATTGGGAAAAACATCCTGAATGAATTAAGTGACAAGCAAAAACAAAACTGCTGCAATCAGAATGCAGGAAGGAAAAAAAATTGTACATTTGCTCTGAAAAGTACTTTGAAGTCATGAAGAGGAAAAAAAACTTCAGAAAGCAAAACAGTCATGCCAACTGAACAAGGAATTTGAAGTGAAGACAGGATGACCTTCACTGAGGTTTGAGTATGTCAGATTATTGTTGAGGATAAAAATGGTGGAATCATTTCTGATATTTCTAATAAAAATATTAAAATAGTTCTTGTAAAGTGCAATACGATTGGTACTTTTTTTTCCTTCTGTCAACTCTTATGTCCTTTTGTTAAAAAGTACATTTTGAGCTTCTTAAGTTTATTCAGTGACTGCTATTCACTTGCTACGACGGTCAAGAATACAACTTATAATCTGTCAAGCCAGGCTTCAGACATTTGACATGTCCAGTATTATCAGTTTGGATAATTACAAAAATGAGGGTTTGTCAAGGAGCGAATGATTTATTTTTCTGTTAAAAAGATTTACATCTTCATTAAATTGGTGTACATGGAGGTTATGGAACATAACGTACTTCTCACCAATCCTCTTAAGTGATATGATTTTCAATATGGCTTTGACTGATATGAAGCCTTTTCTAGTGTAGAAAATGTAACAGCGGATTACCTTTGACTAAGGCTAAAGAGAGAATCAATGGATAAGTAGAAAACAGAAATAAAAGCAGCATAGCATAAAAATGCAATAGTAGGAACTGCCAATGCTGGAGTTTGAGATAACCAGGTGTGGAGCTGGAGGAACATAGCAGGCCAGGCAGCATCAGTGGAGCAGGAAAGCTGATGTTTCAGGTCCGGACCCTTCATCAGAAGAAGGGCCTTTTTGCAGAAGGGTCATCAATTTTCCTGCTCCTCTGATGCTGCCTGGCCTGCTGTGTTCCTCCTGCTCCACACCTGGTTATGGCATAAAGATGAGATGCTTGAAATGGCTACCCGACTTTTAAAATCAAGAGAAAACCGAAATAGATGCATCACAACTAGAATTGACCAAGATTCAGTTACAGATGCAAATCCTTGAACTGGATGAAAAAGTGAACTAGAAAGGGTGGAGAATGAAGAAAAAGCAAGAGTGGGAGGAAAAAGATAAACACTGGAATATATTGGGGGAAAAAAGAGGGGAGATGTGTGATGGAAAAGAAAATGAATACAAAAAGCCTGAATTCCCAAAGACAGTGGGAAATTAGACCTGACCAGCAAGAGAAACACAAAAGATGAAAGATGATCTAATCAGCTAGAGGAGGATTTGGATTCAGAATCCAATGTGGGATTTGATTTAACTAGAAATTGGCATTGAGTACATAAATTTAGAAGAAAGTGTGGAAAGATATGTTACCTAATTTGACAACATAGCTCTGATGGTGAAGTGGTCAAAAGATGCTTGGTAATTAATGTTGTAGAGTGTCCTGATAAGTATAGCTGTGAATTTATAGACCAGTTTGTCAGAACACCCTGCAAGGAACTTGTCAGTGCTGATGAGCTTGTCCACAAAGCTCAATGAAAGTGTAGAAGTATAGGAAAAGAAAACTAATGAGACCTTTGCAGAAGTGCAGTGGAAAAAGAAAAAGAAATGCTGTGGGATCATTGAATTCAGTCAATAACATTAGAAAAAAAAATTGACAATGTCAGGGAAATGATGATTATGTAAGAATTCCAAAATAGCATATCAGAAAACCCCAAAGGCTTATTATTTCGATAAGCATCAACGACCAAACATCCACGCAACAGTAGCTCTGGCAGAGAACTTAGCCCAAGTGAGGGAAAATATCACATTTGTGATGGACAATGTCACTACTGAAATGGGTCATAGTAGTTGAAGCTCACCAATTGTAATGGTTCCAAAAGCAGATGGATCACTAGAATTGTGGGGTGATGAGGAGACAATCAATGCCACAACAAAGGTTGATTCAAATCTGATTGGGGGACTGTGTTAAGAGGATTATGTAGACAAGCAGAATTTACACAAAAATTAAATTCCTAACAAGGATACTATGTTTCAGTGACTGATAAAGCCACAGAAATGAGTTTTTGCAACCCCGATGAACTTCACCAATGCAAAGACAGGTTATTCAAAATGCACTAGCAATTTTTTTCAATAGTTAACCAATAAGCTCAGAGGATTATCCAACTTTTTTTAGATTACTTGATTGTGGCAACAGAGGAGGACCACGTAAGTGATCAACCAGTCCAATCAAAAAAGCCAATTTGGTAATAAATTTGAATCAAATCATAGAATCCCCACAGTGTGGAATCAGACCCTTCGGCCCAACAAGTCCACATCAACCCACAGAGCATCCCACCCAGACCCATTCCCCTATAAACCCATCTAACCTACACATC
This sequence comes from Rhincodon typus, assembly GCF_021869965.1. Classification (NCBI taxonomy): domain Eukaryota; kingdom Metazoa; phylum Chordata; class Chondrichthyes; order Orectolobiformes; family Rhincodontidae; genus Rhincodon; species Rhincodon typus. The sequence goes on from NC_063347.1 coordinate 23,038,814, forward strand.
CCTGAACACCATGGGCAATTTAGCATGGCCAATCCACCTAGACTGCACATCTTTGGACTGTGGGAGGAAACCAGAGCACCCGGAAGAAACCCACGCAGACACGGGGAGAATGTCTGTCTGTGTGCAGGTTGCACAGTCACCCCAGTGGGGAAATCGAACCCAGGTCCCTGGTGCTGTGAGGCTGCAGTGCTAACCACTGAGCCACCATGCTGCTTTTTTTGCACATACAGCTAAAAATTTGGCTAAAAATGAACTTGGCAAAGCAAAAAAGCAGCATGTTTGGGCAAGTGAGGGTCAAAGTCAAGTGACATCTAGAATACCTAAAATCTTAGGCTTTCCCGTGTCCAGGACAAAACTCAAAATTCTGTATTATTATGACATTAATGGATTTTTATCAGAGGTCAGTTCCAAATTTCTGCACCGCAGTGGCTCCTTTGGTATGTTTGTTAAAGAAAGGCAAGAAATTTCAATTGACAAGGGAATGTCTTTGACAGTTTGAAAGCTGCACTGGTTTTAGCAGCACTGAATTATACTGAGCCATTTAAACTGGCTGTTAATAACAGTGTTGGTGCAGCATTCTTACAGGAAGGTAAGAACTAAACAGAAATATTCAGAAGGTACAAAGAGAGACATTAAAATGTTGCAGAGCCGATATCATACTAAAGCATACACATAACAATTCTATAGAGACTTATTTACATGGATCATAATCCCCAAACGTCTTGAAAACCTAGACACATCAAGAATTTGAGACAGTTTTATTGGAGTTTTACGCTACAACCATTCAAACAATCCTTCAGGTGGCTGGGAGAGACAAAGTGGATGCTTTATCAACAGCAAAAATGAAGGAAAATGTTTGTTGTTATCAATATGTACTTGTGTAGAATGATTGTTATTGAAAGTCCTAATAGGAATGTTGTTACCATCAAAATGAAATCTGTCAAAGAATAGATACAGTAATAAGAAGTTGCAATACCTATAAAGATATCTTTTTTATTCATATGGGGGTGCGCTGAAGATTCAGTATTTGGAAATGTGTTTTAATGTGAAACAAAATTGCATAGTTTTAAATGCAATTTCTATTTTCATATTGTGTTTGTTAAAAAGGGAGGCATGTTTTAGTTTCATTTTCAATTTATTCTGAGTGGTACCAGGGTATGTGAAGTTTAGTGCTGAATGCATGTTAATGTGGTTTTACAGGCGTCCAGTGTATTTGGGGGGAAAAGGCAAAAAAAAAGATAATTGTCTATTAACAGTTCAGGATCAAAGATAGAACCATTCAGGTGGTTGGGTAGTGGACAGATTCATTCAGAGCTGTTAGTTTAGCAGATCCCAAAGTATCACTACTGGGTTTACAAAACATGCTCAGTAGAAAAACATCCAAAAAAACAGAAAACTGCTGGAAGCTGAGTGTATGGAAAACACTTGTGCTTGCTCTTAATTTCGTAGACAAATGAGAAAGCTTCAGGAATCAAATGGAGTCATGTCAACTGAACAAGGAATTCTGAAAGGAGGCAGGGTGACCTTTTTTCTGAGATGTGAGTATTAATCTTATCGTTGAGACTAAAGTGGCTGAATCTCTATCTCGGATATTTGTAGTAAGCCCACTGCAAATAGTTCTGTATTGTGATTTTTTTCCTGGCATGCAATAAACGTGTGCTTGCCTTAAAAGTAGATGGACAGCTTTTTCTAAATAGGTTCACTGACTACCACAGTAAATAAAATCGGAAAAATATAAATAAAATGATCTAATTAACTCAAGTCTCACTCTCGAACTGACTTGTTCAGTATCATCAGCTGGAACCATAACATTAAAGTACGGTCTTCAGCAGGAGTAAAGTTTTTTGAGAAGATTTGTAACTCGGGTTGTGGACTTGCTTGCCAAGCCAGTGTGTTTGGTTGCAGATGTTTTGTCACCCTGCTAGGTAACGTTGTCAGTGCGCCTCCAGTGAAGCATTAGTGTTCTGTCCCACTTGTTCTTTATATGCCTTGGTTTGCTGGGGTGGTTGGCATCACTTCTGGTTCTGTTTTTCAGTGGTTTGTATATTGGGTCCAGTTCAATGCGTTTGTTGATGGAGTTCCGCTGAGAATGCCAGGCCTCCAGGAATTTCCTGGCATGTCTCTGTTTGGCTCGCACTATTATTGATGTGTTGGCCCAGTCAAATTTGTGTCCTTCTTTGTCCGCACGTATAAGGACCAGTGAGAATTGGTCATGTCTCATGGCGGCTGGTTGGTGTTCATGTATTCTTATTGTTGGTTTTCTCTCAGTTTGGCCTATGTAATGTTTCTCAGTCCTGGCATGGTATTTTGTATATTACATTAGTTTTATTGGTTGTGGGTATGGGGTCCTTTTACTTTCATCAGTAGTTGCTGCAGGGTGGTTGTTGGTTTGTGGGCTACCCTGACACCTAGGGGTCTGAGTAGTCTTGTGATCATCTTTGATATGTCTCTGATGTACGGTAGGGTGACTAGTGTGTCTGGCCATGTTGTGTCTTCTTGTTGTGGTCTGTTGAGGAGATAACGGTGAATCGTGCTTTTTTGGGTATCCATTCCTATTAAAAACTCTGTACAAGTGCTTCTGTTCTGCTTTGCACAATTCCAGGCTGCTGCAGTGTATTGTGGCTCATTTGAATAATGTCCCAATGCAGCTCCATTTATGGGTGTTGGGGTGGTTGCTGCAGTAATTAAGTACCTGATCCGTCTGTGTGGTCCTTCTGCATACGCCAGTCTGGAGTTCCCCCACGTGGGAAACTGCGTACACAAAAACTTTATACTCCAACACAACCAACCAAGAATGGACAACCACACTGGAAAAAACCATCACCATACAACAAAAGCCCAGAACAAAAAGAACAGCCCGACATGAAAAACTATCCAAACTCACCTACAACAATGACACAAACATGGATCAAGAACATCTCAGACCGACCACTTAGACACTGAGAAGACCATCCTCGTACGCGGACCAAATTATAACTACAGAGACACCAAAAAACTGACTTCCTAGAATCAACACGAAAGAACAATGGACTCACGAAGGAAATACAACAGATCATCAGACAGAAGACAGCCCCAGCACTGAGCAGAAAATGCAAGTGGAACACATTCAATACAGAAGAGAAGAAAGCCCTGGAAAGACTCAAGATAGACAGAACATCGTAATCTTACCAGCAGACAAAGGACGCATGATAGTAATCCTTAATAGAGCCCAATACATCAAGAAAGCCAACGCATTACTAGCTGATACTGACAACTACCAACAGATGGCGATAGACCCAGCACCAGAGTTACAGAACTGGATCAAAACAATGCTGATGAAATTAGACAAATCAGGAGAAATCAGCAAGACAGACTACCAAAAAATAAAGCCAGAGGGATCCAACACACCCCTCTTTTATGGGCTCCCCAAGATACACAAGCCAGGGGTCCCCCTCAGACCCACTGTCTCACTACCAGGCACACCAGCATATAGACTTGCCAAAGAACTACGATGGAAACTGAAATATTTAGTTGACAACTCTACCCACTCCACCCACGAATTCCTCAACATCAAGGACACCAGAATAGAAGAGGATGAGATAATGATATCCTTCGACATAACAGCGCTGTTTACACCCATAAACATCAACCCAGCCAAAGAGACAATTGCTGACTGCTGGGCGAATCAGGAAGCCCACGACACAACAGCATCAACAAGGACAGCACCCTGAAACTGCTGGATCTGTGCCTCACAATCCACTTCACCTTCAACAACCATGTACTCAAACAAGGCAATGGAACACTAATGGGATCCCCAATATCAGGACTGATCGCAGAAGCGGTAATGCAAAGGTTAAAATGAACAGTGCTTCCCACTGTCCAACCCACACTCTGGGTCTGCTACGTGGATGACACCTTCATGATTATCAAACACAAGACTAGAAGAAACCCACCGACACAAACATCCTCCTCACTGGAATAAAATTCACAAACAAAGAAGAACAATAACAAATTACCCTTCCTGGACAAGAACAACGGGGAACTCCAGACTAGCGTATACAGAAAGACCACACATACGGACCAGATTCTTAATTACTGCAGCAACCACCCCAACACCCATAAATGGAGCTGCATCGGGACATTATTCAAAAGGCCACAACACACTGCAGCAACCTGGAAGTGCGCAAAGCAAAACAGGAGCACTTGTACGGAGTTTTTGAAAGGAATGGATACCCAAAAAGCACAATCCGCTGTTACCTCTGCAACAGACCACAACAAGACGACACAGATACAGCCAGATACCCTACCGTACATCAGGGACTATCAGAGATGACCACAAGACTGCTCAGACCCCTAGGTGTCAGGGTAACCCACAAAGCAACAACCACCCTGCAGCAACTACTGATGAAAGTAAAAGAACCCTATACCCACAACCAATAAAACTAATGTAATATACAAAATACCATGCAAAGATGGTGAAAAACATTACATAGGCCAAACCGGAAGAAAACTGACAATAAGGATACACAAACACCAACTAGCCACCAAGAGACACAACCAATTCTCACTGGTCTCAATATACACAGATAAAAGGACACGAATTTGATTGCGACAACACATCCATAACAGCGAGAGCCAAACAAACAGACATGCCAGGGAATTCCTGGAGGCCTGGCATTCCAACTGGAAATCTGTCAACAAACACTGAACTGGACCAGATATACAAACCACTGAAAAACAGAACTGGAAGTGATGCCAACCACCCCAGCAAACTGAGGCATATAAATAACAAACAGGATAGAACACTAATGCTTCACTGGAGGTGTACTGATGATGTTACCTAGCAGGGTGATGAAACATCTGCGACCAAACACGCTGGCTCAGCGAGCGAGTCTACAATCTGAAGACCATACTGATACTTCTGTTTCGGTTTTAAAAACTAGAAATGTATTTTATGCTGTGGAATGCCCTTCGGCAATTTTCCAAGCAAATGTATTTCGTTTACTAACTTATAATTGCTAGATTCGGGCCTTGTTTGTTTTACTGAATACTGTAACTCTATTTGGTAACCTTCAAAGCCTTCATATCTGAAGTATTAAAGTATATTGAAAAACATCAACTAAAGCTTCACTAATTTTCTCATTTTGCTGTTGTTTATTTCCTGGAGAATGATATGATGGTTTGTAAAGAAAAGAACCATTATACCATGCAATGCTGAACATCATTTGCTGGTATGGTACAGATAACGCTGAAATCAAGCGCATCCAATTAAGGTTAAAGTGGAGTACCATGAATAGAGAAATCACAAGGCAAATTAATAGCAGATAGATTTTAGCAAAGGTTGCAGAGTGGCGTATTTCTCAATTCCCAGTTTCATTTCTGAAGAACTCTACGCAAAGATGCCTTTAATAAAACAAACGTTTTGCTCATAAAAACACAAGAAATTCAAGCACACGTTTTCTGAAAAAGGACTACTCTCCATGTATTTCATTAGACGGTCAGATCAAACCAGCACACAAATATTTGCTCACACAACTACATCAAAAGTAAAAAGCCATCCTGCAACAGGCAGTACAACTTCAACTTTTGTTTGAGTTCTCATTTGAAAGGAGCCAGAGAGGAAAAAAAAATATCATTGACATGATATATTAGTAATTAAACACTTTGACATGCTATTTTTCAAAATGTAAGCACAATTGTAATTGGAAATGTTGGTCTGCCTTCCAAACATTTTTACTACGCAGGATGTGAGAAATATTAATTGCATCACCAGGATAAAATCCATCAAACTGCAAGGTTGGAGGAGGGGATGAGGGTGGAATTTAATGCCCTTCTTAATAGCAAATTGCACATTGAAATCTCAATGTCTTCTCTCTCCTGTCCTAATCAAAATTATGGCAGATAGCTTGTGAACTGCCTCTTTACCACACAGCCATGGGACGCCCTTAGCACACGCAAGGGCCTCACTCACTGGAGCAAACTGGGGACTCACCCCACTGAGCCTAAAGGCAAAACCCATTAGAAGTTGCTTAGAGGCTTAAAAGGGGCCTCTTGCATTCAGTGGTGCTTGGCGTATCTAATAGAGGGACCCAGCAACGAGCAAGTGCCATAGCCCCTGCCCTTGCTGTCAACCTTAATCTCCTATAACATCACCCTTCTGTCTTTACTCAGCTTGGCTACTGGTCTTGCAGTTGGTCAGGGTCAGGACTGCCACTCCCAAGGTCCGTGATCCTGGAGAAGGCCTGCTACCGCACAGCAGGCTTCCAAAAACGGGATGACACAGGACTCTCACCATCTCTCCAGCTGGCAGATGAGACTTCTGGCACTTGCATTAAATTCCAACCCAATTTGTGACATCTGAAACAATCCTGATCACAGGATTGCTAGATTGTGCTACATAAAAGCGTAGGATCTTAAGTGTAAGGTTAATATTGGGCTGTGCCTTAACCATCACCCAATGATGGCAATTATGTCCACGTGGGCTGGAGACACCTTATCACATACCTCTGGAGCAGGAGGGACTTGAACCTTCTGGCTGAGAGGTAGGGACACTGCCTCTGCAGAAGACCCCCAAAGAAGAGGATTGTGACCAAGTACTTGGAAATGGGATTCAAATAGTTAGGTGCTTGTTTTTGCCTATCGTCAACTCAAATGGGCAAAAGAGCCATTTTCTGTGCTGTAGACTTCTACGACAGTTATCTTTTGTTAGTAAAGGAAATCACCATGCTGCCGCTAACTGTACGGTTTGTACAAATGAGATTCCTACATGTTAATATGGGAGTTTTATAACATAGGATTAAGCAATCTATGGGCAAGTACAAGTGACTGGCTAGTTCTGTGCCTTTGTGCAAAGTACAGAAACTTTATAGAAAAGCTAAGTAAATTTATATATGCATGAATGGTCATTACTTAGTGACAAAAGTTATGAACAGTATGAATAAGTTAGCAGGGATTGGAATCACAACATAGTTGCTGATAAGAGATAGCAAGAACTGCAGATGCTGGAGTCAGAGATAACACAGTGTGGAGCTGGAGGAACACAGAAGGCCAGGCAGCGTCAGAGGAACAGGAAAGTTGACATTTCAGGTTGGAACCCTTCTTCAGAAAAATGCTGATAAATTTTCAAATAAAACAAAAAATTGTGTTCAGATGTCCCTTTCAGGACACAGCTGGATATGAATATCTGCTACATAAATTGGTTTTGAACCTATGAGCCAACTTGCCTGTTTGCCAATATTGGACACTGGAATTGCTTTCTGTTCCTACCTTAATTCATTCTTGAGAGCAGTTGAAGGTGTACAGATCCTTAGCACTTCCTTTATCATGCATTCTTATTGCTGCATCTCTACATTTTTTCAAAACTTGATGTATTTCAATACTATTATGACCAGGATAAACGAGCAGTGACAAATAAGGGTCTAGGCCCGAAACGACAGCCTTCCTGCTCCTCTGATGCTGCTTGGCCTGCTGTGTTCATCCAGCTCTACATCTTGTTATCTCACATACAAACCTAGCTCATTTTTGATTGCTTTCTCTTCGTGCTCCTTTCCTTAAGGAAAAAAAAAATCAGTTCTCTCCAAAGACCAAGGTTGTTTAGACCAAGACTCTTAAATAATACTAATGTCTTAATGAACACTGCCAACTTAGATTACAAAAAAAATTGAATTCACACGTTCCATGTCCTACTCAGTTTCCACAGGAATTTAATTTAGTGCTACTGAACTAACCCAGGTTAGAGGCTGAGGGATGACTTAAGAAGTTTATAAAATCATGAGGGGCATGGATAGGGTGAATAGCCAAGGTCCTTTTCCAAGGATGGGGGAGGCCAAAACTAGATGGCGTAGACTTAAGGTGAGAAGAGAAAGATTATAAAAAGGACCCGAGGAGTAACTTTTTCACGCAGAAAGTGGTGCGGGTATGGAACAAGCTGACAGAGAAAATGGTGGAGGCAGGTACAATTACAACATTTAAAAGGCATCTGGATGGGTACATGAATAGGGAGGGTTTAAGACGGATATGGGCCAAATGCTTATAAATGGCACTAGGTCAGATTGGGATGCCTGGTCAGCACAGATGAGTTTAACTGAATGGTCTATTTCTGTACTGAGACTCTGTCTTTAAAGATAATAGAACCTCATGAGTTTTTATGACAAATCAACAGTGGTTACATGTTCACCATTAGTCTAGGCTTTTAGCCCAGGTTTTTATTTAAATATTTACCGTTTGCCTTAGTTGTATTTGAACCCATGTTCTCAGAACATTAGCCTAGCATTCTGGATTACTTGTTCTGTGTCATTACTACTATGTCACCACTTCCCCTAAGTCCCTGGGATGATTTGTATGCCATGATATATGGCAATTTGATTGAAAAAACGTGATGGACAGTGTCAGCCTGTCTGCTATTACTTTCTTCTAACTCAACTGAAGTGCTTTTTTTCTCTCCCTGCCCCATTGATTATTGGTGCTGTACCTAACATACACCACTAAAATTGCTTGATATTTCTAGCTGAACAAACACGGACAAAAACAGTTTTAGAAATTGAAGTATCTTTTCAGGGCCAGCTGGAACAGAGTTGATTGAGAGTTGGTGATGCTCATTGGGCTTCATATTTGCTACAGAGCGACCACATGGACTCTTGCGGTACAGTAGTAGTATCCCTACCTCTGAATGAAGAGGCCTGGGTTTAAGTCCTACCTGTTCCAGAGGTATGTTATTACATCTGATTTGGTTGATTAAAAATACTACAGTGTGACCAAGATGGCTCTTTTGTGGTGCAAGCATTAGTCTCCAGGCCAAGGTTCTTCAATAGTCTCTATAACAACATCTATCATATTGATGGAACTTGCACCCAGCTGTAATCAGGCAAAAATACCATATTTCACTCGAGGCAAGAATCTCTTCTCATTGCACTAGAACATGGTTTTAATCTACTACACTTGACCAAAGGAACTGATGGATGCCTATGTTGATGGGGGCAACAAAACTACCTTACACAGATTGTACTTTCCTCATCTGACCACCTCTGTCTGTACCCAACAGTGCTTCCAGAAACCCCTTCTGCGCAGCTGCACCCCTGTAACACAGAAGAATTACTAACAGCAGAAAGACAAAAAACACAAAGCAGTTGGAGCTGTACTGACAGCTAGAGATCATCTACATTCTCTGCAATAACAACTTTTTGTCTTATTTCACGTTGCAGTACTTTTTAATTGCATTTAAAAGTTTCCTTGTCTGAACACATGGCCTGCAGTCTAATAAAGGCCAAGCCCCAAGGCTGCTGGATTATACAGGTACAAGTGTAACAACCAATTTTACAGAGAGCATACACAACATGTGAAGTAGCAGCAGACTGCTCATAACATGGTGACAGAGCATGTGGATTCCATTTAACGGCCTCCTACAATGCTGGCAACTTGGAGGTCTGATGACTTCTTCGGATACAGCTTTAAGAAGTTAGCTCAAATGTAAACAAACAGTCATTGGGGGTTAATTAAAAAATTACAAAAGCAGCAGCATGAAAACACATTGGCAGATAAAATAAAGGAAAATTTATCAGTATATTAGGGGGAGGAGGACAATCAGGGAAAGAGGAACCTAAGTGGCAAACTCAGAGCGGAGCTGGAAGACATGGGCAAGGTTTTAAGGGAATACTTCACATCTGTATTCATGTCAGAGAACGATGACATAGATGTATAAAATCAGTAATGGAGAAAAGTGTGATACCCTTGAACAAATTACAATCAACAGGGAGGTGGTAATAGTGGTCTTAAAAATTGGATGAGTTCCCATGTTGCTGGGGGAGACAAGGGAGGAATTTTCAGAGACCCTAACATTAATTTTCAATCCTGCAAGACCACTGGAGGACAGGACAGGTAATATAGTACTACTATTCAAGGAGGGTGGTAGGAATAAACCAGGGAACTACAGATCAGTGAGTCTAACGTTAGTGGTACGGAAACTATCAGAATTAATTCAGAGACAGAAGAATCAATCTCCATTTGGAGAAACAACAATTAATCAAGAACAGCCAGCACAACTTTTGTATGGGGAGCAGAACATCATGTCTAACACATCCGATTCAATTTATTGAGGTGGTGATTAGGTGCACAATGGATGTAGTCTATGTGAACCTCACAAAGGCTTTTGACAAGATCTCACATGGAAACTGATCATTGAGACAAACCCATCGTACCTAGGGCATGGATCTAAAATTGACTTAGTGGCACAAGACAGAGGGTGATAGTAGAAGGCTACTGCTGGGAGTGAAAGCCACGGTCAGTGATGATCACTTGAAGTGCTATAGCATATAACGCTATGGGCCAAGGCCTGGGAAATGCAACAAGAGTGGATCACCAAAGATCCTTAGATAGCACCGTTCAAACCCATGACCACTTCAATCTAGAAGGACAAGGGCAACAGCTAGGTGGGAACACCACCACCTGCAATTTCCTCCCCAAGCCATTCACCATTCTGACTTGAAAATATATAGTATCCCCTCAATATCACAGTCAAAATCATGGAATTCTTTCCCCACTATCATTGTGGGTCTACCTACACCAAATGGACTACAGTGGTTCAAGGCAGCAGCACAGTACCATCTCAGGGCCACTGAAGGATAGGTCCAATAAATGCTAGCCATCAAGGTGATGCCCACATCCAAAGAGTGAATACTAAAAAAGTGCTCGATAACCAGCATCAACCGGATGGTCTGAAATATCTCCTATGCTGTATAACTCTTGGTCAATAGCTGGAAGAACTAACCATTCAGGAATCTACAGAACAGAATCTTATGGCAAGTTTATGAACATACAATCAGGAAGTAAGCCATTTGGCACCTCAGGCCTGCTTTACCTTTCCGTAAGATTATCGATGGATTTGATTGTATCCTTAAATCCAGTCTCACCTACCCTGATGCCCTTTCACTTTTTCTTATCAAGGATCTACCTGTGCCTGTCTTTAAAAATATTCAAACACTCTGTTTCCATCATTTTTTCAAGGAGTGTTCCAAAAACTCAAAACCTCAAAAAAATTGCCACGTGTTTGAAATGGGTACTCCTTTCTAAGCAATGACCCAGAATTTCAGATTCTTGTATTAGAGCAAATATCATCTTAAATCCAACGGAATATAGGAAAATGTAATGAGTTCAATCCAAAATTAGATCAGTGACAGGAAACAAGAGAGTGCGCAATGGTCAGTGGATGTATGCCCACATGCTACAACAGTAGCATCTGAAAACAAAAACATCATGCTCAGATTGGGATGTCTGGTCAGGGCAGGGGAGTTGGACCAAAGGATCTGTTTCCATTCTGTATGACTATGATGCTAAACAAGCAGGGATGGAATGGGCATTCCCTGTGTTATTGATCAATGGAATGACAGGCCTCCACGCAGGGCATCTTTACCTAATTCAGCAAAATTATGATGTTATCCCTCATAATACAAGAGCTAGACATGGGTAACTTGGTACTGAAGAATCTAACAGAATATTTATTATGGTTGGATACAAACAGATTCACAGAAGTACCTGGGCTAGTATTAAGCTATTTAGTTGCAAAGACTATTACTGCTTCCTTTTTTCCCCCCCATTCATTAACGAGATGAGGGCATCGCTGGCTAGGCAGCATTTATTGCCCAGAGGGCAGTTCAGAGTCAGCGACATTGCTGTGGATCTGAAGTCACATGTAGGTCAGACCAGGTAAGAATAGCAATTTCCTTCCCTAAAGGACATTAGTGAACCAGATGGGTTTTTCTGACAATCAACAATGGATTCAAGGTCATCATTCAATTCTTAATTCCAGATATTTTACTGAATTCAAATTCTACCATCTGCTGTGATGGGATTTGAACCTGGGTCCCCGGATTAACAGTCCGGTGATAATACCACTAGGCCATTGCCTCCCCATTCCATCCATCAGTTTCAATTAGCCAGAGTTAAAATGGAGATGTTGCCAGGCATAGAGTACCATGACAAAAGTCTTAGCAGGTCAAAGAATGCAATGTGTGATTGCAGGCATAGGAAAGCTAAAATACCTAATGGCTATTCTGCTGTATTTATCAAGAAAGAGGCTATTGACAAAATATCAATGGAAGTCAAGATGACAGAGGAAATAGGTAGAGGACAATTGTTAATAAGGACTTAACTGAAAACTTGGCTATCCTTACAGTAGGCAAATCACCTGAAAAAGAATAGCTTGTATCCCACATTACTAAAGGAAATCAGAGTGAAAAGGTAGATGATATCTTCCAATCTCCCTTAGATACGGTAAAGTTGCATAGTAACTACAGGTCAGTTGGTTTCATAAGAGTAGTAGAATGTAGAAACATTAATTGAGGGAGAGAAAAGTCAATGGGAACTCGGAGCATGAAATGACTCTACAGAGGCCAGTATCAACCACCAAGTCAACTTTTATTTATACATGAACAGTCCTTGACTACAGTACTGCCACATACACAATCAAGCAGCAGAGTGTTAGTATCCCTGACACAAAGCTTTTACATCAGCCAGAGCGCCCTGATTGGGACTGTTAATCTGGTCCAATCAGGGAACTCTTATTCTGAGGTCCAGCTGGCTGACCTTGTTACAATCATTAGTTAGTTAATTGAGGAGAATCAGCACAATTCAATAAAGCATAGACTGTGCTTAACAAATACAACTGATTAACTAGAGGTTGTAAAAGGGAATTTTGGCAAATGCTTTCTCCAAATCAATACAAAGTAACACATTAAAGGCTGATTGATGGTCATGGAACAAGGGTTTGAGGGGGAGGGAGGTGATGGTTCAGTGTCAACTTGAATAAAAACAATGATCAAAGGGCAGAAAACAGATTTCTTAATAGACAGAATGAACTCAAATGGGCCAAAAGTCTTATGTACCATAATGACACCACAATTCTCAGGTTGAATCACTGTGACCGATGTGGATGAAAGTCAAATCATTACAAATTAGCGTTTAAAAAAGGCTACGGCAGCACCACTGATCCAGAGGGTAAACAAATGGCTGACTTAAAACTTGCACCACTTACCGAAATAAGTTCCACACCTGCATAAGCATTCTCTTCATCAGCAGATTCACCAATCTACACAAACATACATTAGCACAAGAAGGGCTCTTGTGGCACAGCGGTAGAGTCCATACCTTTGGGCCAGGAAATCCAGGTTAAAGTCCCACCTGCTCCAGGAGAGGAGTCAGAACACATCTAACCTGATTAAAATATCAGTGATAGCTCGAGAATTTTCTTCATACCAAGTAAAATTCTCCACAAATTTCTACCACAATCCAAGGCAACAATTTAACTAGTGGCAGAATCAGTTATCCATAAACTGATGCAGTTGAACAGATTTAACTGGAATATTTTGGTAAGAATGCCATTTACTGCGAATTTATATTTAACACCTTAAAACATCCACAATGCTCAATTATAAATGGAATCACCATAAATCTTTAGTATTTTGATTATTTATTTTGAAATCTGAACAAAAATCTCAAAAATTGATTAATTGAGTATATATAGGAAATACATATTTGTGTACTAAACAGGGATTTGGATGTTGTTAGAGTTCACCTTTCATTTAGATGTACATTTAAAACAACTTCCATATTTCAAATAATCTAAAATCAAATTCATTCCCAGATGCTCTTAAAACAAATCAAATCCCCTGTCCATTATTTTAAATATACTAGAAATTGGCTTATGCAGCATGCAAATTATAACAAGTGATTCAGTAACAGTCATGATTTTCTCTTTCCAGTACCACACCTATGCTTACTAATCATCCATTTTTATCTCAATGCTGTTTTAGTTCTAACAAATTTGCCCTTCAGGAACTCATGAATTTGACAATATTATTGAGCCCTCAGAAGTCATCATAAAAGTATATTTGGATGGAGGGTTTGCATGATTCTTCACAACAGATGTAATACTTCTTCAAATTGGCTACAATTTCAAAAAGAAGAATAAAAAGGCTAACAGTTTAAACAATACCATACAGACATAAAAGGCATATTTAAAAGAGACTGCTGATTCTTTGTGATTTCCTGTTGAATCAATACGTACTGCAATGATTGACAGAAAAAAACAAATCATGGCAATTTCCTATTTCAACTTCTAAATCCTGGTCAGAAAGCCATAGATCGATCTACCCTCAGCTTACACAAGACCTGTGAATAATTGCCTTCAATTGAGTGACCACCAACAAAATTTTAAAAATGCAAAGGAATGCAAACACAGCCAAAAACAGATCCAATATGTCATTTCTAAGACCGAAAAATTGCTGACTCCTTTACTGAAAGCAACTGCCTAAAGCAAAATTATGTTCTATCAAAAGCTGGTCAGTCAAAATACAAAATGTCTATTTCTGTTTGTGTCATATCACAAACAGAACATAATAAAAATGGTGCATTCTTTGATGCTAAACAGCAGGCAGAGCTCTAAATTGCCAGGAGACATCCTATTGCATCCCCAACATGAGATTTATACAGTCATGTCCTGTGACTAGACATTAGAAAGAAAGCAGCATCTACTTCTGAACTTTCACTATAGTGATGAGCTGTCACATAAACCATACTGGAGTTCGTAAATAGAATTAAATGACAACAAATACCAGATAATACTTTTTATCTGAATGCAAACTGCCATTAATTCTGAACCATAACAATAAAAAGGTGCATTTTTATTGTTCTTCCGTTTCTCACCCTTTTCCCCCCACTGAATTATTTAAATCTTCCATACAGAAAATATCTTTTTGAGGGGGAACAGCAAGCAATCTTCACCTTGGCTGCATGGATAATGATCCATATTTGGTAGCATCACAACTGCAAAATTTCCCTATAATTATTTCTTGTGGAAGAAGTGTTTGCCAAGTTGTCAGCTTGGCCTAATTGCAATTTTTGTAGATACCTAACTTACTTGAAGATGTAGGAAAGAGCTGTTACAAGGGATTAATGCTGCTACTCATGTAGAATTACAACAAGTATATTGGTTGAGCCATACAGCCTTTGGCCGTGTTTTAATTTCTACGTAAATTTAAGTTTTCCTTTTCCATTAGGTTTGATAACATGAAACGCTACTTTTGAGAGGCAGCTTGTTTATTAGGATATCAGGAAATTTGGTGTGGCAATCCCTTCTAAAAGGTCTGCAAAAACAGTTAAAGAGAAATGCAGAAGACAACAGCAATATAACTATTGTCTGGCTTCTACAAACTCTCAAAGACTGAAATTGAGATAAGAAAATAGTCACCAGCAAATAGGAGATCTTGTTTCAACACAGTTGATAGATACCAAGCCAAAATATTGGATATGTATTTTTAGTAGTAGCACAAAATGTTACTAGAAACTGGTAGTGCAAGTAAAACAAATTTAAACTGAACCATCACTACCAAGCTAACTCTCCATTTTACCTTCAAAGCCCCATGGGACTGCACTGTTCTCAGCGGGATGAATCAAATGAGAATTCACAGAATCGCTACAGTGCGGAAATAGGTCATTTGGTCCATCGAGTCTGCACCAAGCCTCTAAAAGAGCATTCCACCCAAACCCAGCCATCCCACCCTACCCCATAACCCCCATATTTACCATGGCTATGCCAAATAGCCTACACAGCCCTGGACAGTACAGGGCAATTTAGCATGACCAATCCACCTAACCTGCATATCTTTGGACTGTGGGAGGAAACTAGTGCACCCAGCAGAAACCCATGCAGACATGAGAGAACGTGCAAACTCCACACAGTCATCCAAGGCTGGAATCGAACTCGGGTCTCTAGCGCTGTAAGGCAACAGTGCTTGAGCTTTTAGCAGAAAATACTTCACTGTACCTCCTTATTAAAGGCATTCACTCAAAACACTGTTACTGCCCATATGCCGATTACATTAGGAGCCGTTTACCTGAGGCACACATTAACAATGTCCATTGTTCTTGCAAGAGAAGCTTTGGTACAAGTCAGGCAGGGGCAGAGCTAGAATAAGACGCTGTGCCAATGTGGTATACTGCATCCGCTGTACCCGGTGTGGCTTCCTCTACATCGGGGAAACCAAGCGGAGGCTCGGGGACCGCTTTGCAGAACACCTACGCTCGGTTCGCAATAAACAACTGCACCTTCCAGTCGCGAACCATTTCAACTCCCCCTCCCATTCCTCAGACGACATGTCCATCCTGGGCCTCCTGCAGTGCCACAACGATGCCCGAAGGTTGCAGGAACAGCAACTCGTATTCCGCTTGGGAACCCTGCAGCCCAATGGTATCAATGTGGATTTCACAAGCTTCAAAATCTCCCCTCCCCCTACCGCATCCCAAAACCAGTCCAGCTTGTCCCCGCCTCCCTAACCTGTTCTTCCTCCCACGTATCCCCTCCTCCCACCTCAAGCCGCACCTCCATCTCCTACCGACTAACCTCATCCCGCCCCCTTGACCTGTCCGTCCTCCCTACCTCCCCGCCTCTTCAACCCGTTTGTTTCCTCTCCCACTCTCTCCCTATTTATTTCAGAACCCCCTTCCCCTCCCCCTTTTCTGATCAAGGGTCTAGGCCCGAAACATCAGCCTCTCTGCTCCTATGCTGCTGCTTGGCCTGCTGTGTTCATCCAGCCCTGCACCTTGTTGTCTAGAAGATGACGCTGTTCTGTCAAGAAGCTACAAACCTTTAAATCGGAAGTGACCAGGCAAGCAGAGCTGGATGACTACTGCAGCACATGAAATGTTTGTGTTTGGTTACCATACCTGTTCAGAAGTAGGTATCTTGAGTATTTTGATGCTTTATTGGGGTGCCAGCTGACACATGAACCATGGCACTGAGAAGACTGAAGGATTTAGCAACCTAATGCTCGTGTTGCTATGAATTCAATGATATATCAGAAACTAATACGAATCAGGCTGTAACAGATTTCAGCCAATGAATGTCGATCCTTAAGAGGAGTCACAAAATAAGAGCGTGAGGTTTAAGGTGCATTAGAGCCATGGAAATGTTGCCACATTAAATCAATGGTGGCAGCAGTCAGGGCAGCAGGCACAGAACCCCATGGACTGCTGGTCAAACAGCTCTATTGGTATGAAAGTGCTTGCAGTTCACAATTGCAGTGGCATTTGGCAGGCCACTATTAGTTCAGTTAATGACATCATGGATTCAGCAGGGGAAGAGCAATGCTGTGCAAATTACAGAATCCTATTTCCGTGGCAAAAGGTGAAGAAACAGTTTGTTCCTGTAAATGAAGCATTGGTCAGCTGCTCAATGCAAGCACAAATCCAAACTTGTTAATGTGAGCAATTTTTCCTATGATATCCCGGAACAAATGGAAGAATAGCAATTTCGGGATTAAGGGACCTTGACTGCCTAATACACTGCTGTACAACTTAGCACAGCTCCTGCTTTCAAGACAGTGCACTGCATTGACAGCCTCCCTGTAGAAACAAAGCTTTCTTATACACTGGTAATTTACTACTCTAAGGAGAAATGTCCCAGACATGCAGGACCTTTCAGGAAGTTAAGGACTCTAGTAATCTAGTTCTATCACTCCAGCTGCAGCTCGATTTGCTTCATCCACATTTGGGTTGCTCACCCTCATCATCCTCTTACCGTAAGGATTATAAAGGGAACTAAAAGCCCCTCAGCAACACGACACACGTGATTTCAATTGGACGCTAGTTTGAGCGGATGCAATAATATTTCATTTGAGTGAAGTTACATGTAACATGTTTTGACAGTTACACTTTGAGCATCATACTTGCACCCACATATCGCAAATTAACATTTATAGAACAGAAGAATGACAATTGAAAAGGTTAAGGAGCCTTTACAATCAAATTCTACTGACAAATGATTAAAACAAAAAGAAAAAGAAAATTTCTCAAGTGTTCTTTCACACAGGCAAATTTCATGTCTTCAGTGAGGTCAAAAGCAGTGAAATTGAAGAGTACTAGACAGTTGGCTGAAATATAGTGATCAAATTTCACGAAGCCAGAATCACAAGAAATTGGAAAGTTTTGTTTTTCTTTATTCATTCATGGGATGAGGGCATCACTGGTTAGGCAGCATTTATTGCCCATCCCTAATTGCCCAGAGGGCAGTTGCGAGTCAACCACATTGCCGTGAGTCACATGTAGGCCAGATCAGGTAAGGATGGCAGTTTACTTCCCTAAAGGACATTAGTCAACCCAAAGTGGATTACGTTTATAAGGGAATATAACTTCTTGACTTAAATTGAGTGGACTTTGATTCAAGGGCAGGGGGTGGTGGGAGAGGAGCCAAGTGGAATCCTGGAAGTCAGTGCTCCCCATACACTGGAGACTGCAGCAAGCAATGTAACAGATCCTTACTCAGAAGCCTGCCCAATTGATGAATTGGGCCTCCACTCAGGAAGCACTGGCAGGAGGCCTAAGGCCCAGGTAGTTGAGCTTTGGGGCATGAGTCAGGAGAGTGCAGAGACCAGAGATCAAAAGATAGCAAAAACTTGTTTGCTAAAAATTTGATCACTATCTCAGCCAGCTGTCCAGTACTCTTCAATTTCACTGCTTTCAACCTCATTGAGGACATGAAATTTGCCTAAGTGCGAAAGAACACTTCAGAAATTATTTCCTCTCTTTTGTTTTAACCATTGTCAGTAGAATTTGATTGTAAAGGCTCCTTAACCTTTGGAGGAGTGATCAGAAGGGTCCAGGACCTAGAGGAGTGCGATTGCAGGTCAAGGAGGCATTCGACATCCAGCAGGTTAAGTAGAACACGTTTACCTCCTATGTCCATTTGCTCATCGTCCTCTACTTGCCAGATTTCCTAAAGCACAGGAAACCTAAATGTCTGGAAAACAGAAGATAAGAGCCTCACGCTGTTTCAATTGCCAGCTTGCCACCTGGGAAGAGGTCAGTTGCTCCCCCATGCCTCCCGTTAAAACAGAGGTTTGCAGGTTGAGGTAATTAATCAAAAGTTTAACACATTGGTAACCCAGACCTGCCTTTTGAGGTAGTTAAAGCTCTCATTCATGACACACATTTCAGAGTATGGGGATAATGGTATTGAAAACCTTCCCAGCAACTGGTCATAAAGGAGCTAGAAGAGAGAGCCGCAAGTGTAGAGGATGACAGTAAGATTGCCAAAAGACAAAAGGGCAATTTACAGTTCTGAAGAAGGGTCACTGGACTCAAAATATTAACTCTTTCTCTCCAATGTTGCCAGACCTGCTGAGTTTCTCCAGTAATTTGTTTTTGTTTCAAATTTCCAGCATCTGCAGTTTTATTCCAGAATGATTTAATAGTTTATGCTGAAGGATGGAACGCCATTGGAAGTCAACAAAAAAGTAGAATGCATAGGATAAGAAACAGACGAAGAATAGGAGGAAAACCGAGTGACCACAAATACTGAATATTTATATCACTTAAGATTCTTCATTATTATGAGTTTCCCAAATATTAAATGAGATTTAAAGTACAGGAAAATCAGCTTTCTGAATTTCCCAAAGAAGAGATGGAAGTTTACTCCAAATCCTGGAGGATAGCTGACTTCCAAATTACCAAATGCAAAAACTAGAAATTTTTGTTTTAATTGCACACAGTCTAAATATGTTAAATATGTCTAAATATTTTACACACACACACACACACACACAATGTTACATTTTTGTCAGCCTGGTAAAAGTAAATGAACTCTAGCTATAGTGATGAAAGTTTTTTTTTGACAAAATAACAGGATACTTTGCTTTGAAGTCAATGTTTGACAATGACTGATCCACAGCCTAATTATTGGGGTGTTCAACATCATCAAGATGTTGCACGAGGAAGGCATGGAGACCGGATTTCAGCACAATTAACAAACTTGAAGCCAAATCACAATATAAAGGATTTGTCTTGCCTGGTGTTGAAAAATATAGTGTACCAGCAAGTTAGACAGTGATGGTACGCTTAAAGTGAGCACACTCAAGACCCAATGAATCTATTCTCTCACACTCACACAAAAAAAATATTGCTACATGGCTATTTTACCATCTTTGGGAAGAAAAACTCTTTAGGACATAGTCCCTACTCTTCTGGCACTTCCCTTTCCTATGAAAGTCCACCCCATTATTGTCCACTGCCCAACCAAGTATGAGAAAAATTCTCACCAAGTTATCGTTACTGCTTTCCTCGATCAGCCTCTGCTGAGCACCTTCCTCATTCTCAGTGATTTCAACCTCCATTTCAGCTCAGCTACACACTTCCCTCTGAGTTTACAGTTCTCTTATCCTCGTGAAATCTCTGCATCTAATCTCTCACATCACACACACATCTTATTATACGAAGACTTACTGGTTTCATTGTAGAGATCATCTCTGATCACTTCCTTGTATCACGTTGTATTACATACCCCCTCCACACTTTATCCCTACCTTCTTCTGTATCTGCTTGGAAAGAACTATTCCCCTGTTCACTTATAGCTGCATCATCTTGACTGTCTAGATTTTAATCCCTTTTCCATGCAACATTCTCCATTTCCTTATGTCCAAGGAAATGTACACAATACCAAAATAGCTCTTTGTCACAACTGCACGGAATGTCATTTGTGACCATGGTAAACTATTGCTCTTTGTCCTTTCTAACTGGTTTACACCCTTTGTCCCAGTCATCCACAGTATCCTTATCTAACACCTCCGTATTGCCATCCACTTCAGTATAAATACTCACACTTGATCTGATTTCTAGCTAATTTAAAGCCATCAATCTCAGTTGTTATTCAAACAGATATTTGGTTACCAACAGAATCCCCCTACCTGGCAGCAGTTTGAGATACCAGATCGTTTTTTGATATCGTATTCGACTGGGAACACCTTCTGACCACATCTGTGCTGTCACAAGGTTGTTGACTTTAACATCGTTAGCATTGGACAACCTGGTCGAACCTTAGCTGATTTGCTGAACCTCTCATTTTGTGGACTCAAATTCTTCAGGCCTGGACTCCCATGTTCCATTCGCTTCAAAATTGAAGTTTTCCAATGCTTTGCTAACCCTAACCCTCACCCTATTTATCATCTCATGGTCACTTATATTCACTAACTTACATTGCCTGACTAATAGTCAATGTTATAATTTTGAATTCCTCTATAGCCACCCCTCAGATTTCTAACTTCCTCTAACATCTGCTTTCACCTAACAGTGGTCCCAAGCATTCCTGATTTTAATTGGTCTGCAATGGGTGAATGCACCTTTAGCTGTCTAAGCCCTAACCTCTGGAATTTCTTCCCCAAGTATCTTTTCTCAAGCTCCCTGTCTCTGAAATCTCAGCTTAAAACCTCTTGATTAAATTACTGGACATCTATCCTAATACTGCTTTACAGGGTTCAATGCTTAATTTGGCATTAAGGTCCTATAAAGTACCTATATATGATATTAAAAGGTTGTGTGTGTGACTGCCTTTCTAAATGGCCAGTTTGACATTGGTCTTAATGGCTGAATGTTGCCATATTTACTTTATTACTGTCTAGTTTAACAATGCCATGAACAAGTGTATAGTATTTTAGAATTAGTACTCTGTCTGGTAGGTTCCTTTTGCAATTTGGCCGAGTGGGCAGACCACAGTTACTGCAGTCTTCCCACTCACCCAGAACAGTACTTCAAAATGCTGTTTTTCCAACATGTAGTCAAAAAGATCTTGTAAATAGTAGCAATTAAATTTGAAATGAGATGGAAACCAAAACTATTTCCGAAAGATGACCAGTTTAGTTGGTTCCCTTTCTCCTTTATCTTCTAATTATTCACAAACTGATACTTTAAATTGGTACAGAAAATCTTTATGTTTTACAAAAGTGATACTTTATATGTAATTTGATGTGTTGGCTGGTCCTTGGTGCTGCACAAGAGAAAAATATTCAGGCCCCAAAACATATTTACATTGCAAAATTTGATGTCGTCTTCTGCCAAATGAATGGATCCATAGTACTCTTGTCTTGGTCCATAAAATTTGGTCTTTGGTCACTTATGTTTTTGACTGCCAACTTGATTGGTAATAGGTTGTAAGAAAGCGATAGCTTTTTCCCACCATGGAGGTGCACAGCTACAAAGCACAATTGCCTTTAACTAACCTGTTTTTAGTGAGGTCTCAGTCATATACTGCTGCCATACCATGCTCCCCAAACATATTCGAGTCTATTTAAGTTTCGTCCCATCTTAAACAATGCAATCTTTCATATATCTGTCACAGCCGAAGAAGTACTTTCTTTAACAATGACTTTTCCTGTGATGTGGTGACAAGAGCAGATACGGGCGTCATGGTAGCTCTATACTTCAGCATGAATTTTCCAAACTACAGTCAACTATCATTTTTCCAGCAAAAACCTTTATTTTGCCATGAACTGAATTTTTTTCTTCTTTCCCCTCCTCCACCCTATGCGTGGCATCCTTCTTTTTTCAGGAGTCATTCTTCTACTATCACTGCTGTCCAAAAAATGCCAAAAATTCTTACTGGTGTCTAAGTCACAGCCATATTTGCTTCTAGCCAATGTTGTACAATTCTTTAAAATAAGTTCCTGCAGAACCAAAATTTCTAGTGAATTTCAAAGCAAAAATTAATTTAGTTAACTGACCTATCTGATCCATTAATGCTAGTGTTAAATTAACAAAAAAAAACACTCCATGGAACAGAAATACATAATTTACAATACGTGATGTTTAAAAAGATTAGCAAATGCCTGATGCAGTTAGGAATTGTACTATCCATCTTTGAGTACTAAGAGACATGCTCTTGTGCCTGAAGACCACTTGCTTGCAGAGGTGACCGCTTTCTTCATTTTGGGGGGGGGGGGAAGGAGAGGAGGTTGTTGGGTACTCCAGGTACCCTTAGTCCATAAAAAAAGTGACAACTTGTGTAGCCAAGGTTTAGGGATCACAGCCTCCATGCAGGTGAGGTGAGATAAGCTGAACTTCACACCCACCCATTAACAAAGAACAAAAGTAGAATACTGTTATATTTCAAATGTCCAACATCCAAGGTGCTAGGCAAGTTTGGCAGCAGCTGTGAATACAGGAAAAAATAAAATGTTGCATATGTCACTTTCACAGTTTGGGCGATTTCTTTGCAGAACATCTCTGCTCAAATCTGCATGCAAGACCTTCAGCTTCTGGTTGCTTGCCCATTTCAGTTCACCATCTTGCTCTCTCACTCATTTTCATTGTCCGCCTGCTACAATGCTCCAGTGAAGCTAAACGGAAATGGAAATGCAAAGCACAGCATTTCATCTTCTAATCAGCTATTTGCAGTCTTCTGGACTCAACATGGAGTTCAACAATTTAGACCATGAATTTGTATTCAACTTGAAATTTTAATTATGTTTCTCACACTCTCTACAGATGTTGCAAGACAAGGTGAATATTCCCATTAACAACAAACATTTGTTCTCAAGAGTTCTGCAAGTAGTTTTTCCTCAGGTTACTTGGAGAATTTAGATCCTGGATAAAATATTTCCCTTGCCAGTTTGGCTAGTTAGTTAACAGTGCCCTGACATTTTCCAACCTTTGTTTATCCACACATCAGAATATTAAGTCCACTGTTGAAGAGTTATGGCAATTAAAATTGGTTGTCAAGTTTCACTTTGCAACTAGGTAACAAGGTGTAGAGCTGGATGAACACAGCAGGCCAAGCAGCATCAGAGGAGCAGGAAAGCTGACGTTTTGGGCCTAGACCCTCCTTCAGAAATGGGGGAGGGGAAGGGGGTTCTGAAATAAATAGGGAGAGAGGGGGAGGCGGATAGAAGATGGATAGAGGAGAGGATGGGTGGAGAGGAGACAGACAGGTCGAAGAGGCGGGGATGGAGCCAGTAAAGGTGAGTGTAGGTGGGGAGTTAGGGAGGGGATAGGTCAGTCCAGGGAGGACGGACAGGTCAAGGGGGCGGGATGAGCTTAGTAGGTAGGAGATGGGGGTGGGGCTTGAAGTGGGAGGAGGGGATAGGTAGGAGGAAGGACAGGTTAGGGAGGCGGGGACAAGCTGGGCTGGTTTTGGGATGCGGTAGGGGGAGGGGAGATTTTGAAGCTTGTGAAGTCCACATTGATACCATTGGGCTGCAGGGTTCCCAAGCGGAATATGAGGTGCTGTTCCTGCAACCTTTGGGTGGCATCGTTGTGGCACTGCAGGAGGCCCAGGATGGACATGTCGTCTGAGGAACGGGG
>NC_063347.1:23063306-23151822 GCF_021869965.1 Rhincodon typus
GACTGACCCATCCCCTCCCTAACTCCCCACCTACACTCACCTTTACTGGCTCCATCCCCGCCTCTTTGACCTGTCTGCCTCCTCTCCACCCATCCTCTCCTCTATCCATCTTCTATCCGCCTCCCCCTCTCTCCCTATTTATTTCAGAACCCCCTTCCCCTCCCCCATTTCTGAAGAACGGTCTAGGCCCGAAATGTCAGCTTTCCTGCTCCTCTGATGCTGCTTGGCCTGTTGTGTTCATCCAGCTCTACACCTTGTTATCTCAGACTCTCCAGCATCTGCAGTTCCTACTATCACCTTGCAACTAGCTCAGTTGTGTAGACCTTACTTGCCAACCCTTGAAAGTAACAGTTATCAGTTGCTCAGTTAAGAAACCCTTATTAAAAGGGGAAAAGAAATGCACAGGTATTTCAAGAGTACTAGGATCAACCAACATAAAAATGTGAAGGGTATCAGATGTGGGAGGGCACTCCTGATATCATCTTTTTTGACTACTGCAGAAATACATCATACCAGATGAAACAGCAATCCATTAAACTGCTGAGATTTGGCTTTAGCTTCATCGTCATTCCAATCATGGTTGGCACTGAGCTGAACATTCCTGCTCCCAAATGTGTATTGTCTTTCAGTCACTACCACAAATTTTGGGTTTCTACACAAGAATATTTACCTTCAGCACAATGGAAGCAGTAATATCAAATGGCATGGTGCAAGTTTTCTGACACTGATATTCTTGATATCCAGTAAACCCAGTGGAGTTATCAGATATGCTCTTCAATTCTAATCAACACCTTCATATGAAAGGTTTAGCAAAATGACATTTGTCTTCTTCCCAAGCAGTGCAGTCAGCCCAACTCCTTGCAGCCACATTTTGGTCCACATTCACATCACAACTGATTCAGTACAGCTGAATCTCTCTTAGGATGGGAAAAGTCATTCTGATGCTTTCCTTAAAAATTCTGAACCACAAAAGAAACAATCGTTTGAACAGAGCCCTCATACACAAGTTTGACAAGATCGGGACTGGATTTTCCTCCTACTTTGTGCAATGGTTGCAAGGATTACCCATTTCTCCTTGAAAGTCAAAGTCAAGAACCAACTTTCAAACATTTATTTAAATTCATTTATAATACATTTAATAGGCAGGTTTTAAAATGTGAAAGAGTGTTATCAAAACACAACAATAATCACTAAGCTAACATTTGCCAGCAGGACTGATAGGAACTTGCTTTAATGAAGGGTTCATTAAGTGTGGACAAATTGCAGTAATTTTAAATATTCCTAAAACTTGGTCACTTTATTTGTTAAATTATTTCAGACCAATGATTGTGATGAACAATCTTTACATCATACAGTATTATCGTGGTATGTTGTTCCAGGTCACCATTCCAAGCTGGAATCAACACTGTCAACTGAATGTCTGTTCCATTTTATGTCACACTGTCCAAATGTTCAGGACTCACCTCACCCGATTTAAAAAAAGGATGGGTGAAGAAAACAGAATTACAGACTGACTAGAGTATCATCAGTAGTGGGGAAATGCTGGAGTCTATTACAAGCATGTGACAATAGGACACTTAGAAAATACCAACGGGATCAGACAAAGTCAGCATAGATTTATGAAAGGGAAATCATGCTTTGACAAACCTATTGGAATACTTTGAGGAAGTAACCAGTAGAATAGATGGGGGAGAATCAGTGGATGTGGCGGATTTGGATTCTCAAAGCTTTTGATAATAACCTCTTATGTGGAACTTTATGCAAAATCAAAGCACAAGATTGGTGGTAATATACCGGCATGGGTTAGGACTTGATTATCAAACAGGAAACAAATTAGGAGGAACATATGGGTCTTTTTTGAGTGGAAGGTATGATTATAGCTGGGACACAAGCATTTCACAATATATCGATGATCTGGACAAGTGTGTAAACACACATGACAGACGCAATATAACATGGATAACTGAAGTTATCCACTTTAATAGGAAAAAACAGGTGACATTATTATTTAAATTCTGATAGTTTGGCAGATGTTGATGCACAAAATGTACGCGGTTGCCCTTGCAAACTTGTCACCAAAACCAAGCATGCAAGTGTAGCAAGCAATTGGAAAGGAAAACGGTATTGTGGCCTACATTGCAAGAGCTTTTGAGTACACAGCAAGGAAGTCTTATTGCAGTTGCAGATTCTGGTGAGGCCATACCTAGAGTATTGTGCATCATTTTGGTCTCCTTAACGAAGGAATGATATACTTTGCACAGATGGAATACCGTGAAGGTTTGCCAGATTTGATTCCTAGGATAGTGGGTTTATCACAAAAGTAGATATTGTGTTGACTAGATCGGTACTTAATGGCATTCAAAAGAATGCCAGGGACTCACATTGTAACACAAAATTCTGATGGGGCTGGACAAGTGGGTGCAAGGTTGATATTTCTCGCTAGCGTATCCGGCTCAATGCTTCACAATCGCAGGATACAGGGTGGACCATTTCAGACCGAGATAGTGTAAAAACTCAGAGGGCTGTGAACCTGTAGAATTTTCTACCAGGTAAGGCTGTGGAGGCTAAGTCACAAAATATATTCTAAGAATAAAACAGATTTCTAGAGACTAAAAAGGTATCAAGAGGTATGGGGAGAGAGCAAGAAAATTGTGTTGAGGTACAGCAGTGGCTATGGTCATCTTTAATGTCAGTGCAAGCTCAAATGACCCATCTGAGCTACTCCTGCTCCTATTTTCTATGTTTCGCAGTACAATATCACATCTGACTGCCTTTATTCATTGCATCAGAATGGATGTCTCCATGCCTTGCACCTATTTGCTAATTAAGAATGAAATGAGGAACTAGTAACAAATTCTAATCATAGAGACACAGTGATTACATTTGTGCGCGTACAGAAGTTCGAAAAAAGGTGAACAGACATGTACAATACAGTGCGTTTATCATATTATGAAACTCTCCTTCAGGTATAGCACTTGTGCAAATTTTCAGCCTGATTAAATTCAATTGAATATCATGAAAGCAATCATAACTGGAGGAATACTAATCAGCAAGCAGGAATGGAAATCATAAATTAAGTTTCTCTAAAGAAGTCAAAAAATGAAAAATGGATACAGTCAACAACTGCAATAAAAAGGCAAACCAACTAATTTAAAAAGCTGAGCACTTATAACTAGAAGTCAGGTTTAGTGGATTAAAACAAAAGCATCATCATTTGCAATTTACCAGAAGACAGAGGCAATGGTTTAAAACAGACAGGCTGTTAATTGCATGGCACCGCATAAAGGTAAAGTTGCCAGTCTTAGTGCACCATAGAGCTGCTCTCTCACTAGAGACAACTGGTCGTGGTTTAACATGAGGATTACCAACCTCTGGCAAAGGAAGAGGTCGAGAAGAGGAGTCCTTTACGGTTTTGGTGTCACTATGCATTTAAAACCAACAAAGTGAACTAACCAACACCCTGCCCAAATAGTTAATGAATTACTTTTAAAAGTATAGTCACTGTTGTGTTGCAGAAAACAAAGCAGCCAATTTACACACAAGAATGTCTCTCAAACAGCAATGTGAATAATAAATAGAACCAACAGACAATTCATTATGTTGATTAAAGCTTAAATATTGACCAGGAAAACGTCCAAAGGCAAATCAAACACCACTGGCAACAAGTGAGCTCAAACACAAGAGGAACAGCAGGAGGGAATTTAAGGAGATGGAGCTGAAATGCCTAGAGGCACAGCTATTAATGAGGACAGTAAGAATGCAAGAAGTCAGAGTTGCACAACTATCAGAATGTTGCAGGCTCCAGAAACATTGGGGGTAAGGCATCATGGGATGTGAATGATATGACAATTAAAAGCTCATCCAGCTAGTTAGGGAAGACCAAGTAGGTTGTCTATGGTCTCTGCACTTCCCCATCCATCCACGGCAGAACTACCTGGAAAAGGAGGACAACCAAAAACTCAGGTTGGAAATGTGTAAAATATTAAAGTCATGCTTTGCATGCTTTTAAACACTGGAGGTAGCTATACTCCAAACAATACCTGCTTCCATCTATGTGACCAACAAAATGTCATGAACGTGCACTGTTCACTCACTGAAGAGCCAAACGCCAATATCTCATCACAAAATTAATGACAGATGCACCTTGTCCTAGAACTCAACTTGCACACTTGCAATGTTCAACGCACCATAAACAATAGCAGAAAACCTGGTGAAAGTTAAAAACAAAAACGTAAGATGCAGAATTCACACAGTTTTTAAAAAGAATCTAGAGTAAACGTGGCAGTTGAGTCACTGCATTGGATTTAGGAAAAGGTGTAGCACCAGAAGGCTGGTTATTAGCTAATGTTGCACCTGCATTTTAGAAGGGAGATCATAACTTGAAGTAGTCTGCTCAAATGGAAAAAAAAAGGGTAATGGAGTCTTTACTAAAGAGAGAGCATGTGAGGGAGGAAGGGAGGGAAGGAGAGATCTGAAATCAAACCTACTATAGTGAACTGTTAATGTGGATTTCAAAGAAGAAAGTTTGTTTTTGACCAACCTTTCAGACAGTAGTCAAGGGGGAGTGTTGTGGATGGATGTAATCATCCCAGGTTTCTAAAAGGCCTTTGATAAGGTGCCATATAATAGACGAATGAATTAGCTCAGTGCACAGAGTCAGGGCACATGTACAAGAACAAACAGCTGTATGTCTGCAAGATACAGAAAAGGGATCAGAGGTCAATCCAGTGGCAGAAGTTGGAAAGTAAGGTTGTACAAGGATCAGCACTAGGGTTACTGTTCATAATTCATTTGGAATCAGAAACTAAGTGCTGAAAACATTTTGGGCAGATATTCAAAATTGATGGCAATATATTACAAAACATTACAAAATTTAATTATATAATTAGCAAGTTAATTTCATTATGCAAGGATGAGGTATTACATATTGTCAAGCAGAGAAGGTGGTCACTTGTTTGGAGAATTAAAACACCAAAATTTTCTGAACGAATACATTTGCCACTGCAAATACACAAAACAGCAACACAATATGAATTAACGGAGCTACCAAAGGAAAAAAAGTGAAGAACTAGGGTTTATTTTGAGAGGGACAGAATTAAAAAGTAGGAGGTTAAGCTAAACTTCCATTCTACCAATATAGTTGCTGATTAAACAAAAGACAGAGAGGCACTTGAGAAGCTGCAAAAACTATATACAAGGATAGCAGAAATGCAAGGTTACATCACCAGGAAACAAGGATGGGTTGCTTTATTCTTGATAACAGAAGACAGAAGTGTAACTAAGTTGAGGTCTTCAAATTTATAAGAAGTTTTAATGGAGCAGATAGATTCTCGGGCCACAGCCCTCCACCCCGTTGTTGAGAGAAATAGCAAAACTGGAGACCAACTTGTACAAGTTAGCACAAAAACAAATAGAAAATTCAAAATCAATCTTGTTACCATGATACAGGTTAAAAATTGAAATATGTTACAGGAAGTAGAGAAGAAAGTAGCAGATGGATGCATTTAGGGCATTGCCTGGTACACATTTAAAAAAGAAGGAAATTAGGCTGACAGTGTTAGAGGAGGAAAGGTTGCATTTGGTTCAAGTGGATCATAAATGGAGGCACAGTGGCACGAAAATGATTTGTATGTTTGATGGAATTCCACGTAACTCTGCGAGTTTTAACTGCTTGGATTAGCACAACAGGTCAAACAATTGCCTTAAGCTAGGCCAATTAGCTAAATATCAGTGAAAAAACTGAATATTTTAAGTTAAAGGTTGATCAGAGGTGTTTCATTGATGTTAGTGTAACTATAAGGTTTTGAAATCCTGAATCATACAGAAAACTACACAGTTCCTCATTGAAATTGCTCACCATTTGTCAATATCCAGTTCAAATCATTGTTTCCACACAATAGGAATTCTGTCTATTCAGCTCATCGAGTCTACTCGAACTTTCTGAAGGGCATCCTCCCAGACCCATCCCCTATCTTATCCCCGTAACCCTGCATTTCCCATGGTTATCCACCTAGCCTGTACATCCCTGGACACTATTGGCAATTTACCAAAGCCAATTCACCTAACCTGCACATCTTTGAAATAGAACATGGTTAGAATGAATCTATAATAAATAAATATAAATGGCTCAAAAGGAAATATTAAATTGATCAAAATGAGTGATGTCTTCGTTTTCAAACTTACAAAGTTCTTTTATACAACAGTACATTTGTAAACAAAACCTAAAATGAGAAAATCCTTTTTGTTCATTCAGTACAGATTTAGTAAAACTACATATCTAGATTTTTACATTTTTAATAATAATGTAGTGCATTATTAGTCGGATTGCTACTGGGTAAACTGAAAAAAAAATATTCATCTATTAAAGAGACACTGACTTGATCCCATTCATATTCCACCCCAGCAGCCTTTTACACTGGGAAAGAACACTTCTCTACCTGTAATCTAGTGCAGCATAGGAAACAAAAAAGCCTTCATTAGTTGTTCATGATCATTGACATCAAATTAAATAGATATGATTCTGCTCTTAATATCCCCTACTCCACAGGCAGGTGTGATCTCAATCAACATCATTTTAAGTTTAATTTTAAATATGGATTCTACACAACATTGCTGGTTTCCATTGATATCTACCAGCAGATTTAAAGTTAGTGACACAAAAAAGTTTGACAAATTTAATACTAAATTCATTCAATTTGAAGAGAATTAAATCTGTAAAAACATGCTGGTTCTTCTCTGCAATGTCATTAGATTGTTCCCAAAAAGACAGATATTTTTGTTTAAAAACAAAGTTACACTTAAAAATCCATGCATACTGCTAGACAATTGTCAGAAGATTACATATTAGTACAACCTTAACTGTTATGACATTAAAAGTGTCATAAGGCATCACACCGAGCTGTTATTGCAAGATGTGTCCTTTCAACCAAAAAGTTCAAGTGCAAAGATTGATCAGCAAACAGAATTGTTGACACATCAATTAAATACAATCTTGAGCTGAATCGCGTTAAATAAACCCCAAAATCGATATGAACCCCAGGCTTAAATAATGTAAATAATTATGCAATAGACAAGATTATCCGTGGCATTGTTCTGTCAGTAATCTGATTTCAAGAGCAAGGATTTGAGATCCAGTTGCAAATCTTGAATCTAGTCTGTCCCTTTAGAGCTGTTAGTCAGGTAAACAGACATCCTGAAGTCAATTGGAGGATAACTGGCAAGGAAATTTCAGTACAGTTGCAGATACTATTATGTTCAGTTCCAGTCCTTCAAAGTTCTAACTTAAAAAAAAACTTTTCAACATATGAATTAAGTTGATAGATGTAGGAGATGAAAAGGATCACAGAGACAACCATTGAAATGCAGGAAGAGAGAGACAACTGCTTTGCGACTGTGTAAAATTGCTAAGTGACTTGCGATTCTCCATGAGTTTAAAATTTCAGTAAAGACATTTCTTTAGGTTCCTCACAGTACAAATATCTCCCTAATGGTCAACTTTAATAAAACCAGCAGAAAGTCACATTAAAAGGGATTAGAATCACAGAATGACCACAGGAAATTGGCAGTTTAATCTTTAAACCAAATTGTTTCATGGTTAAGGGAATGCAAAATTATTGTACTTCAGAAAATATATGCAAGCTCTTCTGCTTATTTTGGAAAAATAAGATTAAATTTTCTTCAGTAAAACAACAGAGATATTAGTTACAATCTTAAGCGGGTCAGCAAAACGTTGGCTCTTTCATGTCTCAAATAAGATGCTATGGAATTAGTCCTCAATTTAAGGAACATTTAAATAATGACTTCACAGTCAATGAATATTCATTAGGCTGATCAATTGTTTTAAACATATCAAATTTATAAAATGATCAATTCCCGTCTAGAAGCTGGAGCAAGTGCCAGACCAATTGTAGGACCATTACATGAACATCCACACCAATAACGTGCATGCCTCATTTGTAATTGCTAAAACTGCATTAATTTGGATTGGTCAGACACATATCACAAGGAATAATACATTCAGTTGAAAAATCATGACCATCAACAGTTTTTTCTATTTAAACTGCTTATATACCGTATTTTCCCTGCATCAAGAAATGATGCAATTAAAATCTATTTGGCTTAACTGCATCCCTGATATGCAAATACAGTTCTGAAGGAAACTGGGTATTCAGTGAAGAGGAACTGACTTCATAAAGTGACAACGACAAGCGAACAGAAGCTTAAACATATAGATTAAATCTATGGCCCTGCTGCAATGTGTGAAGACAAACCAATAATTTGTTTGACGCATATAATCATATCACCGCTCTCCCACACACTTTTGCAAAGGGATTTAGAGCTTCTTCGTCTGCAAATGCACAATAGGATTAAATTGGCACTCAATATAGGCAGCAGCCATATCACAATTGAAAATCCTTAACAGCACCCAATAAAAGTCAGATAAGTATTTTGCATCAATTTGGAGAACATACCAGATCAAAGTTTTTTTTTAAATAAAATTATGAACTCGGGCTTTAAAAAGTTTTAATAAGTTTGACAAGAAGAAAAACTGAAACAGAGATAAAAGTTGTGCTAAATTCTTCAGTTACTAACTACAAAAAAAAAGGATTAATAATGAAATATAAATCCAGGAATGCCACAAAAGATAAAGTAGTTGTTGAAAAAGCAACACGTCAACCTCATTCATTTAGCTAAGAAAATCCAACAGGAAAGAGAGATGCTACATGGATTGGGGAAGGTAAGCATATCTAAAAAAGGAAAGGTATTCTTTTGGGTCAGAAGTCTCATTTTGATGAAGTAGAAAACCATGAGTCAAAAGGTTAAAAGCACATTTAAAGGAAGCACCACAGTCCATTTCTGGTTCTGCCAAAATTGCAAATTCCAGTTCATAGTGAAGGTTCAGATATGATCAAATAAGCAAGTGGTCACATGAGAATATCTCCAGCAGTTTAAATTTTGGAAGGATTCCAAGCAAGGAGATATATTCACATTACCTTCACATCTTTTGCATCACTCCTCTTCCTTTCTCAGAAAAGATTCTTTAGGAGGAAGTATTCAAGAGTAATGGGGGTTGTGCTGTTAAGGAACCTTCCATTCAACTGGTGGATTGCAAAGGATACATTTTGACAAGATGTATGTACCATGTACTTATATAGAATACAGCATAGAAATAGGCCATTCAACCAAACGTTCCACACTAGTGATTATGCCTGCTCTCAAAATAATTGATCTAATTTGATCTGCACACCTTTCTACTTCATTTTAATTATTTATCTGTAAATGGCATCTGGGTGCTGATGAGGCCAGCATTTACTGCCCATCTGTAATTTGCCTTAGTGAAATAATGGTGAGCAGCTTTCTTGAACTGCAGCAGTCGACTTGGTGTAGGAACATTCAGGGTCATCCAGTTTAATTCCTGCAGGACTTAACTGCAGTTTGATACAACTAAATGGCTGTCTAGGTCATTTCAGAGGACATTTAAGAGTCAACAATATTGTTGAATGTCTAAGTCAAATGTCAGCCAGACTAAATAAGGGAGCTATTTCCTTCCCCAAAAGGCAAATGGATTTGCACAGCAATCAGCAATAATCAATTGTGATCTTACCATCTTCAGCTACTTCAACCTTCTTTACATCATAACAAACAGAAATGGTGAAGTTTGCAGATGTTCAGCACCACTTGTTACTCCTCAGAGACTGAAGCAATCTATAACTACATGTGGCAAAACCTGGACAATATTCAAGATTGAGTTGAGAAGTGGCAAGTGACATTCCACGCACACACACACACGATCACCATCTTGATGGAGTGAGAATCTAATCATCACCATTTAATATTCAAAAGATATAACCATCATGGAATCTCTCATGATCAACATCTTGGGAGTTATCATTGACCAGAAACTGAACTGGACAAGTCACTGACTGTGACAACAAGGTGCAGGGCTGGATGAACACAGCAGGCCAAGCAGCATCACAGGAGCAGAAAGGCTGACATTTCGGGCCTAGACCCTTCATCAGAAAAGGGGGAGGGGAAGGAGGTTCTGAAATAAATAGGGAGAGAGTGGGAGGCGGATAGAAGATGGATAGAGGAGAGGATAGGTGGAGAGGAAACAAACAGGTCGAAGAGGCGGGGATGGAGCCAGTAAAGGTGAGTGTAGGTGGGGAGTTAGGGAGGGGATAGGTCAGTCCAGGGAGGACGGACAGGTCAAGGGGGGGTGGGATGAGGTTAGTCGGTAGGAGATGGGGGTGCAGCTTGAGATGGGGGTGCGGCTTGAGATGGGGGGAGGGGATAGGTGGGAGGAAGAACAGGTTAGGGAGGCGGGGACGAGCTGGACTGGTTTTGGGATGCGGTAGGGGGAGGGGAGATTTTGAAGCTTGTGAAATCAGAGTCACTGACTGTGGCAGCAACAGCAGGTCAGAGGTTAAGAATCCTGACAGCAAGCAACACTTCCTGATTTCCCAAAACCTGACTGCCACCTATAAATTCACAAGTCAGGAGTGTGATGAAACACTGCCTACTTGCCTGGATACGTGCAGCTCCAGCGACAGTCGAGAAGCTTGAAACCATCCAGGACAAAGCAGTCCAGTTTATTGGCACCACATCCACTCCCTCCATCACCTATAAGATGCATTGCAGCAATTCACTAAGGATCCTTAGACAGTACCTTCCAAACCCACAAATATTTCCATCTGGAAGGATGTGGGTAGTAGATTCAGGAGAACACAACACCTGCAAGTTCCCCTTGAAGCCAATCAACATCCTGACTTGGAAATATATCGCCATTCTCTTGTCATCATTACTAACTTCACTGTGGTTCTAACTACACCACATGCACTGCAGTGGTTCAAGGCAGTAGTTTACCACCTTTGAAAGAAATTAGAAATAGGACAATACATGTTGGATCAGCTAGCAATGTCCATGTCCCTAAATGCATGAAAAACAATGTGCTAAGACAAATTACATTTATTCCAAATCTTGCAAGTTTTATCCATCTAGTTACCATAATACAATAAACAGTATTAAGATACTTAGTGGTGCAGTGATTTGAATATACTGCTAATCCCAAAAGTCTGAAATAAACATGAAACATTATAACTAAACAGGTCAAGCAGTATCCATGGAGAGACGCTGAGGGCATGCTTCCCTAGAGTTTTGAAGAAAGGACATGATCTTTGTCAACTTGAAAATACTGTTTTTATTTCAAATACTTGGAAATAAAATCTCTCTGCTAATGATAACAATTCTAGCCAAAATTATACAGGATCATTCCTATCCTTGGTGGAGGCCAATCAGATATGCTAGTGGTTATTTAGCACAAGTCTAGCCACAATGCTGATGCATTTATATAACCACTTGAACATTAAAGTACCAACGTCCTTTGAAAGACATGATCTCGGGTGATTGGGGTTTGTCAATACATAGTACAACTTCAGCACGGTATTATTATTGCTGGTGAGATGAAAGCAGGAAATTAAATAGTTTAAATGTTGTCTTTTAAAAGACAGACACAATTCAGCTTTGCTTTCAGGATATCTGCAGTTGGTGTCAATTTTTCAATGGATGTGGGTCTGCTTACTTAAATTTAAATGAGAATGCCAGTTCTAAGATGGCTGACCAAAGTATGGCCCATCTTAAGTTTATCTTGATGACATCGGTCCAAAATATATCCAGCTGCAGTCTGACATTAAGGCCAGGTTAGATGAAGAGCTGTGAATGTCATATAGAGGTGGGGCCTTCCCCGAGCCATTGATGCATCGTTGACACATTAAAGTCCACTCAAATCTCATTTCTTCCAGGATCAAAATTCTAAGATTATAAAGGAATTATTTTTCAGTATTTTACTAACTGGATAGTAAGTATGAAGAGGATAACTCAAACCATAGCATAAATGATTACATACTAATACCAGATATTTCTTAAAAGGCTTAGTCAAAATCATTCCCCACCATAAATCCCACATTTTCAGTCAAACTAGTTTACAATAACAAACTTTGTTTTATTTTCAGGGTACTGTTATGCTTCACTGGAGTAGTACACTTGAAATCAATCCCCACTATTCCAAGAGTTGTCACAAAAGCTAAAAGCTAAAGTTCTTAAAGTATGGAAAAAGACAATAAATTTGTGAATTTAAGACCCAGAAAGCATGGATCAGATTTCTGTACTTAATGTCTTTTTATTACAAATAAAAATATTCTAGCTACTGGTAAACAACTCTGAACATCAACATGAAACTCTACTTGTTAAACACTGTCTTCTGGTCTAAGGGGAAGTCAAACTGTAACTGGAGGGAACAAAGAGTGAAAACGCAGTTCAATGTTCCCTGTTTACAGGGTTCTCCAAGATGGTCCTTTTGGCTGGTCTCTACTTGCTGCTTTTCAATCTTCCTTTTCCAGGTTCTTTCATTTGCTTGCAAGAGGTATAGGCAACTGATTCACATTACACAACATCTGATTTTTTGGTTAAGAATCACAGCTTACAACAACTGATGAGGGAAGCAAAAACAGATTCTTCAGCTCGTGTTTTCTCACTGCTCGGAAAGGGTAACATTTTCCATTTCAGAAGTCCAATAGCTTCTGACAAACATTTAAACCTACTAACTGTTCAGCTACCTGGGAGCAAATCACATAGTTTTGGCAAGTCAAAGTGCTGTATCATCAACAACGGCTTACAATCGTATATACTATATACTGCAACAGCTACGTGTTGCCAGCCAGATCTCCATTCTTCTTTGGCTTCAGGTCATCTGCAATGACATGCCCTTTGATGGATTTTTAATGTATTATTTAATGGACTACTGCCTACAGTAAAGTATATACAGAAAGACAAACTGGTATCAAAACGTTTTCTACAATAAGTGTAGTTTAATCCTTGGTCTTTCAAGAAGAAAAATGGTAGTAATATGCTTTATATTTTCAAGTTTATTTCTGAATACTCTCCTGCTTATGAAGAGCTGGAGGCACCTGTTATTTGCTCAGCAAAAATTCAAACCACATCTATAAAAATCAAAATACTTTGAAAAGAAGAGTAGACTTAAATCCAGAACAGAAAATGTTGGAAATCTCAGCAGGTCAAATAGGATCTAAGGTGGGAGAAATGATGTATTCTGTCAAAGGAGCAGTACAAGAAGCAGGGGCATCTCTGTGCAAGCCATCTCCAGGAGCAAGTTGACCACTGTAGAAGATTCAATAGTGAGATATCCATATGAACAAACAGTAAATGTCAAATAATTTTATGGATGTTATTTGAAATCCGTTGTTGACATGTTACAGCCCACTGGGGCAACATGCTATAAAATCAAGCCCCACTATTTCTGAAGTTCTACCAAATGTTAAATGTTTCTTAACAAATAAGTAAACACAGTATCCTAATTTACCTAACTCTCAGACCAGGTTGATAGAAACCTGTTCCATACTTTCTTTCTTAAACAAGAATTATTATAAATATAAATACAGAAACAGAAATTGCTGGCAAAACTCAGCAGGTCTGGCAACATCTGGGGGTGGGGGGGGGGGGGTGAAAGGAGCAGAGTGAACATTTCAAGTCCAAATGAAACTTTCAGAACTGCTCTGAACCATTCTTTACAGATGCTGCCAGACTTGCCGAGTTTCGCCAGCAATTTGTTTTTGTTCTAGCTCTCCAGAATCCACAGTTCTTTGTTTTATTTTAATTATAAAGTAAAGTAATTAGACTGTAGCTACAGCAAAACAGATATAAACCATTGGCATATAAAACAAACTAAAACTCTAACTCCTTTATAAACTCCTCCCTTAAACATACACAAACAGGTGAAAACAGATCCCTGGTGAAAGTAGACAAAACTGGAAAGTCAGCTCAGGTGATCTTTGTTTCTTGATTCCAGATACAGAGTTGATCCTAATTTAGCTAGCCTGGACCTTGATGTTCAGTCATCTCTCTGGAAACTTCCACTGGCTTGTAAGTACAGAGCGACTGATTCATTTAGAAAATCAATCAAGTCAAAATTCACAGCTCACAGCTCTTGCTGCAAGTTTTCTTCAAGTAGACAGTTTTTTAAAAATTGTAGAGAACAGGCAACTTCAGCTGGAGAGAACATGAGACACAGCAACAACACCCTTGCATCTTCCTTGCCGAGTCTGTCTCTAAACTTGCTTCCAGTTCCAACTTGCTCAGTTAGCCGAGAACTGACCAATCAGCTTCACTTGTAAACTGCTCCTAAACTCCTGATAATGTGCACATTGCAGGAACAAAGCCACAACTAAATAGAAGTTCATAACTGATGAAATTCCTTGTTGTGAAGTTATGCAGTCATCCTGATAAACATTTTAAAACCATATTTTAAAATGGTTCTCTCTCATTGCAGTCCAATTTTTAAAATAGAAAAATGAAAATGACATGGTCCTTACTCAAATCAATGACAGCTAAAAAGTTAATCTAAAACATTAACTCTACTTATCTTGCCATAGATGCTGCCAGAGCAGCTTTGAATTTGCCCAATTTTCTGTTCTATATTGAAATCAACTGATTGACTTCATAATTCAATTGGAAAATACTGTTAGTTCAAGCATCCAACAGATGACAAAACTACATGAAACAAACATTGCAATTCCTTAGCAAAAATATTACACAAAACATTTATGCACCCATCATGCACCAATTCAAGACATTCAACGATGTTGAGTGTGCTTTGAAAGGAAACATCTAAAAATATTGTCTCAAGCAGCACATCTTCAAAACCTATAGGTCATAGATAAGTAGTTAGCTATTTGCAGAAAATCTTTTGGCCAAGTCAAAGAAGTAGCATGAAACATACACTAAGAACAACTAACCAGCAGAAAATACAGCAACCAAATCCAACTCTGAACTTTACAACTAACACAGAAACAACAAGTTGCTCAAAAAAGGTGGTAACCAGGAAAACTCATGCGAGAAGTAGCCAGAGAATCTTTGGAGTTATAGATTCATAGAGATGTACAGCACAGAAACAGATCCTTCGGTCCAACTCTTCCACGCTGACCAGATATCCTAACAATAATCTAGTCCCATTTGCTAGCATTTGGCCTGTATCCCTCTAAGCCCTTCCTAGTCATATACCCATCCAGGTGCCTTTTAAAATTTTCTAATTGGACCAGCCTCCACCACTTCCTCTGGCAGCTCATTCCATACATACACCGTGTGAAAAAGTTGCCCCTTAGGTCCGTTTGAAATCTTTCCCCTCTCACCTTAAATCTATGCCCTCTAGTTTTGGACTCCCCCCACCTCCAGGTAAAAGAACTTTGACTATTCACCCTATGCTTGCCCCTCATGATTTTATAAACCTCTATAAAGGTCACCCCTCAGCCACTAATGCTCTAGGGAAAATAGCCCAGCCCAATCAGCCTCTCCCTATAGCTCAAACCCTCCAACCACTGCAACATCCTTGTAAATCTTTTCCAAACCCTTTCAAGTTTCACAACATCCTTTCTATAGCAGGGAGACCAGAACTGCACAGAGTATTTTAAAAGTGGCCTAACTAATGTCCTGTACAGCCGCAACATGACATCCCAACTCCTATGCTCAATTTAATCATCAATAAAGGCAAGCATACCAAACACCTTTTTCACTATCCTATCAACTGCGACTCCACTTTCAAGGAACTATGAACTTGCACTCCAAGGTCTTTGCAACACTCCAGGATCTTACCATCAAGTGTACAGGTCCTGCCCTGATTTGCAGCACCTCACATTTATCTGAGGTAACCTTCTTCATTGTTCACTACACCTCTAATTTTGGTGTTATCTGCAAACTTACTAACCATTTCTCCTACGCTCACATCCAAATCCATTTATATAAATGATGAAAAGCAGTGGACCCAGCACCGAACCTTGTGGCATGCTAGTGGTCACTGGCCTCCAGTCTGACAGGCAACCCTCCACCACCACCCTCTGTCTTTTACATACGAGCCAGTTCTGTATCCAAATAGCTAGTTGTCCCTGTATTCTGTGTGCTATAACCTTGCTAACCAGTCTACCATGAGGAATCTGTTGTATTCATTCTGCTTCTACAAAAGCACTGCAATATCCAAAAGTGGCAACCTAGCAAAAATCAAGTACACAATAATTCTGTACCATGATGGGTGGGGAGAAAGGGAACAAAGAAGATCATTTTATCTAGTTGTTAACTAAAATAAGTGAACTAATAGCACATGGGATTTACATTTGGTTTCTGAAAGAAAGACACTTATTTATCTAGCATCTTTCAGAATCACAGTATGTAAATGACTTGCAACCAGTTAAGCACTTCTTGAAGTATGTCATTGTAATGTAGAAAAATACAGAAGCCAATTTACACACAGCAAGTTCCAACAAGAAAAGCAACAGCCATGTAATAATGGCCAGATGATTTGTTTTGTAATCCTGATTGAGGAATTAGTATTAACCAGTCAGGAACTGTATTCCTGCAGCTCTTCAAAATAGTGCCCTGCGATCTTTAACATCCACCTGAAAAGGGCAGACAGGGCTCAGTTTAACCTCTGATCTGAAAAACAGCATCTCTGACTATTCTCAGACAATCCAAAAACATCATTGATGCAATTGCACAGAATTAGAAGTATGGGGTAGAACCTTGTGGAACAATATGGATCGAAGATGCCAGCAGGATCTTGGTGCCTCCATTCTTCTAGAAAGCCCGCCCCCCAGCTCCATTCAAGTGCTCTGACTTATTCCACTCAAGCACTTGATAATCCTGCAGGAGCCATTCATCAGGATCAAGGGTGCAGACTACCTGCCAAGAGTTGCTAACTACTGAGACACTTGCACCCCTTTTGTACACAGCGCCACCAAGTCAGCAAGGACTGCTTTTGGTATTACACCCAAAGTCATGACACTGTTGGTGTGACCCAGTCGCAGCAAATGATGGGTAGGTGATTACAGGATGATGGTCAGCAGCAAGGGCAGAGAGTGGTGTTTTGTGTCCTACACCACCCAACCCCTTTCCTAAGGCCTGATCCCTCAATCAGACACCAAGTGCCTTTGAACAAAGGACCACCTAGGAAATCACAGGGTTTGAACACCAATGTTTACATGCTATTCAGTAACCTGTTGTTTGGAGCTGTACTTGAGGTACTGGCAATTGTACTTGGGGTAATGACTGCCTTGCCTAGTCAGATGATCTCTACCCCTGCTGTAACTGCCTTTGTATACACTCTTTGTGCAGTGTGGTAATCATGAAGAAAGCCAGTAGAAAGATTGAGGCCAGAGTACAGAATGTAAATAGTGCAGAGGATATCACACAAAAACAAATGAATACTTGTCCATGAGGGGGTGAGAATGCTGTAACATCACACGATAAACTAAGTCAGTTGGGCTGGATTTCTGTGAATGACCTTAAATGTACGATCTGCTAATGATATCACTACGAAGTCTCAACAAAGAAAGGAAACCAAAATAGACCACCTGGCATTGACCCAAGCACCACGAGATG
Organism: Rhincodon typus; assembly: GCF_021869965.1. Classification (NCBI taxonomy): domain Eukaryota; kingdom Metazoa; phylum Chordata; class Chondrichthyes; order Orectolobiformes; family Rhincodontidae; genus Rhincodon; species Rhincodon typus. Next base: position 23,080,746 of record NC_063347.1, read on the forward strand.
GCAACAGTAACAGCCCTGTTGACCCGACAAAGTCCTCCTCACTAACATCTAGGGGCCAGTAACAAAACTAGGACGGCTGTCTTGCAGACTAGTCGAACAGCCTTACATAGTCATACTCATGGAATCATGCCTCACAGACAATGTCCTAGACACCACCATCACTTTCCCTGGACATGTCCTGTCCCACCAGCAGGTCAGACAGCACAGTAGTTTCCAGTTGGGAGGGTGTTGCCATAGGAGTCCTCAACATTGATTCTGGACTTCATGAAGTCTCATGGCTTCAGGTTAAACATGAGCAAGGAAGCCTGCTGAATACCACATGTGTGCTCCATCTTCAGCACCACTTTGCGGAAGTACTGAGGGTAGAGAGTGCGCAAATGTACTCTGGGCAAGGGATTTCAGTGTCCACCAACAAGAGCGGCTCAGCAGCAAAACTAATGGTTGAGCAGGTCCTAAAGGACACAGCTGTTCGACTGAGTCTGCAGTAGGTGGTGAGGTAACTAACAAGAGGGAAAAACTACTTGACCTCATTCCTACCAATCTGCTGGCTGCAAATGTATCAGTCCATTACAGTATTGGTAAGGAGTAACCACTGTAGAGTCGTTCTTTCACACAGAGTACTCTCCATCATGATGCATGGCACTATCACTGTGCTAAATGGGACAGACTTGGAACAGATCTAGCAACTCAAGATTATCACCATGAGGCACTGTGGATCAACAGCAGCAAAATCATACCTCATGGCCTGGCATATCCCCACTCAAACATCACCAAGCCAGGGAATCAACCCTGGCTCGACACAGTGTGCAGAAGTACAGGAGCAGCACCAGGCATATATAAAAAATTAGGTGCCAACTGATGAAGCTACTAAACAGGACTACTTGCATGCCAAACATCATAAGGAGCCAGTGATAGGCAGAGTTAAGCGATCCCACAACCAACGGATCAGATCTAAGCTCTGCAGTCCTGCCACATCCAGTCGTGAATGGAGGCAGACAATTAAACAACTCACTGGAGGAGGCAGCTCCACGAACATCTCCATCCTCAATGATGGAAGAGCCCAGCACAGTGCAAAAAGATAAGGGTGAAACATTTACAGGAATCTTCATTCAAAAGTGCCAAGTGGATGAACCATCTTGGCCTCCCTCAATGGCCCCCAGCATCACAGATACCAATCTACAGGTAATTCAATTCACTCCACGATATCAACAAACAGTTGGAGGTGCAAGATACTGCAAAGACTATGGGCCTAACAACATTCCAGCAATAGTACAGAAGACTTGTGCTCCAGAACTTGCCACTCCTCTAGTCAAGTTTTTCCAGTACAGTTACAACACTGGCATCTATTCAAAAATGTGGGCAGTTGCCCAGCTATGTCCTGTACACAAAATGCAGGACAAATCCATCCCAACCAATTATCAACTCAGTCTCCTCTCAATCATCTGGAACAGGTCATCGACTGTGCTATCAAGCAGCACATGCTCAGCACTAATCTACCCACTGACGCCCAGTTTGGGTTCCACCAAGGCCATTCAGCTCCTGACCTCATTACAGCCTCAGTGCAAACATGAGCAAAAGAGCTAAATTCCAAAAAAGTGAGAATGGCAGCCTTGACATTGAGGCTGCATTTGATGAAGTGTAGCATCAAAGTGCACAGCAAAACTGGAATCAATGGGCATTAGGGGGCAACCCTCCACTGGTTGGAGTCATATCTGACACGTAGGAAGATGATTGTAGTTGTTAGAGGTCAGTTCCCTCAGCTCCAGGGCATTTTGGCAGGGGTTCCTCAGAATAGTGTCCGCAGTTCAACTATCTTCAGCTGCTTCAATGACCTTCCCTCCATCATAAGGTCAGAAGCGGGTACGTTTGCTGATGATTGCACAATGTTCAGCACCATTCATGACTACTCAGACACTGAAACAGTCCATGTTCAAATGCAACAAGGTCTAGACAATATCTAGGCTTGGGCTGACAAGTGGCAAGTCATATTTGCACCATACAAATCCCAGGCAATAACTATGTCCAGTAAGAGATAATCTGACCACCACACCTTGACATTCAACAGTGTTATCATCATCGAATTCCCCCATTAACAATATCCTGGGGTTACCATTGACCAGAAATTCAACTGGACTCACCACATAAACACAATGGTTACAAAAGCAGATCAGTGGCTAGGAATACTGCGGTGAGTAATTCACTTCCTGACTCCCCATAGGCCTGTCCACCATCTACAGGGCACAAGTCAGGAGCAAGATGGAATACTCTTCACTTGCCTGGATGAGTGCACTCCTAGAATGATAACTGAAGAAGCATCAAGAGAATAAAAGATTCAGAAAGGCCTTGGTGCTTTGTTCAACATCATGACTTTATGGACCTGTGTGAAGTGGCTCGAGTTGGTGACCCAAAATGAAGCTCTCAAAAGTGATGCTTAGGCTGAATGATGGAATAACCCTCGTGCCAAGAGAGAATGAAGCTAAGAGCCCAATTAAATATGAAGGAAGATAGATGTGGAATTCCAAATAATACATATTTAGGAAAAATCCACTCATCTTCGATGATGCAGGTCTAAAACTTGGACAAGTAACCTTAAAAACTGACAAGAGAATTGCAGTGTTTCATTAGTCAATTAGCCACTAATTGCTGAATGGATCCTCAAATATTATTAAAAAAAAGGGGGGTTTTGGACAGCTTCTTCAAAGAAGGGAGTAATTCAGAAAACAAGGTGACAATTTGCACAGGCTGGAATGTTAGCATTGTGGCAGTGAAAAGACCTGGAGAACCTAGAATACACACTGATGCAAAGCAACCCAAAGCTCTGTAGTGATCGTAATACCCTATACCAGCCGCTGAAGAATTTTTGGCATTATTTGCCATGGCAAATAGATCTTTACTGACCTCAACGTGAAGAAGGATGGATACTGTCAAGTAAAGCTAAGTAGGCAGTTTTCAGAATACACCAGTCAGTATCCAGAGAAGCACTGCTCTATAATGATAAAGGTTTATTGCATAATAGCAACGTCGCATCAGGTATAATTACTAAGACCTTGGGAAGCTGATGCAAATACATTTGCTCCCACTAGAAGCTAGAGTAGAGTTCCTAGTCTCCACTCAGACTGGCGTCAGTAAAATGGGTGCAGCCAATGTAACATGACCCTTAACCCCTTCAGAATCATCGCTTTACGCAACAGCCCTCAGTCTTCCACAGAGCTGATGCTTTCAGAGTGTCTGACTGCCGTTAAAAAAAAACCTTTATTCTACACAAAAACAATATCCTCGACCTCCCTGCATCACAGCAGTACTTTCCTATTCGCATGCTGACCTTTCAGCATTTCTCTTCAGTACACTCAATCTCAAGTAGGCTTTCAGAACAGTAACGACCAACAGTCTTCAACCTGGATTGTAAACAGCAATTTTTAAAAAAAAAAAAGAGACTAGACCAGCCATCTATGTCTAAGACATTATGAAAGCACTACCAACATTAGAAATCTGAATTAAAAACAGAAAATTGCATAAAGGCTCAGGGAGTTAGGCAGTATCTATGGAGAGACTAAAGGTCACCGATCTTAAATATTAACTGTTCCTCTCTCCCAAAGATAATGCCAGGCCTGCTGGATACATCCAGTGCTTTTTGTTTTTATTTTCTCTATTTTACTGCTCGATTTCACCCCCAAGGATGTACTGGCACTGAAGCGGGTGCAGAGGCGATTCACTAGGTCGATTCCAGAGTTGAGGGGGTTGGCTTATGAGGAGAGACTGAGATTATATTCATTATAATTTAGAAGAATGAGGGTCTTATAGAAACAAAATTATGAAGGGAATAGATAAGATAGAAGCTGGGATGATGTTTCCACTGCAGGTGAAACTAGAACTAGGGGGCACAGCCTTAAAATTAGGGGACAGATTCAGGACTGATTTGAGGAGGAACTTCTTCACCCAAAGGGTTGTGAAGCTATGGAATTCCCTACCCCGTGAAGTAGTTGAGGCTTCCTCATTGAATGTTTTTCAAAGCCAAGATAGATAAGTTTTTGAACGGTAAAGGAATTAAGCATTGTGGTGAGAGGGTTGGTAAGTGGAACGAGGCCACGAAAAGATCAGCCATGATCTTATTGAATAGCAGAGCAGGCTCGAAGGGCCAGATGGCCTACACCTGCTCCTGGTTCTTACGTTCTTGTGTTGTGACCTTACAGAAAATCACCGATGGAAAAACATAACAGATCATACTTAGCATAAAATTACTTCTTAATGTAAACTTTTCAATTGATTCATATTCCTACACTGCTTAATGTCAGTACATAAAAATTCTAGATTTGAAGCCTAGATCCTACTTGATGAAGGAATCTGGCATTTTTAAAAAAAAAAAAAACCGGAAAAATAAAATAAATGGGAGATTCTTGGAAAAAAATTTAGCCACAAATATTTCTGCATTTGGCATTTGTCAATAATTGATGTATGCAGTAGCTTGTCCCTGTCTCTCGTTTCCAGTCCTCATTCTCAATTACTGACCATGTTGCAGTATAACTGTTATGTTTCCTCACTGACAGGAAAAGCATGTGGTGTGGTAGCTTCCTGTAATAAAAAAAAGGGCCAAAAAAGAAAACAACTCCAAGGTTGGTCTTCCTGTCATTTTCCGCACCCCCCCCAAAGCACACGTTGAAGCACTCGACAGCTTTGCTCCAAGTATCTTTCTTAATACCAGATAAAAACTGAAAAAACTGCAGATGCTGTAAATCAGGAACAAAAACAAAGTTGCTGAGCTTTTCCAGCAACTTTGTTTGTTTCTTAATACCAGTATCACTCCCATATCCAAGCCACATTAGAAGATTATGGCCAGTACCTCCACTTCCAGGGAGGGTAATTTGACCTCCTGCACATCAGGTGAATGAATATGTGGCAAATCTTGAGAAAGAGGAGACTGCTTTAATTTATTTCAACCAGTTTTCAATCATAAGATTGTCCTTCTGATTGAAAAGGACAGAATCCACATTAGACTTGAACTTAAGTTTAAAATGTGGTTTAAATGAAGTTAAACAATTCTTTAAGTACTAAAAATGATCCCATAAACCATTAATCTGCAAGTAAATTTTAATGAATCAAATTACAAAGCAGGCAGTCATAAGATTTGACGACTTTAAAGGAAGTCGCAATATTTTTGAATGCATATGAAGAACAAAATTGCAGTACAATTTGAAAATTTTGCAGCAGAATATACAAGTCAGAATTCATGTGCAATTCAGGAGGTAGTTAGTTCAATTAATCCTGTTTATGTTGAAAAATTTCAATGGTTCTTCTGGTAGTTGTGTAATCACTCAGCCAAAGAAAGTGAGTATCATGGTATAACGATCAGAAACACACTGTCCCAGAAGCAATCACCATATCAGTAACTATCAGAGCAAACATTAGAGTTCAAAAGCAATAGATATCAATATTCCCTCAGGTTCCAAACGACACATTAGCCTAGAACAGGGTTGAATGAAGATTTCCTGCTCCTAATCTCATTTTAGGCCACGAAATACTAAAACTTTCCAAATGAAAAAATACAGAAAAATGATCGAGCTTTGGAAGTCAGATTTAAAAATAAAACTGAAGACAATCCAGAGCGTTCTCTGGATACTGTTATGACCAGTCCTCAGGCGGAAGTTCCAATTTATGATTCCAGGTGAGGGACCATTGTCCTAGCAAATGTATAATTGAATTCTGGATAGGACTTCAAATTATTTAGAGGTTTGGAGGGAGTGTAAGTGTTCAATTGAAGGGAGTTTAAAAAAATTCAAAACTGAACAGAGGTGCAAAGTAGTAAATATACGCAGGAGAACGCAGCAGAAGTTAGGACTAGAGTAAGCAACATTAGTAAAAGAGTCAAAGCTTAAAGTTCTTTACCTGAATGCATACAACATTTGTAATAAGACAGATGAGTTGACAGCTCAAAATAAATAAATAAATAAATAAATGTGATTAGGTTTTTTTGACAAAGGTTGCATTGTGATCCAGACTGGAAACTCCACTTAAGGATGAGACACGTTGTGAAAAACAAAACAGGCAAAAAGGAAAAGGAAGTGGGGTTGCTCTGTTAATGAGCTAAGCTATCACTGCAGTGGCGAGTACAGACATAGGTGCAACACATTGTTATGTTGCGTTTGAATGGAAATAAGGAATAGCAAGAGGAAATAAGTCTGGGTAGGAGCTGTCTATATGCGCCTGAAAAGTTTCTCTTTGTAGAGCAAGGTGCAATTCAAGCAATAATAGAGGCATCTAAAAAAGGCATGGGTGATTTTAATCTGCATATTGATCGGATGAATCAGATGGGCACAAGATAACATGGATGATGAATTTATAGAGTGCATCAGGAATTGTTCCTTTCAGCCATATTTTGCACAGCCTACCCAGAGATGGGCTGTTTTAGATCTAGTAATGTGTAATGAGACATGCTTAATAAGCAATCTCACTATTAAGGATCTTCAGGGAAGTTGGTTGGAGGGAGGCGCGGTGGGAAACAAGGATCATAACATTGTAGAATTTTAAATTCAGTTTGAGGAAGGCAATTTGGGACTCAAAAAAGCAGTATCATCAACCTAAATAATACCAATTATAGAGGTATGCAGAAAGTGTCTAAAGCAGGCTGTAAAATTGACTGAGGGGAATATCAGTGGATAAGCACAGGCTGACATATAAACATATATTTCATTCTGCTCAGCATAAATCAATTCCTTCAAACAAAAAAAAAGAGAGAAGGATGAACCACCCATGGTTAAGAAAGGCAAAGGCAGTCAAGAAAGTATCCAAAGACCATGGCATACAAAACAACAAAAACTAGTGGTAGGCCAAAGGATCAGGCCGCCTTTTTTGGAACCAGCAGCAGGTGGGTCAAAAGGTTAAGGGGGGGGGCGGAGGTAGGATTGACAATGTAAGTAAATTGATAGAACCAACAAATCAAACAAAGAGCTTCTGCAGGTCTATATTAACAAAAAGAGAGAGTAACTAATACAAGTGTGGAACCCTTGGAAGATGCAACTGAGGAATAGGAATGGCAGATAATTTAAAACTAATATTTGCATCAGTCATCATAATAGAGGAAATTATAAACATCTTAAAGATACTGATCAGCAAGGTGTTAATGGGAGGAAAGATCTTGTAATAACCTGTAGCACGAGGGACAAAGTATTTCATAAACTAACAGAACTAAAGGCAGGCAAGTTCCCCAGGACTTGATGTTCTGCATCCAAGGGTTTTAAATTAAGTGCCTACAGAGATAGTAGAGGCATTGACGGAAATATTCCAGAAACCACTGGATTCTGGAAGGTTTCCATTAGATTGATAAACCTCAATGTGATATCCCTGTTCAAGAAGGGAAGGAAACCGGAAACAACAGACCAGTTAGCCTACAACCTGCTGTTCAGCTAATGCTAGAATCCATTCTGATAGGAGAAATGGCAGAGTCAATATGGTTTTGTAAAAGGATAATTATGACTGACAAATTTGCTAGTGTTTTGAGGATAATATCAAGCAGAGTTGATAAAGGGGAACCAGTAGATGCAGTGTTTATGGAGTTCCAGAACACATTTGATAAAGGTACCACATAAAAAGGTTACTGCACAAGGTAGGAGCTCATGGTATTGGAGGGTAATTGGGCATGGATTGAGGACTTGTTAACACAAGACAGAGTCAAGATTAATGTATCTCTTTCAAAATATAACTCGTGAAGTGCCACAAGGACTAGTCCTAGAGTCTCAATTATTTGCTATTCATGACTTAAGCAGGAAGCAGAGTGTAATGTATCCAAATTTGCAGACAATACAAACAATAGGTAGGAGGGCTGGTTTTGATGAGGCCCAAGGAATCTGCAAGGGGATATAGCTGTGTGCAGTAAGTGGGCAAAAATTTGGCTGATGGAGTTTAATGTCAGTCCTTCTGAGTTTCTCCAGCACTTAGAAATCAGAAATAAAAACAAACTCTCTTTTTCAAAATTTCAAATGTCCTGAATTACTTCAGGGCTCTGAACCAATGTCATGACAAGAGAAAACATTCTATTTGAAACAAGATTATGGTCAAAATAAAAAAAAAAAAAACAGCCTACAACTATAGAGGAACTGCAAAACAGTAGAGTAGTTTCCCCAACTGCAATTCTGAGAGTTGACATATTGATTGGTGCAGTGTTATCACTGGGTTCCTCTCCAGTGCAGACAGACCACTTTGACATTAAGTGGGTGGTCAAGCAGACACTCGAGATAACAAGGTGCAGGGCTGGATGAACACAGCAGGCCAAGCAGCATCATAGGAGCTGAGATGATTCTTTGAAAATTCAGCACATAGCAAAGAACATAGAACTGGGATTAGCATGTATTGAAACTTTAGATGTCTAATACCACCAGTAATGTGTTTGAATTATTGGTGACCTGTGCTGTAACTTGTGTCAGAACAAGGAAACATTCCTTGTTCAAATAACAATGCATGTGAATGATATGATCTGGAATAACCATTTTTTTTAAAAAAAGTGTCAAGTACAATCTAATGTTAATATTCTTGCTGGGACAAAATTAATGTGCCATATATTATTCAATTTGCTAACCATGACATCTTGAACACCTAAGTTATGGAAAATAAATCTGAACAGAGAATAAGACAGCATGTCTTTGAACAAAAAAAAAAAAAACTTACTGTGGACAATTTCTCTGTACATCCACAAACAGAATATTGAAGTCTCAAATTATTCTAGGCCAAGTCATACTTTAAGTACCAAATGTATATAGAATACTTGAGACACAGCAGTAATCTAATTGCCATCTCCGATGGCTCACAGTAGTTAAAGTTTACAGACTAAAGGTGTTAGGTTCGATGCTTGGTTTGTGCCAATTTAACTAGTTAGTTAGGGAGAAGTTAGGGTTGTATAACTAGCTGCAATGCTTTGACCAGGCAGTTAAGTTCGGATTAGTCAGGGCATTACCATGGGGATGATCAGTGCTTGGAAACAGCCAGATGGTCTGCATCCTAGGATCACCAGAAATGGCTGCAGAAATACTCAATTCATTGTTTCCAATTTTCCAAAACTGCTGGGATTTTATAAAATGAGCCATTGCAGATGGGAAAATAACAAATGTGTGACCTTCATTCAAGAAAGGAAGCCAGAGAGCAGAAACTCCAGGTCAGTTAGTTGAAACAGCTAGCATAAAAGGAAATTGTGAGAAACCTTTATTAAGTGGCTTACAGCTACTTAGAAAATCAATGTGATCAGGAAGAGTCAGAACATCACTTTGTGAAAGGGAAATTGTGATAAGCTGAGAATTTTGAGAAAGTAACAAACATGATGGATAAAAGGAGAATCTGTAGGACGTGATGCACTTGGATTTCCAAAAGACACCAAGTACCACATCAAAAAGGTTATTGTACAAAAAGAATTGGTTAGCTGACAGGAAGCAGAGTGTAGAGAAAAACTGGTTTTTTTCAGGCTGGCAAGCTCTAACTTCTGGAATACCACAGGAATCAGTGCTAGGCATTCAGCTATTTGCAATCTATATCAAAGACTATAATGAAGGGACAGAACATATGGTAGCTACATTTTCCATGAGCCCAAGATAGGGAGGAAAGTGTGTGGCCACATTCCACCCCAACTCTATTTCCAAGTTTGCTGACAACACTACTGTTGTAGGTCACATCTGAAAACAACAAGACAGAATACAGCAAAGAGACAAGTGTTAAATGGCACGGTGTAAAGACAACAATCTCTCCATCAACATCAGCAAACCAATGAGCAGATCATTGGCTTCAGGAAGTGGAGTGGAGGGCACACCCCTGTCTGCATCAATGGTGCTGAGGTACAGATGGTCAAGAGCAAACTCCTCGGAGTGGAGTGATGGTTGTCAACAATCTCTCCTGGTCCACCTACGCCATTATGGTCAAGAAAGTACAACAATGTCTCTACTTCCTTAGGAAGCGAAGAAAATTCAGCATGTCCACGAGGATACAATGCACCATACAACCATGCTATCTGGATGCATTACAGCATGGTATAGCAAGACCACAGGAAGCTGCAGACAGTTGTGAACACAGCCCACATCATCTCACAAACCAGCCTCCCACCTACTGACTCCATCTGTACTTCAGCTGTATATCGGGGTCTTCTGGTAGCTGAAGTCACTAAGTATGCAGGGACAGCAAAGATGATTTAGGAAGGTAAATAGAATGGAATATAAAGATAGGAGTAGAAAAATTTTAGTGTGGATGTACAGACTTTGCAGAGACCTCAATTGGAGCATTATCTGCACGCACATTAAATGTGCGGCTATAGGCCGACAACTGACGTCTGTGACTGGAAAATTCTCCAGTCTTACTTGTACAACTTTAGCCCCTGTAAAAACAATAGTTGCTCTGAATCAAGTGGGCTACATAATATTATTGTTCTCTGCTTACTGAGAGATTCATTGCATTCAACAATCCTTTTACAGTCACATGCAGACTTGATGTTAGTCTTTGATGCACCCAACATCCTGAGGCTAACTCAGATCAACATTATAACTTGGACTTGCAGGTTGAACAAGGTAACCATAGGTTTCATAGGATGTCAGCATTACGGGCAGGACCAGTAATTTTTGTACATCTCAAATTACCCTGAAATACTTGATCTAAAGTAAGGAAAGGTACTTTCTCATGTGACATACTATGCCATTAAGAGATTTGTTCTATGCAGTTTCTCTTGCAGAGAGGTGTTGCCACAGTGATGATGAAATGTCTGCTTCAGAAGAAGTGGACAAACAGCTTTGAGCTGCCAAATGTTTTTTTTTTTTTTTAAAAATTAGACCAAAGCAACACAAGTAGGTGGAATCAGGCTCACACCGACCCAGGAGTTTAATTTAGTTAGAATTTGGAGTTGTCTGTTGAATCTGATTGATACAGCTCTCTCTCTGCTGCTAGATTATTTTTTCAGTGTTCCTTTCTCACGGACCAAAGAGGAAATAACAGGAGGAAAATCTGCTTTGTTGAATTTTTCTTTGCTAAGGTGTGTGCAAGTGTGTGTTTAGCGGATGCTGCTATAGTGGATCAGTTGTTGATTAATAGGTAGCTAATATATTGGTTTGTTCAGTATTTCGATAGAGTTAAAGTTATGCCAATTCTTGTTTTTTTTTGTTTTAATTTTAACTGTGTTGCAAGAAGTGTGTTTTATTTAAAGTAGACCAATTGAATCACATCTGGAAAACAGCACCTCACACTTACCACCTAATAAGAGTTAAGGTCTAGACTATCTCCTTGATGCATCTGGCAGGGGATTTGGTCTGGTCCATAACACTAGTTCCATTTGTGTTCTGGTATGCAGTCAATTGGATCCTCAACCACATCTCTTCAAACTTCGACACTGTTGTCAATGGAGCTTCTTCCAAGCTGTGTATGATTGTGTTCTCCTCAATTATGACATCCAAAGATAAATTTAAAAAGACATGGTCACCAATCTAGGACACAGGGAAAGCACAAGTATAAAATTAAATTGGAAAAAAAAAAAGCCCATCCTCCCTAAATTTTATTTGGGAAGAAAAGACAACGAATACCAATTAATTTCTTGGGAAATTGGTAAGTGCAGGTTCCACAGGATAACAAGTTTACACAAAACAATTACATGTTTCACAATTGATTCCAGCAGTACACAAGCTTTCAGCTACCTGGTCAGTACCATTTAGTTCATTTACCTTTTGATATCGGAGATGAATTTTGCACAACTATTCAGTAGGTTAAATAAATGCTTGCAGAGTGGGCAGGAGGGGGTGCAGATTATGACTGTCCATTAAAGTTTATAATGTGGTGGGCCTAACTGTCTTTTTTCACAATTTCACCAAGGCATGTGTATACAGACAAAAGTAAATAAAGAAACATACAAATCCATATAATATTAAACACACACACAAATATCAATCCTTGATGATTTCAGACATAAACTAAGCACCCTTATGTTAAATGCTAAATCTCATACCAAAATTTATCATGTAATTAAAATACATGTTATGATCCCAGATTGCATCATCATGGACAAGTCAGATCCCAGAGTGAAATTTGTCCTGATAGGTCATTTTGGTTTAAACAGGTGACCTCTTACTGAAACAAGCACACGTTGCACATTTGGTTTTAACAATAAAGCAGCAGCGTATTTTTCCTTAATGTAACAGAATAAATCAATACTATTTAGATAACAAATTTACATATTTCAAAACATGGCAAAATATAATCCCATTAGTTCCAACATCACCCATTTCACTACTCCAATATAATCTCCATCAGACACAGGGTTTGACTCATTCTAACGGAATTCATAGAAACTCAGCAGGTTTGGTAGCATCAATGGAGAGGGAAACAGAGTTAATGTTAAGTAGACTTGACTCTTCAGCTCTGAAAAAAAATTGCCAGACTCGAGCATCAATAATTTCCCTTTCCACAAATACAGCCACATCTATCGGGTTTCTCCAGCAATGTCCGAGTTTGTTTCAGATTTCCAGCATCTCGAGTACTTGGCTTTTATTCTAGGGTTGAATAGAGCTGCAGCTTCAATTCCTGGTTTGGAGAATCTGATCACCTCTTCCTGAAGCATTCCTACAACTGGGTACAACTTTCTCATCTTCAAAAATGTCCTTCATGGTTTCATCCAAACACTTCTGGATTGAAACTTGAAAGCTAAACTCCATACACTAAGGTAACCTATTTCTCAACAGTTCTAATCCATTTCCCAATATCAAGAGCAACTGGTTTACAAATTCAGCTTCAGCCAAGACTTCTGGGGAAAAAAAAACTAAACTCAAAAGCTTTTTATTCCCTCAAAGCTTATGGGTGCTTTGACTCCGGAGTCAATGTAAAACAATTTCCAGAACATTCAAAATTAAAAACCTAGAGCACGTCATGGTTTGTTTTATTCACACATTCTCCCAAAGTAAACAAATTCCCATTTGTAAATCCAACTCATTCACTCAATGCTTTTAGAATAAATCATGGCTGCAGAAACACTGACAACTTTAATGATTAAACCCCTTTGGATGGATCATTCCCACATACCACTAGATCAAAATCCAAATTTGAAAATAGTTGGCATTAAAATATATATTTAAAGAATCACACCTTATATCACACAATTGAAATAGCAGAAGTGGAACTTTAAATGGATATTCTACAAAAAAAATAATGGTTCAAGTGGAAGAACAAGATCCTTCAATCTAGTTTGATTGAATGCTAAAAACTTAAACACACTTTTCCTTCAGGTGTTTTAAGCAGTCAGCAGCAAACTTCAGTAGAATGCAAACACATATTTTCAAGCATAATTATGTTGTACATTAAATTTCACAAGGCACAAGTGACCATACTCTAACATGTAAACAGTATTTAAAGAGATCATTTCATTTTGTAAATGAAACAAAATCAGTTTGCTTCATGTGACAAAAAATTAACTAGGGCCAATTACACTCAACGTAGGATTAAATTTTATTCATTTTTAATCTAAGACATACAAACAATTGCAGTTAATGTTTGTGCTCTGAGTGATAGTGGGTGTAATGGTGGGGTGGGTGGAAAACAGGAAGCAGCACAGCATACATGTGAACAGCTGGAATACCCTTTCCGGAAGTAAATGCAACGGCAGATTAGTCTCACCAATTACTATATATTGGCAGAAGGCCTACTTGCTGCTGTGCATGAATATGACAACAGGATTTTAGAAAATCCAAAAGCCCAATGAGAACAGTTTTCAGGAGTAACAGCAGCTCCTTTTCAAATTAGCAGCAATGGTTATAGAATGCAAGAAAAACACACAAACGGCACACACTTCATGTAACCCACTTTTACTAGAATCTAGACATCCTGTAGATGTGTAAACAAAAGTGCTGGTAGGGCACATACTGGCTTTACACATCAGGGCCTCCCATTCAATTTAATGTCTTCTTAGCTCTGTAAAGATCCCAAGTGAACCTAGTTGCACAGTAAAATTTTAAATTTCTAGCAAATTAGCCAGAGGAAGACCGATGTCAGAAAACAGGAAAATGCCAGGGAACTCTTAAAAGGTTGTGACGTTGTTAGGAAAGTTGAGAGGGATCCTAATTACATTCATATCAACCTCAAAAATTAAAAATTAAACTACAATTTCGAAACAGTTTATGAAAAACTGACAACTCAAGGGCAACTTCCATTATAATCCTATGAAATATTAAAAAGGCACAAGTTACAAAGTACTATAGGGAACAGTGAAAGAAGCTACGTATTGCAATGTAGTGGTTGTCCAAATCCAGAAGCCTGAATCAGGGGAGCAAGCAAGAAAGAGTGTTGGAGATGTTGGTGTGTTGCAGTTCATTGGGGAAGACAGAGTTCCTGCAGCAATGTATGCTTTGACATCATTGTTGTATTTGGTGCTATGGATATGATGGTACAGGCTTCAACAGTTTAAAATTTGGCAAATATTTTACATAAGTAACTATATGTAAACTATAGACGATAAAAAGTAAAAACACAAAGAATAAATATAAATGAAGGCCAAGTATCCATTTACAAACAAAAAAAATCCATAATTCAAAGTAAATTCACAAAACCACTTGAAGTATTATGAACACTTACAGGCAAGGTCTCGCTAACAAATCTTAAGAACATTTTTCAAAACTGTCGTAGTTGGATGGAATAATGGAATTTAATTGAATAGAACCAGATGAGAGCAGACCCATCCAGCTGGGAGTTGGAGGAGAGGCACTGAAGGAAGATGGTATAGTCAACCATACCAAAAGGCTACCAAATGTTCTAGAAGGGCAAGGAGGAAAAGTAGCTCTGACTGTGACAGAAGTAAATGTGGTGATTTACTTGTTTTGGCACAGTGGCAGGGACAGAAACCAAACTGGGGAGGATGAGGGAAGAGGAGGAGATCTGGGAACAATGGGCATTGATTTGGGAAGTAATAGCATGATCAAGGATTTCAGAGGTAAGAATGATTAGAGATGGGCAGCAGTTTGAAAGGAAATGACTGTAGATCTAAGTGCTTTTTTCTGAAAAGCAGGAACTGTTAACATTATCAGCTACCAGGGGAGCAAGGAGGAAGATGAAGAATTACCAATTTAGTGGAAATTGCACTGAGGGAGCCAGAGGTGGGTCTCGCAAAATAGCTAGAGTGAATGGGCATTTGCAGAATTTTATAAGTGGCCACACAGAGTGATCTGTGTTAAGTCCATTTATATTCTAGATATGCAATGACCTGGAGGGGAGTATGAGAACACAAATCCCAAAATTGCTAACAACTAAATAAAAGAGTTGGCAAACAGTAAAAGAACCCTGATCTCTGGAACATAAAGCAAAGAATAAAAACTAGACGGATGATTAGTATGAGGTAAAACAGTAAGGAAGTGAGAAGTACCTGCAATATCATTTTGAAAGAAAGCCAGTGAAGGCTATGGATGAGCAGAGATTGAAACACAAAAGGATAAAAAGAGTGATAGAAAGGCCAGCAACATGTTAGGTTTTCACTATTACACAGCATTCAAGATTTAGTAAACAGATACAAAAATCATTTAAGACATAGTTGTGCACTGTGCAGTTCTGAACAACCCCACATATAAGGAACATTGAAATCAAGTGTCAGCGTACATTCATCCGGAATTGAAAACCATGATTACATCTTTAAGAAGTCCTTGAAAGCAGCAGCACTAATATGAAAACCCCCAACATAAAGATTTAATAAACACAAAAATCAATAGCTTTGAGCAAGCAAACAGTGAAACACTTTTCTCTAACAAGATATCAAAGAGAGGCCAACAGTTTAAAATGTATCACAAGACAAGACAGGACAGAAAAGACACAAGTTAGGAGAAATCTAGTTAGAGCATGAAGCACGGGATGCTTTGACATGTTCAGCTAGAGGCCATCACCTTTGATAAATGTTCAAACACTGAAAAAGTAGGAATGTTTTGGGGATAAACAGGACTGTGGGATTTTTTTTTGTTTTAAAAATGCATTCATGGAATGCATCGCATAGCACTTATCGTCCATCCTAATTGCCCTCAGGTAGGTGGTGAGAGATTCTTGAATCATTGCAGTCCATGGGAGAAATTACTTCCCTCAAATGGCTGTGAATCTGTGAAATTCACTACCCCAGGGTATAGGTGGTGTTGGGATATGAAGTAAATTTAAGGAGGAGACCAACACATGAAGTTGTAATGGGTTTAGGGGTTAAGGTCAGCATTCAGCAAAATGATGTTGAGGCAGAGAAGAGATCAGCCAAGATCATATCAAATGGTGGAGCAGTTTCAAGGAGCTGAATTACCTAGTACTGCCCCTAGTTATGTTGTGTGCTGTGGGAAAATCCTAAGTGCCATTGGGGAGGTGAGAGAAATGGATAAAAAAAAACAGTAAGGAAGATCTGTGATATGACAGAAGAGGAGTTTAAAATGATAAAGAGGTGGCGGTGCAAGGCCAAAAAGATGGTGGCAACGGCAAAAAGAAATGACAAAAGCAAAAGAAAAAGCTATCTAGAGGGTTGTGAATGTTGAGCAAGTGCCATCCCAAAGCAAAAATAAGAGGCAAAGGAAAAAAGGTAAAACTAACCCCAGCCATGAAAAAGGATCCAAACTGAAGAAACTACAGATTGAAATTGTTGCACTAAATGTTGAATCCAGAAGGTTGTACAAATGCCCAATAACATTAACAACTGGAGTTGAACTTCATTCAAACACTGCAGGAGGTAAAAGGACACAGACATAAACAGAGCAAGGTGGAGAATTAAAATGATAGCCAACTGGAAAGCCCAAGGTTAAGCTTGTGGACTGAACAGAGATGTTCTGTGGAAAAAGTCACCCAAAACTGTTTTGTCTCTCTATGTAGAAAGACCACATAAGCAGCGAACACAATTGTAACAGGTGGAAGTGATTTAGTCTGAGTCTTTACAGCCTTGGGGAATGAGGTGCAAACAGGTAAAAATGCAGGTGTTGCATCTCCTAATGATTGCATGGAAAAGTATAATGTTGGGGGATCACAGAGGAGTGGAACAGAGTGCCCTAGAGGGAGCAGTTCCCTTTAAAAAGCTGAAAAGAAGGTAAAGATGTGTTTGGCATACAGTGTCCGTTGGAGTGGAAGGCAAATGATAAAGGGGAGCCTCATTACAATTCTGAAAAGTGCAACGATACTGTGACTTTAAGAGAGGTGTTCTGTCCTTGCTTCTCTTGCAGAGGGTGTTGTCACAGTGGTGATAAAATGTCTCCTTCAGAAAAGGCATTTGGTGAACAGCTTTGAGTTCTCAGAGATTTTTTTTAAAAAGAATCATGAGTGGGTGGGCTTAGGCTCAGGCTCATACAGAAAAGGATTTTGGTGTTGCTTTCAGTCAATTGGTGGTTTTTGCTGGCTGCTGGAGCTGAAAGCTCAAGTTCTTTGCTGCTAGACTGAAGACTTAGAGAGGCTTCCTCTTAAAAAGGAGGAATCAAGAAAGGGCAGATTGTTTCTTTCAGTGCTTCTTTTCACTGGACTGGAGAGAGACAGCATGCTAGAATAATAACTTATTGAATTGCTTTTGCCAAGGGGGTGTGTTTATTGGATGCTGCCTATATTGTAACAGTTGATGAGTAGTTAAATAATGCATCATTTTGTTAATTTTACTCTATTGAAATAAATAATGACAATTCTTTTTGTATTTTAAGTGTGCTGTAAGAACAAAGTGAGTTTTGATTAAAGCTTAATGGTGGAGTAATTGAACAACATCTGGAATACAACATCTCACACTTGCTTTTTCAAAATTTAGGGTCTAGGCTATCTTCATAATATACTTGGGGGATGGTCTGGTCTGGTCTGGTCCATAATAAAAAAGGAAAGAGAAGAGGAGATAGAAGGAATGATAGACATGGTTGAATGCCCTAATGCAAGGGGATCATGTTTCAGAGAAAGAAAGACAAAAAGTCAGAAAAACAGATGAAGTTGATCTATGACATTTCTCGGTGCTACACTCTGCACTGCACGGATTCTGCTTAACGAGCTGAATATTTCCAATCCAGTAATTCCAGTGTTTTACAAGTGTGTTGTGATAATTAGACAGTCCTCTTTGTATTCCAACCTTCTAAAGTTCTAATGATCTACCAAAATTAATTGTACACAGATTCTCATTTCAATACCGAATAACTTCACATAAAACAAAATTAAAATCACTGTTTGCAAACAAACTTGTCAAACTTGCACCCATATCTTAAAGTTACTGAGCTTTGGTAAATGAATTGCTTACCAATGCAGATCATGTGACCTCGCACTCAAATTATGCAATTTTAATTCCAAAGCAGAAACAAACATTAAACTATCAATAGATCTCTGGTAAACAAACTCTCAGAAGAAACTAATTCTCGGGGAAAAAGCTCAAAGCACATTCACTTTTACACTTGACATTGTCAAACTGTAAAGATTAAATACGAAGTGTGTATCTCATCTTCACTGGCAATCTCCAGTTCATGCTGAAAGTTGGAATTTTAGATTCTCATCTTACATCTCTCAAAAGGAATTAAGGATCCTTTCTGTTAACCCACACTTCAGTTAATGATGGTATCTTCAGCTGGATTGAGAGAAGATAAGTTTCTTACATTTTCTTCTACTGCCCCCATAAAACAGCTTGTCAATCACCATAAGCAGGACAAAACATAAGGCCAAAGTCAGCCACATCAGCTTACTACAGAAATGCATCATTGGCAGCCCCAGCACATTGTACTAAATAGCAAGATAGGAATTCATTTGTGAAAATATTGCAATTGTCAAGCTCCTAATTTACTTTAACCTCAAGATGCATGGAAAGTCAAGTTTTAAATCCCTGGTAGGAAATAAGAGGGAATTAACTTGGACGGTTGATGTGCACCTCATAGCTGGGGTGATTGTCACAGTAATGCCTATGGCAGGAGGGGAGAATAGACAATATCTGCGCTCTTCAAGCATGAAAAAGACATTGGATCCATCATGTCTCTCTCGATTCTTTGAATCCAATTAATTAGCGCAGGACAGTGGAACTTTCTCCATTATCCTGCAAAATTAATTTAAGTTTCATCAGACTAAAATCTTTTTTCCTGCAATGCACTGACTTGAACAATCATCTTTTCCTCAATTCATCCAGCACAAGTCTTTGAAATTTCAAACTTTGTACTGCAATTTAATAGATAATACTCCAGAAAATTTAAGGTATAAAATCATGCATAATCACCATTAAAATCCACTGCAAATGCTAACTAGAAAACAAAAAGCTATTAAACACAAATAATGTCTTACAACGGTCTGTGCAACAATTTAATTTCTACTATAATCCTGTTTAGTGCTTGCATCCTTCTTGCAAGTTCCAAATCAGTCCACTTCAGTAACCTATTTAACAAAGTAAGCAAAAAGTTTCCAATAATATTAGACAAATATTTAACATTTCCAAGTCTCTGAACTTCTTTTAACATGAATGTTCACTTCTATTTGAATGAAATATTCAAATAGACAAAATGGTGACATATAATTGTGCTCATCTAATGAATCAAGAGACAGTGCGTGACCGAGTGCATCAAGGAACTCCAAAGTTGAAGTCCATGGGAAATTGAAAGGAGGGCAGGGACTCAACACTGGTTACAGTCGTAGCTACCATAAGTGAAGATGTTTGGAGATCAATCATCTCTGCTCCAGGCCATCACCGTAGGAGTTTCTCAGGGTAGTGCCCTTGGCCCTTCAGCAGCTTGCTCAAATTACCTTCCCTCTATCAAGGCCAGAAGTCAGGATGTTCATTGTGAAATCACCAAATTTCAATATCATTTGTGACTCCTCAAGTACTGAGGCATTCCAGATCTACAAGCAGCAAGACCTAGACAACAGTCACGCCTAAGCTGACAGTGATAATAATATTTGTACCTCATAACATTCTTGAAGTCAGAGAATGAACCATCTCCTTATGATATTCAATGGCATTACTACGACCAAATACCCCACAATCAACACCCTCAAATTTGCCATTGACGAGAAACTAACCTAGGCCAGCCACATAAATAACAGCACCAGGTTGGAAACTGAGAATTTCACAACACGAAATGCAAAAAGAATAGAAAAACAGAATACTATTTAAAATTGTGAGCTATCGCAAGACTTAATGATGCAGAGGAATCTGGATATTCTGGCACATAAATCACCAGTAGTTGGTATTCAGATACAGCAAATGATCAACGCTGCAAATAGAAAATCAGCATTTATTGCAATGGGAATGCAATTCAAGAGAGAGTGAAAGTTTTACTACAGCTGCACAGTGACTTGATGAGATCACATCTTGAGTGTTGCATATAATGGGTTACCTTATTTGGAAAAGACAATTAATGGTATTAGCATTAGTTCAGAGAGAGTTCATCAACTCATCCCTGGGATGAAAAGAAAGGTTGAACAGTTTGGGTCTAAGACCACCTTTCGAAGGCAGTGTAAGGAGAGCATCAGTACACAGAAATCTCTCCTCCAGGGAGGAGCGTAGGCTGGGATCATTGAATATATTTTAATGCAGAGTTAGATGGATTTTTGATAGATGACAGAGTCATGAGCTATGGAGGGCAATAAAGAAGAATCGAAACCACATCCAGATCAGCCTTCATTTTATTCACTGGCAAAACAGTCACCAAGGACCAAATGGCTCCTACATCCAAATATCCCTATGGTTCCTGAAAGCCTGTACACTGATCTATAAAGATGCAAGTCACGAATTAGATGGAATGTCGTCTGCCTGCCTGGGTGAGTAGAACTCTAACACTACTTTAGTTCCACACCATTCAGCACACAATCCAACGACTTAGACATTCATACCCTCCACCTCAGGACAGAAGATAATTGAGACTACCAGCACCTGAAAAGTTCCTCAAAGCCAAGCAGTATTCTGTCTTGGAACTACTTCATAACTCCTTCACTGCTGCCAAGTCAAAGTCCTGGAATTGTCTTTCTAACAGCACTTGGGTATTAATGGCACCAGATGGATTGCAGTGGTTCAAGGCAGCTACTCACCACCACCTTCTCAAGGGCAGTTAGCAATAGGAAACTGATGTTGGTCTGACCAGTGACACGCACATCCTAGAGAAAAAGTGCAATCTGTTGTGGAACAAATCAGTAGCCATTTAATCTATTCTACAGCCTTCAAGTTACTTTCTAGAGGGTTACAATCAATGAACTGGAGGTCTAGCAGAAAATCTACTCAACCTTTACAGCAAGTTTAGTTAAACTAGGATGGCAATTTTGTTAACAGCACACTTGTGGAAATCAGTTAATTTACAGATATTTTCATTAGACTGTGCGTATCTCTTAACTATCATTCGGGATTTAGTGCTAATAGACAATAAGGCACGTTCTACCTTTTGCCACACAAAACCTATTAAACACTAAAACAGTGTATTATTATTCTTGTATTGAAAGAGTAAATATGCAGATAACTTGATGAAATATCAAGACCATCATCACTTTTCATCACCAAATCAACACCGGCTTGTATTTGTGTGTGAGTGGGAGAGGAGAAACGGCTTGTTTCTACTGGAAAGTTCTGCGCTAGCAATAAAAAAAGCTGCAAATGCTCAGATTTCATTCTGCTAATGTTGAGTCTGGAGTACATATTGAGCTTTCACTTAAAGCAAAACATCTAACTAATAGCCAATCTCATTTTATCAGAAGGACTAAAATCTTGACTGAAAACACCCAAATGCTAGTAAACACTGGAGGTCAGGCAGTATCCATAGAGCAGGGATCGAGTGAGTGCATGAGAGACAGACAGCATGCAAGCGTTTTAAGTCTAGAGGACTCTTTATCAGAGCTGATGTCAAGCGTAGAGGGGGTAGCATTTATGCAATAGTTGGGAGGAGGACGGGGGAGCAAGGGGTGGAGTGCTGGGGGAGAAAGTGTGCCGATAGTGCACGTTAAGTAATTGGAATGTGAGAACGGCAGAACAAGTGAGTGTGTCTAACTGCCAAACTGGAAAGGACAGATGACCCCACTGGAATGGGGGAAAAACAGTGTTAGGGGAGAGCAAGAGCACATGGTGACAGAGAATGCAACAGGTAAAGCTAAAATAAAAAAAAAAGGGAAGAAATGGGAGCGAGTTCACAACCTGAAGGTGTCGTACCAAAGTACCAAAATCTTGATGCATAACCAGTTGTTGAATTGCTCAGTGGTAGCACTGTTTTTTTGGCTTCCTTGGATACAAAGCTGCAAGTCAATTGCCTACTATGGGACAGGGGACATCTTCTAAGTATTTTAGATGAATGCATAAAGAAAACACCCAGGTTTTGGATTTCGGTGGATGTAGAACTGTGATATTCTGAATGCACAATAAAAGAAAGGCTTCCTTATTAATTTGGTTGCAAACTCCACCTGCTACAAGGTGTGTATGGTAGACAAAACAAGCATTGCAATTTTCAATCTACTACAACAAGACCCCACAGCATATCATGGTGGATCAGTGGTTGGCACTGCTGCCTCGCAGCACCAGGGACCCGGGTTCGATTCTACCCTCAGGCGACTGTCTGTGTGGAGTTTGCACATTCTCCATGTGTTTGCGTGGGTTTCCTCCGGGTTTTCTTTATTCATGGGATGAGAGCGTCACTGGTTAGGCAGCATTTATTGCCCATCCCTCATTGCCCAGAGGGCTGTTAAGAGTCAACCACATTGCTGCAGGTCTGGAGTCACACGTAGTCCAGACCAGGTAAGGATAGCAGTTTCCTTCCCTAAGGAATATTAGTGAACCAGATGGGTTTTTCCCGACAGTCAACAATGGATTCTTAATTCTAGATATTTATTGAATGCAAATTCCACCATTTGCCAAGGTGGGATTCGAACCTGGGTGCCCAGAACATTATCTGGGTCTCTGGAATAACAGTCCAGTGATAATACCACTAGGCCATCACCTCCCCCTGTGGGTGCTCCAGTTTCCTCCCACATTCCAAAGATGTGGCAACCACCTAGAAACCGATATTCATTTCAAGCCCACCGACTCCCACAGCTACCTAGAATACTCCTCCTCCCACCCACCCTCCTGCAAAAATGCTATCCCCTATTCCCAATTCCTTCGCCTCCGCCGCATCTGCTCCCAGGATGAGGCATTCCACTCCCGTACATCTCAGTTGTCCTCGTTTTTCAAGGACCGTAACTTCCCCTCCTCGGTGGTCGAGAACGCCCTCAACCGTGTCTCCCACATCTCCCGCACCTCATCCCTCACACCCCGTCCACGCAATAAGAACCAAAAAAGAATCCCCCTCGTCCTCACGTACCACCCCACCAACCTCCGGATCCAACGCATCATCCTCCGACACTTCCGCCATCTGCAATCCGACCCCACCACCAAAGACATCTTTCCCTCCCCACCCTTATCTGCTTTCCGGAGGGACAACTCTCTCCGTGACTCCCTTGTCCACTCCACACTCCCCTCCAGCTCCACCACACCCGGCACTTTTCCCTGCAACCGCAGGAAGTGCTACACCTGCCCCCATCCCAGGCCCCAAGAAGACTTTCCACATCAAGCAGATGTTCACCTGCACATCTGCCAATGTGGTATACTGCATCCGCTGTACCCGGTGTGGCTTCCTCTACATCGGGGAAACCAAGCGGAGACTCAGGGACCGCTTTGCAGAACACCTACGCTCAGTTCGCAATAAACAACTGCACCTCCCAGTCGCGAACCATTTCGACTCCCCCTCCCATTCCTCAGATGACATGTCCATCCTGGGCCTCCTGCAGTGCCACAACGATGCCACCCGAAGGTTGCAGGAACAGAAACTCATTCTGCTTGGGAACCCTGCAGCCTAATGGTATCAATGTGGATTTCACAAGTTTCAAAATCTCCCCTACCGCATCCCAAAACCAGTCCAGCTTGTCCCTGCCTCCCTAACCTGTTCTTCCTCCCACCTATCCCCTCCTCCCATCTCAAGCCGCACCTCCGTCTCCTACCGACCAACCTCATCCCGCCCCCTTGACCTGTCCGTCCTCCCTGGACTGACCTATCCCCTTCCTAACTCCCTACCTACACTCACCTTTACTGGCTCCATCCCCGCCTCTTCGACCTGTTTGTTTCCTCTCCACCTATCCTCTCCTCTATCCCTCTCCCACTCTCTCCCTATTTATTTCACAACCCCCTTCCCCTCCCCCTTTTCTGATGAAGGGTCTAGGCCCGAAACGTCAGCCTCTCTGCTCCTATGATGCTGCTTGGCCTGCTGTGTTCATCCAGCCCTGCACCTTGTTGTCGCAGGCTAGGTGGATTGGCTATGCTAAACTGTCCATAGTGTTCATGGCTGTGTAGATTAGGTGGGTTATAGGGGAATGGGCCTGGGTGGGACGCTCAGAGGGTCAGTATGGACTTGTCAGGCCGAAGGGCCTGTTCCCACATCATAGGGTTCTATGATTCTATGAATATCGTGATGTGAACCTACTTTCTAGTAAAATTTATGATACAACCAACACCAAGACCAAATGATGATTTAATCATTAGCAAACTATTATTTGAGAACATGTACAGCTACCATGTTTCCTGTAGCTTAAGGATGTCTCACGATTATTTCTATTATGGATTACACCATCTTGAATGCCAACTTTAGCTCATTAAAATGTGCCAACATGTAAGATTAAATTGGATAAAATGTATGAAGGAAAAGGGGTGGAATGACCAAGCAACAAAATGACTAAACAGATTAAAATCATTTTTGACAAGTAATAGTTGACCAGGGTTGTCCTCTTTTCATGTCATAACGTTTTTATATGACCATTTAATATGGTGGGGTGATGGCCATTTAAGCAAATGTTCCATGCAAGCACTTTCAAAGATACAATACATAGGAACCTAGCAAGTCAAGATCAGCAGTTGCCAAATCACTATTTGCAATCCAAGTCGAATTCTTGTTATTAAATTGATTATCAAGCCCATAAAACAGAAGGCTCCGATGTTATCTTAAGGAAGAAAGAAAAAAAATAAACTGACAAGCCATCATATTGAATAGTAAAGGGAAGGAAAACCAAGTTTAGCTTACTTCTTCGTTTGGCATTATAATTTATGATAACAATACAGTGAACAGCAATTCACAAAACATTAGTAAAGAAAACCATTAAGGGCTACAAACCCAATAGATACATAAAGAATGTTTGACTAATGTTCAAGTTCACAAAATACAAGTTCAGAAATCCCTTCCTCATCGCTCCCACTTCTCAAAATAACTATTGTTTGGGTATTGGAAGTGGTAATATCTCATATGCCTGGCTTCCATATTGGAAAAGGTTAAGGGCTCATGTGGTGCAGTGGTAGTGTCCATCTCTTGAGACAAGAGGCCTCAGTTCAAATCCCAACTAATCCAGAGATATGTCATAACATTTCTAAATAGGTTGATTAGAAAATATCTATTGGCAAAAGGGTCATTTAACTGAGGTAGAAAGTAAGAGCTGAAAACGCAACTACAATTAAAAAAAAAATCTATTCAAGAACTAAAAGAACAGTACAAGATTGTAAAGACCAGCCCAGGAAGTTTTCCAAATGAAAGATTTGAGGGATGAGGCAAGCTACACAACTACAAAACATAACAAATCCTTCAGCTATGTGCATGACAGCCAGTTGTTTCAAAAATAGATGACAGTTATTAAAATCAAAGATGCTCCACCAACTGTTTTCAGACATGACTAATGAGCTGAAAGCTGTTCAAAGCTTAGAACCGAGCTACACAAGAATCTGATCAGTTGAAAAAAGCCTTCAGAAGAAAAACAGGTTAGATGAAGTGCCAGATTAGAAAAGACAAAGGAAAACTCTTAACAAAATATTAATGTAGAAAGGAATAGGTCACAAATAAATGGTGGCATATATTGGTTTAAGAATGATTATACTATCGACAGCATCCATATAAAAGTATTTTACTTACTTATCCATCGAGCATTCCAGATGAATAAAGGGACAGGTATAGGCCTTTCAATCCTTCAAGCCATCCAATGAGATCATGGCTCATCTGTAGGCTAACTCCATATACCTTAATATCTTTGCTTAAAAAAATTCTCTCAGATTAAACATTAACAACTGATCCATCATCCACTGTCATGTGTACAAGACAGTTCCAAACCTTTACCACAGTTTGTGTAAAAGTGCTTCCTAATATCTCTCCTCAACTGTCTGGCCCCAATTCCCTGACTACGTCCCCAGTTCTACAATCCCCAACCAGTGGAAACCGTTTACCTTTGTCTACCCGGTCTTTTCCTGTTAATATCTTGAAGATTTTGATCAGATCACCACTTAACCTTCCAAGTTTAGAAAAAAGACAAGACCTTTATTTGTATAATCTCTTCTTAACCCCCAAAGTCCAGGTATCATTCTTGTAAACCTACATTCAACAATCGTGCACAATAAGGCAATTCAGGAATGAAATGAAGATTTTCTTACAAAATAACTGAAAGAGAGAGAGTGCTAGTAGTTCAGAACACCACTCCGCAAATGACAACTAATGCTAGATCAGTTGTGAATTTTCAAGACAAAAATTAGCACGTAAAAATCTATCAAAGATATCCTGGTATTACAAAGCCAAAGGGGGTATATGTACGAAGTTAGGTCACAGATCAACCATGATCTCTCAAAGTCAGAGCTGGCTTAAGGGCTAAATGACAGACATCCGTTAATCTCCCATCCCACTTTCAGGACCTCGAAAACAGTACTGTGAAAGTCCAAGATAAAACCAGTCACAGAAATATTAACAAAAGAAAACTTTTGCTTCTAAAGGCAAGTTAGGCCTCAATTGTGAAAGCTATCTAAAAACTTTAGAAGCTGTCATAGCTGGAGAAAGACTGCCTGAAAACAAATAAAACAAAACAAAATGATTGTATCACACAATAAGAAATCAACTTTATTTTCACTTATTGGGATTTAGGAAATCAGGGAATAATTGTAATATCATGGCTTTAACTTGAACAGTATGGTAAATTTTGAAAGACTTGCATATGGGAAGACCAATGTTCACTGAAAAGGCTAGATTTTGGAATAAAGAACAGGGAAAGGAAATGCACTTTAAATGGTAAGATTTTAAACAGAATACAGAAACCCCGGAGCACGGTTGCATGGACCATTAAAATATGCATAAAGTCAATGTTGTGATGTACGAGAAGCAACCTTTTAAATTTAAAGGACTTTTATCAAGCTGTGGCTGCATTTGTATTTAAACTAATCATTCACACTCTGAAGAAAAATGAGTAAGTTACACTGCATCTTTCCCAATATTGCTAGTGATGAGGGTTTACACAGTATGGACAGACCCTGGGGGCCTTAAAAATATTAATGGAATGCTTCCATTTGCCACACAGGCATAAATGCAAGATAAATCAAAATGACAAAAGGAAAGATAGAATTGATTTTTTTTAAAAAACAACGAACAACAGACATGGTGACGACAATTTGGAATTTATGCTGGATGTTGAAATTTCTTTTCTAAAAAGAAATTTGCATCCTTTTAAAAAGGTAAATGAATATTAGAAGGTACAGGGAGTGCACCAAAGAATGGAATTAATCACTCAGTGGAGCAGTAATTAGTACAGACTTGATGGTTGTATTCTATTTCTGCACTAGAACATGCTAGGTTATCACTTTCAAGGGCAATCAGTGATGAGCTGGTCCTGCCAATGATGCTCACATCCCACGGAAAAGCATAAAATCATTCTTTTTAAAAAACGTACATTGCTGTGGATCTGTTGCAGAAGAGCTGTGTGAACCA
Source organism: Rhincodon typus (assembly GCF_021869965.1). Classification (NCBI taxonomy): domain Eukaryota; kingdom Metazoa; phylum Chordata; class Chondrichthyes; order Orectolobiformes; family Rhincodontidae; genus Rhincodon; species Rhincodon typus. The sequence goes on from NC_063347.1 coordinate 23,108,411, forward strand.
TAAATCCTTTCACTGTTGAATTAGTTTAAGAAAACTATTGTGCTATATGCTGTGTTATAAATGTAGACTCCAAAGCAGAGTGTGAATCAAAATATCTTGCTTGTTCAGAATAGCAAAATTGCATTAAATAACATTCATTGCAGGTACCTACTCCCAATAGAGAGAGATTAATTGTATGGCCAAAATGGTAGCTTTGTCAAACTAATTTCTCATCTCTTCCTTTCTCTCCACTCATCACCTTTTCCCTAATCTTGTACATTTTGCCTGCTTGAGGCGCTCGGCTGATAATATCGGATACTTCATACATTTGATCATGACTGCTGTACTGTCTATGGATTGAGAAAATGTTTGAGTGGAATGGGCCTTCATAGCAAGCCCAAGGGAGTTGATTTTAATGAAATCTTCTGTAATCGGCTTGGATGCCATCCATCCTTCAGTTTCAGCAGTGATGCAACTGAGAGAGGCCATGTGGTATGTGGGAGTGTCACCTGGCCAACAAAGTGTCCTTCCTTTTGAAAGATACTCATGAGAACTTCCCAACAATGTACAGAAATCTGAGTGTGTGATCTGGTCACTGACTGCTTCACATCCATCAGCACTTTCTTTCAAAGTGAACATCTACCCCTACCAAGTGTTTCCAATCAGGCTCTGTATGACAATCTTCTCTGATCCAACTAGATACTAGATGCACCAAATACAAAACCTTTTCACGAGGTTCATTTAAAAAAAAGGAGATAAACTTTTGAAAGGAATTCAATTGTCATAGAAGGTATCAAAACTGGGGGACTAGATCAGCATATCTCTAACTGGTATCTGAATCTTGTATGGTGTGACATTGGCACCAATCTGGCAACTGGGCAGTGATAAAATGGTTCAGCCAAGCAGGGAAAGAAGAAACTTGAAAACCTGGCAATGGTCAGCAACATTTAAATATTTATTTAATCCCTCTATATATAATTGTTACATTGAATGCAACTAAATATTCATTGTGTTGAAGCATTTCCCATTCTAGCAAGGGCTATGCAAGACGGTCTGCTTACTGCATATTTGAAATCTTAATTGTAGCTGCAAAGTCTTGATTTCAAACCATAAGAAAACCTCACAATACAACATTCAAAATCAATTGTTACTAACGAATCATTTATACAGTCAAATGATATGAACAAAAAAAAAGACCACTGAACTCTGTAATATTTTTTCTTTCAATTATTTATCCAATTCTCTTTCACATGGACTGTTGAAATGGCTTGCACCCCACTTCCAGGCAATAGATTCCAGATCACAACTACTTGAAAGAAGTTCATTTATACTAATTTGGTTCTTGCTTCATGTCATCTTAATTCCTGGTTACCCAGTTACCAAACAGTTCTGCCTTAAATTATTGAGCAATGAAAAAAAGGGTGAACCCTCTCCTTAAACTTTTTAGCCCCAAGGGAAAAACAAAATCTCAGCTTCTCTCGATTCTCCACATAATCCAATTCCTCATCTTTTGTATGATTCTAGTAAATCCCCTCTGCACCCTTTCCAATACCTTGATACCCTTCCTACGGTGGGATAACCCTAGCCAAAGTCTGGGCAGTGTTTATGGAGGTTTACATCCTTGATGTTCTGTGCCTTGATTTATAAAGTTAAGGATCCTGTATTGTGAACTTATCCATAACTGCACAAAGTTCACACTTAGCAGTACTTGCATCGGAGTAGACTTGATGTAACCTGAAGTAAAACATATATTCATTATTATTCTTCATTTTAGAATTTATTCTTTTTTTGAAGATATATAATCACAAACAGCTAGAGGAAATTGTGATTAGTTTCAAAACTAAGAAACTTTGATAAGAAACACACTTAAGACAAGCAATGTTATTTACAGAGCACCACCCAAGTGAAATAACATTAGAATGTGTCTGGTTTTAGTTTTTTTTTAAAGTAGGGCTCAACTAATCCAGCATAACATACATCCCAACTGCCTGCCATTCCCTTGGATTTCAGTATAAAAACCAAGAGAACAGCAGATGCTGCAAATCAGAACCAGAACCAGAACCAGAAACAGAAATTGCTAGAAAGTCTCAGCAAGTCTGGCAGCATCTGCTGAGTTTTTCCAGCAATTTGTTTTTGTTGCCTTTGATTTCTGTTTGTCATTTCCAATGCAGTATTGGAGTTAGCTCAATACTGTAATTCATTGTCGCAATCACTGATACTCCTACAAAGCTCCAAGGTGTCATTTACAAAAGTTAATGATCTGCCAATATGGATATCACTTGCAGACAGTCCAACAGAAAATTAATATCTTTCGTATAGTCTGCAGCCCCAAATCAACAAACACAGCAAATACAGCTAGCACTCACCATAGTCCTTCACATTTTTAAACATCCACTTTACCCATACTATTACAAAGATCCAGGGAGTTTTGCAAAGTACAGGTTTTGTAATAAGTACCTACTGAACTGAACCACCTTACATTGGGAAATGGTCTATCACAGCCAACTTACCTCGCTTTCCTTTTTTCTTCACTATCCATCTTACAAAAGACAGACAGCTGGAACAGGAAATCAAGAACCTTGGACCAAAATTTCCAAGGAGCAGCAATCTCATGCAGACTGACAATTTTTGTTTAGAACTAAAGAGAATTTTGCATTCTAAACAGGAGAATCCACTAAGACCTTCAGAAATGTACAAGGATAGTTTTGTGCTACAAAAAAGTGTCATAGGAAGGCAAACTACATCTTTTCACAGCATTCATCTGCCATATTCTGAAATTTAAAAAAATTCCTGACAGCCTCTTTAACAGCTCCAGTCAAACCACGTGTGTTAGAATCCAGGGAGGGTAGGGCACCAGGTTGTTTGGGTGGGGGGAAGAGATAGGGCATGGAGGTGGGTAAGGGGGTAGAAGAGGAAGGAGATAAGGGGCAAAAACAAGTGTGTTGAATGCCAGGCGCGTCAGGGGTGTAGGGTGCCAGTTGGGTAAGGGGGATGAAAATGGGAGGGGAAGTCGTAGCTAGATGATTATCCTACATTATGCAAAGCAGTTTCACACTCTCTGCCTCACATTAACATTTCGCTAAACATTTTTCTAGGTCCTCCTCCTCACCGTTGCTCCTGTTCTTTGGACAGCTCATTGAGCCTCTACACCTTTCGGTCAATGTTCGGCAGCCACTTCTCCCAAAAAGTTTCATTCACCATCTTTTACCAAGGACATTACAGTAGGGCAAGGGCTCAACCACTTTGTTTAAAATCTTTATTCTTTGAAATTCAGAAGTATTTTCTCCCACAACCATAAATACATTCCAAAAACAAAAGTCCATTATGAGAAGCAGTATTAAAGGGTTAAACCATTAAAAAAGCAACAGGGATAGGGTGAGATTTTAGCAACTATGGAGGCAGTGAGGGAATATAACATTATGTAACTGCAGTTACATAAAGGCGTTAAAGGGGCATAATAGTGTAACAAGTGCTGAGGCTTAAATCAGGACAGAAATCAAATGAGGATATTGACTCACCAGTAAGCCTCCAATCACGTATTTGTACAGCTAATAAGTTGCCAATTCAAGTGACAGCACAAAAAGGTAACGTTTGACACCACTGAATATTAGAGAAGCAAAACGGTTGGTGGTGGGGAACCAGGTGGGGCCAAGATTAACTTTGCTCCTCGTCCTGCCCCAATGCATATTCCCACTTCAAAACATGAAAGAAATATCTCCAAATTCATACTTCTACACAACCCACAGCAGTAAAGAACTTCCAAAAAGGAGCAAATGAGGAGAACAATTTTACACAGCAAGTAGTTAGGGAATGGTGTGTCTGGAAATGTGGAAGCATGTTCAATTAATGGATTTAAGAGAGCACTGGATGATAATTTGGATAGAAATAACGCACAAGGATATGGAAAAAAGCAGGAAATTGGCACAAAAAGTGATGCACGCTTGAAGAGCTGGTATCGATACGATGGACCATATGGCCTCCTTCTGCAATACAACACTTGTGATTCTGTGATTCCAAAATATTCCTGGCACATATCTTGTACAGCCATACTTAACGTATTCTTGAAGGAAAGGAGTGAGTGCTAGTATGTAGATATATTGTGCTTGTTCCCCCTTTTTATACGTTTCCTCAATAACCATTAATGCAATACTTTTTTTGATTCTATCTCCAGTTCTTGTATTTAAAAAAGCAGTTTTGGACAGCAAATATTTCTTTGTTTCATTTCTTTTCAACCAGGACTCAGCACAACTGACAAGGTCAGCCTTTCGTGCCCATCTCCAGGTGCCTTTGATATGCGCTGGTGGTGGTGGCGAGTTGCCTTCCTGAACCACAGAAGGCCACGTGGTGCCTAATTCTGTGATCTGATGCTCCCGAGACTTGATAGCATGTAGCATATCAGTGTCAACCACACTGCGTAGAATTACAAGTATAAATTTTCTTCCTTCAAGGACATTAATGAACCAGACTGGCATTTTGCAACAATCTGATAATATTAATAAATTATTACTGAGGTGAGTTTTATTTTATTCCAGGTTTATTCAGTGGTGGAACTTAAAGTAGTCTTCAAATCATTTGTCTGGGCATTACTAAGATTTCTAGGTGACTTACGTTACCACTATGCTTCCAACAGTCTTGAAACAACGTTCTGAAGAGTTGTCAATGGACTCAAAGCATTAACTCAGCTTCTCTCTCTCAGCAGATGCTTAAGACTAGCTGAGATTCTAGAGCACTTTCTGCTCTTATTTTAAATCACGCTGCTGTTTTAAATAATTTCTGCACATAAATAACCAATCCCAAAACTCTGGCATTGTTCAATTTAATATTTTTCACTCATTTAATTTCAAACTCCAAACCAAAATGTATGAAATTTGGCAGAAGCCTCAGACTAAAAATAATGCAAAGCACCTTTCAGGGATTTTCTATTTCCCTGAAGTTTTCATCAAGAAAACAGTCAAATTGCTGGGCTTGTATTATTGATGTTGAGGGCTGTTCAACACACTTGTTTAAATCTATTTTCATTTATCAGACAGCATAGCTGTTACTGCTGAATTGGCATTGATTGAATGATCCATATTTTCACTTATTTTGTCATCCCCTTCCATTACTCTTCTTACCCAGAAAAAATATATTTGCGGAGATTAATGACCAGGAAACACAGCCATTAGTAATTTTAATTACATTTTAAATGTTAGGTATTCACAGTAATTTCTTTCAATTTGACAACTAACAACTTGTGTTTAGAAAGTGACCACAGTTTAACAAAAAGACAAGCAAAGAAAATGGTTCAATAATTTCTAAATGTTATGTTTGCTATTTCAGCTTCATGTTGTTCCAAATGTGTGGGATACTATTTCCGCAGCACTGGTCACCTTCTGGTACTTTGCACAGGTCGCTGCTTCATAAGTAAGTTGTTTAACAGAAAAGGGCATCAAGATAAGCCTAGGTCCTATCCTCAGCCAACATAAGCATTTTTCATAATAGATAACTGTATCCCAGCTTTTTTTATACTCTAACCCAACCATTCCCAACTAGGATCAGCTTTACTCAGCACAAATGAGAAAAGATCCTGAAATGAATAAAAAATACAATAAGTATATTATAAGAGGTTTTACTTTGAAGAATTATGGGGTTTGTGTACCTCCATTATCCTTTAATTGAACATTATGTTAATTTATTGTAATCCATACCATGGGCGGGAAAGGCTTTTGGTAAATCCAGTGGACAAATGATTTTTTATCAATCCTTGCAAAAGCAAAAGGGCTCATATTGAATGTCAGATTTCAGAGTGCCACCAGAAGTGGAGTGGAAAATACGTTGGTACACTGCAACTAACAGATCTAGGAGAATCAGGTTACCAAGAAAGAAGCACAAAATAGATGGGACATCACAAAGTGGATCGAGGGATACACTTCTTGTAATTACTATGACAAACTGAAGGCAGCAAAATTTAAAACAGGATCCTGCGATGAGAGAGCAATTCCGAAAACAAACTTCAAGGTTATGGTCAAACAGTGGAGGCAAATCATTAGAAACAAAATACCATAGCAAGTCAAACAAAAAAAAAGCAAACTACTACAGATGTCAGAAAGTTGGAATTTTAAAACAAAATGCTGGAAATGCTCATCAGATCAGATGAGTGAAAAACAGAATTAATAATACAAAGTGCACAGGCAGAAAAAGTTAACTTGGATTCTCTCTCATTGAATGCTGCTAGACTTATGACTAATTGTACCTTACTTTAACTGATTTGAACTGAACATAAAGTGTTGAAATCATGCAGAAGAGTGGTCAAATGACTATTATTGAAATAATTTGCATTCCAATAAATAAATAAGTCAAAGTAAAAAAAAGTAATTGGTCACCTGCAGAGCGATGATCCATACCAACGTCACTTTTATTCACTTCCTTGGAGAAAATGTTTAATGAGTTTAATTTCCACTGCGCTGTTTGAACTCTGGCACCATAGCCAGAGAGTCCCTGCAAACATTTTAGGCTTGTTCATTATTTCAAGTTCTTGTAAAGTCAATTGTATTCATTTAACATAGTTAAAACATTTCAATTTCCATGACTCAAAAATAAATCAATTACCTTTAAACAGCTGGCTTGCAAGAGAATTCATATCCAGAGTTGTAAAAAGACTACGCCAAAATCCGTAGTCATCAGAAAATGGAGTTCTTCTGCTTTTGTTGGGTCAGCACAGAGCAAGATCAACATTCAACCAGTAATTTATGCTTTTAAAAGCATATTGTTAAACATGTTTAAGACCAAATAATTGTGATGTTGACTAGATATTGGCCAAAATAAATAACTATGTCCCTATTCTTTGAATGGTGCCATAGGATCATTTACATCTGCCCGAGCAGGAGGTATCCCTGTTTAAATATCTCCATTGAAAAATGACACTTCCATCAATGCAGCGTTCAAAACTTGGAATCATTTTTAAACCTCGATCGTGGAGATTCAGGAGCAAGATGCTGACCAGCTGAATTAGTAGCACTGCATAACCCAAACCCTGGAACAACAGTGAACTTTAACATAAGTCAACATTTGCCCTAAGTTTGTTTCAGACGTCCCCTTTAATATCAGTTTGTACTTCTGTTAAAATTGTGCTTGGTCACAAGCAGTTTGCATTTCCTATTCCTGCATATAGGAAACAAAAATGATCAGTGTGGTAAGATATAAAAACATTGCTTCACAATATAGAATCACGTACTTGCAATAGCATTTTTAAAAAAATTTTTTAGTCTATTAGATACTCTTCAAAACTTGTTTTCTCAAATGGAAGTAACACAGATGTTATACTTGTGTGAAGGGGCAAGATAGAAAAACTAGGAGGAGATTGATTTGGTCAAGTATATCCCACAATGCACAAATGAAGTGATTTTACAGGAATACCAGGTTCAATTAAAACAGTCTAACGCAAGATCAACTTGTTACATTTACTGATCTGGCCGTCAATCCTTTCTTAATGTCAACTGCAGTCGAAATTGCTCTATAGAAGCCAGTATCCAAACACTAAGTCATCCTTAATTTACACATGAACACTTCTTCACTACAGTGCTGCCTCATACAGAGTCAGTCACCAGAGCGTCAGTATCCCTGACACTAAAACCTTTTGTGTCAGCCAGGGCTTTTTGATGGGACCAGATTATGAGGTCCAGCTGGCTAACCTTGTTACAATCAGTAGAAAATGAAGTGACAAATATAAAAATGGTAGGGCAAGATAAGAGGAGAAAAAAAGGGGAATCAATCGGAGGGCTTAAGATAGGGGGAAAGACAGAAGAGTTGTGGAGCAAGGCCAATGGGAGTGATACTGATGCAAAGAGACAGGTTACTGGTAGCATCAAAAACAGCCACTGAGTGAAAGGAAAATAAAAGAGAAACAAGAGTAAAAATAAACCTGCAATGAAAAGAGAAATGGGAGCGGCGATTTGAATATTTTTGTAACTCAAACTCAAGTCCAGAAGGTTGTTAAAAAAGTGCCAATTAAGAAGTTGAGGTGTCTTCGTTGAGCTTCATTAGAACACTACAGGAAGACAAGGACTTCTGAGGTCACTGAGCACATTTTTTTGAAATCCATACCCAAAGCAAAAAAAAACTAAAAACAAGATGTAAGTAGAGCTATATTTGGAACAGCAGCATTAGCTTCATTGGGAAAGAAAAAAAACTTACAAATCATTTGTTTACAACACATCATTCCTTAAATTCAGAGCATGCAGAAAACTGGTGAATAAGCCAAACTATAATTTGTACAAATCCACTATTACAGCATTCCTAACTTTTATCTTAATTTCCTATGAGTTTAAATATTAAATGTCCAAAGAACATTCAGAATTAGGTAATTCTGAAATCATCTGATTGATTTGATTTGATCTGATTTTTGGCACATTTACTGAGATACAGTGAAAAGCACTGTTTTGTGCACAAACCAGACAAATCAAAGTTTACATAAATACATCAGGGTAAAGGAACGGAATGCAGAATATGGTGTTACAGCTACAGTGAAGGTGCAGAGAAAAATCAACCCTAATGAAAGGTCTGTTCATAAGTCTGATGAAAATGGGGTAGAAGCTGTTTTAAATCTGTTGGATTTAGTAAGCAAACAAAAAAAAGTTACCAATGCTGGAAATCTGAAAACACAGGTACAATCCTTCATTAAAAATTGGGGGGTGGAGAATAGAGGGGAAGCAGAAAATGTGCTGTATTTAGACTTTCAGAAGGCACTTGACAAGGTACTTCACAAAAGGTTAAGTCCAAGATAATAGGACATGATATTGGAGGCAGCATTTTGGCATGGATAGAGAAATGGCTAATGGGTGGGAAAGAGCAGTGGGGATAAAGGTTTTTTTTTTTTTTTAAAAAGTTAACCTGTGGAGTTCTACAGGCATAAGTGCTGGGACTACAACAGTTTACAATGTACATTACTGACTTACAGAAAGGAAGCAAATGTACTACAGTCACATTCAGACAACACAAATAGGTGGAAAGGCAAGTTGCATGGGAGTTACATGCAGTTTACAGAGAGATATTGACAGGTTAAGTAGGCAAAAAGTTGGCAAATGGAGTATAGTGTGGGAAAATGGGAACATGTTCATTTGGGAGGACAAAAGAAATGGAGAAAAATTGCAGTAAGCTGCAACACAAAAGGGACTTCAGGATACTTTAGCACAGCAAGTACTCAGGAAGACTGATGGAATGTTGGCCCTTATTTCAAGGGGTTTGCAGTTTCAGAGTGTGGAAATCATACTGCAACTGTACCTGGTGTTGGTGTGACTACTGGGTAGTTTTGGTCACCTTAAAGGAAAGATATTATTTCATTGGAGGCAGTTCAGAAAACGTTCAGTAGGATGATCTTGCAAATGCAGGGAATTGTGTTATGATCAAAGGCTAAGCTGATGGGGACTCTACTTATTGGAGTTTAGAAGAACGAGAGGTGATCTCGTGGAAACGTACAAGATTCTTAAGGGGCCCGATGGGGTAAATGCTGGAAAAAGATGACTCTCCTGAGGAGGAACATAAGGCCAGATGGCACAGTCGCCAAAGAAAAGGGGTGCCAATTTAAAACTGAGGCGAGGAGGAATTACTTCCCCTCAGAATGTCGGATCTTTAGAACTGCTTGTCTCAGAGAACTGTGTCAGAGTCCTTATGTATACTTAAGGCTGAGATAAATAAAAAGTCTTGGTCAATAGGGGAATGAAGGGATATGGGGAAAAAGGGCAAGAAAGTGGATGAGGAACGTCAGATCAGACATGATCCTAATGAATGGCAAGGTAGGCTAGAAGGGCTGAAAGGCCTAGTCCTGCTTCTACTAATGTTCTAAAGAAGAAAGACCATCAGCTTGAAGGGAAATGTGTGTTTACTTTTATTTTTTCTCCTGAGCCCTTTTTTTTTTTTAAATTTTCCCTTCAGTTTATGGTTTTTATGCTTGCCAGTTCCCTCACTCATTGCTACAGACATTGGGGAAAAAGGTATACCAAGTGGTTCCAGCATTTATTATCCTACCTCATTATGGTCTGTTCTATCCCAGCAATCCTGTCACTTTATGGCCATTTAAAAAATACATTCCTTACACTGGATTTAATTAAGACTCTGCACCAATCATAAAATTTTTTAACCTTCTCTTAAGTGATTAGAACCCCAATCATGATTTACATTGACGGTAAATAAAATTGATCCTGATGAATTTTAGGTTGCAGTCATAAAATTTGCCAAACATAGTTAGCAAAACTAAAAAACACAATGCTTTTGTGGGCATGTTTGACAGTTCAACAGAATTTTTCTTTCACCCAATGTATAAAATTGTGACTGCCTAAATAGCAAATGAACAACACATTGTTAGATATTTTTGATCTTACAAACCAAAATCTTGCATTTTAAGCTTGCAAATACATAAGGATAATTGACAGAGAGCTCTTTAATTTTATTTATATTGTTCATTTTCTGGAATAAAAGAAACTCAATTCACTAACTGGTAAAGACAATGGATCAAGCCAGTAATAAAATTAATTTTGGCAAAGCTAGGTTTAATCTAACTAGCTTCGAACATTTTCTGGTTGCCCTGCTGTAGGAAGGATATAATTAAACTGGGGGGGGGGGCTCAAAAAAGATGTACCAGCACGTTGCTGGGAATACAGGATTCTAGATATAAAAAAAAGACTAGAAAGACTGGGATTTTCTTCACTGCAGCGTAGGAGGTTGAGGGATGACCTTATTGAGGTTTATAAAAGGTCATTAGGGGCATAGATAAGGTGAACAGCTAAAAAGATCTTTTCCCTGTGGTGGGGGTGTTCAAAACTAGAGGGCATGTTTTTAAAGGGGAGAGGAGAAAGATCTCAAAAAATAAAAAAAGGGACATGAGGGCAGCTTTCCTTTTTTAACAAGAAGTGTAGAATGAACCGCCACACAAAGTGGTGGATGCAGGCACAGTTACAATGTTTAAAAGACATTTGGATACGATCACGAATAGGAAAGGTTTGGACGGGCCATGAGTTAAGCATAGGCAGGTGGAACTAGTGTAGTTGGCACGGACTGGTTGGACTGAAGAGCCATACAACATGGAAACAGACCCAATTAGGCTTGCATTACCCGAGAGGTAGAATCCATCTTCTTTACACCTGTACACTGTTTCAACATCTGCGTCTTTTACCTACCCAAAGTTTCCCAGGGTGAAAATTTCACACAAATCAATGCCAAAGAACCAACATTTCGTTTGAACATTTGCCCAACCCAAATAGATTGTAAACGGTTTGACTTTTAAAATTTGAAACTCAAAGTTGAATGTAAACTTAAATGCTTGGCTTGAAGTTTCGTACAGTAGCTTAGTCACATGCAAGGCAAGGGAGAAGATTTATTCCTTAAGCAGTGAAATGGAAGATTAGTCACTATACAGGGAAGGTATCGTGGCTTGGATATTTCATTTTCACATGAGGGATAAGCTCATGAAAATGAATGGGGAGGACATGGAGTTATAAAGGAAAAGGATGGGGTGATGCAAGAGATTCAATGATGCTAAGCTTCAAATAATTTATTATAAGCTTCTCTATCGGTGCTGTTGCAATTCATACTTGAACATGGTCACAAACTAATCTTCAGGACAATTTGCACATAACTGAATGCTCTCACGGATTTGTTTTGTGTATTGTTTTTGCAACCAACTTCGCTGTAGTCCTCTGTGCTGAAAGAAAGGGAGTTCCAGAATTTTGACCCAACAGTGAAGTTAATAAAGATTATAATCTTAGATTGATCTACAGCGAAAGCTCCATAATTAGCAATCTGATTGTTTATGGGGGAAAACCTCGATGTGATTTAATGACCGATTTTATCATGTTTCTTTATTATCAGACTTGCCTTTGAAGCATCTTTTCATTAGGTACACTAAAATGTTGTTTTTCCATCAGAAAAACAACCTCTTTAGAATGGTAAAAATGTTGACAATTTCAATGTTCGGTAAATATTCCGAACTGAGCTATATCTGCATAGAATTGGATTTTGAACAGATTCAACTAATCAAAGCATTTGTATCCTTTCCAATCATCCCAAAAATAAACTGCTGTGTCTTCATACAGTATCTATTACATTTCCAAAACGAATTCTACATTTTGCAATGAAGATAGCAAATATGCAGTTTAACTAAAATTTCACTCATATCACAGGAGTTCAATCCAATGCATCAGGCCCTATTTCTGTACAAATTGTAATATTCAATTAAACATTTTAACACATTACCAGCTTACATAATCTAGTATAACCACATTTCATGCATTGTATTCCAGAATTCACACTATGTTACTGTGTCACAACCATCTCTTTATGCACTGTACGAAATATTTAGCACAATACAACTTGCTTGTAACTTGTATTTCAGTGATTGCATACCAAGCCTCTGCCTTCTCTCCATACGTTCCCATGTTTTTCGGACATGACAAAGAGAAACTGATTCTTACATTTCTATAGCTCAATTCGTTATTGTAGCCATACTTTTAGCAGTTAAAATGTTCAAAACAATTGCTCTAAATTACACCATAGGAGCAATTACCAACTCAAGTGTGGAAGTTTCATACTTGAATCCATTGCAAAAATCTAATGCTGTCACAAGGTAATCTTTCTGAAAAATATATTGCTTCCCTGCCCATAATCGAATCTAACAATGGAAGGTTTTAACTTGGGAATCTGATATCAACATACCCTTTAATGCTTAGGGATATGCTGGCAGTGATGTGAATGTGTAAATTCAATTTTCATTCCTGGCCAAAAGTTATTTGGACTTTTAATGGTATTTCAATAGCACCTAAGCAGTCCAGCATGTCATTCAAACAGAGATTTTTTGTAAAGATATGAATCAAACATTGCCGCTTCTGATCAAGCAACAAGCAAAACGCTGCATTCTTCATGAGACAGAAATTATCTAAAGTCATGCAATTATTTTGTGTAAATTACCACGCTACAAGAGATTGCACCCTAACAATGACAAATGTAAGTTGATTGTCTGTTCCAATGCTCATACTTATCTAATAAAAAAAAAACTTTCTAATGCTGTAGCTGTTTATGCTTCTTATCCACTGCAGAATACCTATTTGTAAAATTCCCTGGCTTCACATTATAATGGATTCTACTGCTACTCAAAAAATAGTGAAAAGCTTACTACAAAAAAAAACTGCAGCAACTTCTCCGACACATGGCTTAGAGCCCTTTATCAATGCTAGAGATAGCAAGGACTTGGAAAAAGTTGTCTTGGGAGAAGTTAGTATTCCTACCACTTGTAAGTTTATAAGTTAACAAATCAATGTGCATGGAAACAGAACTCGGTTTTTGTCACGTGGGACATTCTGAAATTTGGTAGAAGTAAAAATGGTGATTCCTCAGGAACCTGTTTTGGACATCAGCATTTCACCTTACAAATGGGAAAAGCAAAGAGATTATCCAAGTACATAAATGTCAAGGAAGAACGTATATCTGTTGTTACAAAAAACCCATCTGGAATGCATCACCACAAGATTAGAACAAAAATAACATTACTATAGTTATATAGTTCTGGTGAGACCAAATAAGCTAAGTGACTTGGTAACCAGTATTTCAAATGAGATGTATGTTGGCTAGGGTAGCAGTAGATCTGTGCTCTCCTTCAACATCCTCCTCTGAGATCCAGTTTATCATCCAATACAGCACTTTAGTAATGCTTTGGGGTGTGATACTCAGGATTCACATGCAATGAGCAAAGAGCACTGACATAATGATCATCTCTGCCACAGGACTTAGAAGGTGGTGTCATTTACACAGAACCTTTGTCGAAGTGTTACATAGTTCAATAGGACATTCAAGGGCTGAGAATTACATTTTCTGCTTTGATCCCGCTGTTTAAAAACAAAATGTATTTACATTGGCAGTTGCAGGTGAAGTTTCAACTGCTTCCCAAGAATCTGAGTGTACCAGGGGTGAGATCTCCCCCCTCATGCGCTGGGGCTACATACATTGAAAGTGGACAGGCATGTTGAGAAAGTAGTTAAAAATAGGCAGGATCTGAAGCTTAATAAATACAGAAACAAAAGCAGAGAGCTTATGGCAAACTTTAATGAAACACTGTTGAGTTCAACTGGAGCATTACATGCAATTCTGGGCACCAAACTTTCGGAAGCACATTAGCGGAATTCAGACTTTACAAAAAAACCATTTAAGAGAATGGTTCCAACAAAGAAGGACTACAGCTACAAAGATTACATAAGTTATGATTGCTCTCCTTAGAGAATGTGGCTGAGAGTTGATAGAGATGTTCCAAATGTTGGGGTCCCTAGACAGAATAGATAGGACTAAATTGTTCCCATTAATGGAAGGGTCAAGAACCAGAACTCAGCGATTTAAGGGATTGGTAACCAGAAGTGAAAAGAATCAAAAAACTGTAGTGACTGTGACCACGTTAGCCAGTTGGATCTCAGAATGAGTTCCCTGATTGGGGCTATTAATCTGGTCCAGAGTGCCCTGGCTGATAGATAAAAAGAGGTGTGTTGACATCCTGGTCACTCAGAGCTCGATCAGTGTCAAAAATTCTCCACATGTAAATAAAGGGTGATTGGTGATAAGATACTGGCCTCTGTGGAGTTATTTCAGAATTTTTTTTAAACACAATTAGTGTAAAGTGGAGGCAGATTAAACCATGGCTTCCAAAATGGGATTGGGGATAATTATTTGAAGGAAAGGAAATAAATTGCAAGGCCCATGGGAACAACTATGTTGTTACAGAGCCTAGCAGGTGTACACAGCGAGTCAAATGGCCTTTTTTTGCTGCAATTATTCTAGGATTGTTATGGTCCACGTAGGAACTAATAATATCAGCAGAACAGAAAAACAAAAAAAAAAGGTCTTACTGACAGGATGAGGAGCTCTGATCAAAACTGAAATGCAGAATCATTGGGTTGTTTCCGAAATAACACACAAGTTGGCAGGAGATAAACAAATTTGAAAATAAAATGCATTTTGGAAATAGAGCGACAGGCAGGAGTTGTCATGGGTTTTGACTCTTGGGGTACTGGCACCCATACTCAAAAGGATCTCTTTGTTTGAGGCAGGCTTCACTTAGACCAGTCTGGTATCAATGTCCTGGAAAGGTAAATAATTACAGCTTTAAAGAGACAAGGCCAGGTGCCTTAAGAAAAAGTGATTGGAAGGTGTCAGGAAAGGACAAATTTAAAGGCAATGAGATAGTTGATAAAATTGTTGAGCAAAGTAGTGATTTACGGAAGAAATAAGCAGAATGTGTCAGGGAACATCAGAAATGAAAGGCATTTGTGATGAGGGTGACATCAGGAGCTATATCAGAACAAGTTAAGGCTCAAGGCATATTTGCATGTGTAAAGCATTCACAACAGATGAATGCATAATGTAGACAACAAATGGATTTAATCTGATAGCCATTTAAAAAAATGTTCTGAAGTGACCAAGTTAAGAATTCAACATTCCAGGACATGACTTGGAGATGAGCAAAATGGAAAAGCAAACATTACCCTGACAAAAACATGGGATAAAGACAGTAGAATGGAAAGGATTTTAAGTCAGAAAATTAAATATTTGCAGAATAATTTTGGCCAAAACATTGAAAAACAAGGGACAAAGTTATTGGTGGGAATACTTCCAGGTCTCCAGCAATAAATATAATGAGAAAAGTACTTACAAATATAAGAACGGCAACCGTGATCAACGAATTTTGTTCTCATTTAGGTTACACCACTACTGCAAATGTTGTTGCTAAGAGTTTGTAGAATATAATCAAGTAGTTATCTAGATCAGTATGCCAAGAAACTAAACTAATAACAAGCTATTGTAGATCTAGCACTGCACACTTAGACAAGATGAATTAACGTGTATATTAAAAACAAAACACTGGAGAAGAATGAACACAACACTGAACTTTATATTTTGAGTCATTGGCAAGATCCTAATTTCGAATATAACTAAAGACCTTGTATTTATTCATTCAAACCATAGAAAAGTAGAAAGAGAAACAGGGCATTTAGCCCATGTCTACGCCAGCCAAAAGCAAAAAAGCCACCATTCTAATCCCACCTTCCAGTACCTGGAGCTTTGCAAGTTCAGCACTTCAGGTGAGGGTTTTGCCTCAACCACCAAATTGTTACAATGGAATTCTAGAACTCCTGTCACCCTCTCGGTGAAAAGAAGCTTTCTCCTATCCTTTGACCAATGACCTCAAAATCTGTATCCTTTCATCACTGACCTCTCTACTGTGGGAAAAAGATCTTTCCAGTCTTCTTTATACAGGCCCTTCCATTTTAT
Source organism: Rhincodon typus (assembly GCF_021869965.1). Taxonomy (NCBI): domain Eukaryota; kingdom Metazoa; phylum Chordata; class Chondrichthyes; order Orectolobiformes; family Rhincodontidae; genus Rhincodon; species Rhincodon typus. The sequence continues at coordinate 23,124,671 of NC_063347.1, forward strand.
ACACCTAAATTATATCATCCTTTAGCCTTCTCAGTTCTAGGGAAAAACAACCCAATCTTTCCTCAGCTGCCAATTTCAAGCCCTGGCAACATTCATGCGAATCCCCTGCATCTTCCAGTGTAAATACCTCCTCTAAAGTGATGATCAGAACTGTATACAAAATTCCAGCTCTGGCCTAACCAAAGTTTTATACACTTTCTAGTATTAAATCTGCTTTTGTATTCTATACCTCCTCCAATAAAAAGGAAAGTATTCTATATGCCTTATTCACGAGCACTGCCATCTCAGAGGACTTCTGAACATAATCCAGGATCTCCGCTTTCCTCTAACCTTCTCACTATCACTCCATCTATTGTGTATTCTCTTGCTTTGTTCTCCCCAAAATGTATTACCTTGAGACTAATTTCATTCACAACTTTTCAGTCCACATAAGTGAACCACCGAGTTCATTGGAGTTGACTCATTTCCTTGCTAATGACTATAATAAGGAACTTGTCATCTGCATATTTCCCCAGTCATGCTTCCCAGATTTAAGTTCAACTATTAACACTCAAAACACATTGCAAGAGCCAACACAGAGCCCTATAGAACACCAATCACTGGAAACTTTTCAATTTGCAAAAACATACTACTACCAATGCCTTTTGTTTCCTGTCAGAGCCAATTATGGATCCAACATGCATCATTCCCCAGTAACCCACGGGCTTTATTTTTGACTAGTTTGCTATGTGGAGCCTTGAAAAAAAGCATACTAAAATCCACTTCATTATCCTCCTCAATCCTCGTCTTCCTCAAAAGTTTCATAAGACATGACCTTCTGTTAAAATCATTCCTAATTAAGCTAAGTTACACAGTTTTCCCCTCATCCCTCAGGATTAAGTCTAATAAAAATTCAGTCAAAGTCAGACTGGCCAATCTCTAATTATTTGGCTCATCTCGTTGTAAACATTGGTAAAATATTCAGACCTTCAATCCTGTGGCACCTGACCCATATCTAGGAAGATTTCCTGTGGAAAATTACCACAGGATGTGAGCAGTGCTGGCTAGGTGGAAGATATGGTGCCAATTAAGGTGGCTGATTTTTCCTGAATAAACACTCAGCTTGATGTTTTGGACCTGCCATCATCCACGCAACTTGCCCCTTTATAGTTGGCAAACCGACATGTGGAGAGTTACCACATGACCTCCAAGTCTCTGACCTCCTCTTATCATAGCACCATTTATATGGCTCGATCCAGTTCAGTTTCTAATCAATGATAACCACCCAGGATATTGTATAGTAGTGGGAAATTCTGCAATGACCTTAACATCAAGGTCAACAGGTGATGATCAGACACTTTGGATTGACACTTGCGTAACCAAGTACAACATAATTTCCTTGCAAGGAAACAAAAGAAAAAAAAAAGTCAAAAAGCTTACAACAGCAAATTAGATAGAGATGTAAAAACATTCGAAAACATTTCTATCAGGTTATGGAAAGAGAATACCAAAGCTGAATTGGCCCATGAGAAGCAGGGCAGGAAAATTAATAAATGGCAGTTTTTATAAACTAATACTTTGTTTCTGACTTTGCAGTAGATTATTTATATTTGTACTGCAACTTGAAAGCAATGAATTGCCCCAAGGGACTACACTTTAGCATAATCAATCAATGTACGACAAAGAGACATTAGGTCATATAATCAAAAAACCTGGTCAACAAAATAGGTTTTAAAGGTGCAACTTAAAACGAGGCAGTGTGGAAGAGGAGTGGAGGGAATTCCAGGGTTTGGACAACTGAATGCATGGCCATCAACATTGGAATAATGGCGCTGATAGAAAGGGGCAAGGCCATGGAGGCATTTGAAGACAAGAATGGAGAATATGTTGCTTGCGTTAGAGATAATATTGACCAGTGAGCACAGGAATGACACTTTGGCAACTTAAGACACGGACAGAATTTTATAAACTCAAGAGAATTTATCTTATTAAAATTAAATGACAAATCCCATGGACTAGATTTTTCAGAATTTCCTAGCTGTTTCAATAGAATCAAAGATAGAAAAGTAGCCATGCTTTTCAAGAAAAAGGAAGGAGACAGAAATCAGGAGGCTGTGAATTAACTTCAAATCTGTATTAGGGAAACACAAGAATCTAATAAAGGACACCCAATATAAAGACACTTAGCCATAATAGAGGCGATACTGATTTATGAAAACAAAACAGTGCTTGGGAAATCTGCTAAAACTTCTTGAGGTTGTAACTAACAGCATAGTGCAGGGGTATTCGGGTGATTGAGTATATGTGTATTTTCAGAAAGCAGTCAGAAGGTAACAGGATTTTTATACAAAATTAGGGTTCATTGGTTAACATCCAGAAAGCAGTAGGAACAAATGACTCATTTGTTAGCAAGCTTAACTAGTGTGGTAACACAAGGATCAGTGATTGCTCTTCAGCTATTTACAAGCTTTATGAAATGACTCGGATGAGGATATCAAATGTAATACATCAAAGTCTGATGACAAAATTAGCTGGGAAAGTAAACTGCAAGGAGGATGTAAAGTCCTTCCAAAACATACATGCAGGTTCAGCAAGTGTGCAGGAATATAACATTCACATTATACTGCGTTGGGAAATAGAACAGAAGACTGTTTTAAAAATGGTGAAAGATTGGGAAATGCTGGTGTATTCAAATAATGTATTTCTGTGTGCTGTTTTTTGTCATTTATATAAATGGATTTGGATGTGAATATAGGAGGTATGGTTAGTAAATTTGCAGATGACACCAACATTGGTGTAGTGGACAGCAAAGGTTACCTCAGAGTACAATGGGATCTTAACAGATTGGTCAATGCGCCAAGGAGTGACAGATGAAGTTTTAATCCAGTTAAACGTGAGGTGCCACATTTTGGACAGACAAATCAGGGCAGGACTTGTACACTTAATGGTAAGGTCCTGGGGAGTATTGCTGAACAAAAGAGATCTTGGAGTGCAGATTCATAGTTCTTTGAAAGTGAAGTCACAGTTAGACAGGATAGTGAAGACAATGTTTGGTATGCTTGTCTTTATTGGTCAGTGCTTTAATTACAGGGGTTGGGATGTCATGTTGCAGCTGTACAGGACATGAGTTAGGCCACTTTTGGAATGCTGTATTCAATTCTGGTCACCCTGCTATAGGAAAGATTTATTAAACTTGAAAGGGTTCAGAAAAAGATTTACAAGAATGTTGCCAGGGTTGGCAGATTTGAGCTATAGGGGCAGGCTGAATAGGCTGGGGCTACTTTCCCTAGAACGTCGGAGGCTGAGGTGTGACCTTCTAGAGGTTTAAAAGATCATGAGGGGCTTGGATAGGGTGAACAGGCAAGGTCTTTTCCCAGGGGTGGGTGAGTCCAAAACTAGAGGGCATAGATTTAAGGTGAGAGGGAAACGATTTAAAAAGGGACCTAAAAGTCAACTTTTTCATGCAGATGGAACATGCTGCCAGAGGAAGTGGGGGAGGATTGTACAATTACAGCATTTAAAAGGCATCTGGATGGGTAATATGAACCGGAAGGGTTTAAGAGGGATACAGGCCAAATTCTGGCAAGTGGGATTGGATTAATTTAGAATATCTGATCAGCATGGTTGATTTGGACCAAAGAGTCTGTTTCTGTGCCATATATCTTGGAGAATCAGAGAATTAAAATTCAGGTACAGCAAGCAGTACATTCCCACCTTATTACACAGAGATTGGACAAGAATAAGAGAGTGTTACTGCAATAACGTTGGGCAGATGAGACTAAACCTGTAGCATTGTATAAAGTTTTAATCTCCTTTCCCAAGCAGATACAACTATCTCAAGGACCCTTGTGGTGCAGGAGCAGTATTCCTACATCTGGGCCAGAAGGTTACAGCATTTCAAACAAATCATTTAGGAAAATCTCAATGAGCTGGATCTTCTGAGGAGTGACAGTCAGATCTCCACTCTACTTTTTATAAAGGGGTCATGATGCAGTGATAGCATGCTTACTTCAAAGTTCCACCTGTTCCATCACTAGTTCCTTTTAGGAACGCAAAAGATTTACTAGACTCAAACTTGCAATGGAGGCAGTTGTCCTGGAAGGAAGATCAAGTAGACTAAGCTAATGTTCTCTACGGTTTAGAGGAATAACAGGTGACTGCACCAAAACCCAAAATTCAAAGGGCATGGTGGGGTGGATAACTGTAGGTTGTTCTGCGTGGCTGAGGAAAATCTTTTCTCTGGAAAGCTCAGTTGCTCGGTCATTGCTTATATTAAAGTCAGCATTCAAATTCAACCAAATCCATTGGAACCAAGGGTAATACATCAAAGTGGCAGAGGTGGAATTCAGCCATCATCTTTCTAAATGGCTAAGTTAGCTCTAAAAAAAAACAAAATGGCTCCTCCTGCATGTTCAGACCTGACCACAATCAGGAAAATGCTGTCAAATACTTCACAACGAAGTTGTTAGCCTGTAGGTTTCCTTCTTCAATGTCTCACAAATTAAGCATAAAAAACACTTCAATGTTGACTGCTCATCATTTTTGTCTATCTCTAACCATAATTTACAAATGGGGTAGAGAACTCAATGAAGAAGAATCACCAGACCTGAAACGTTAACTCTGCTTTCTCCCCACAGATGCTGCCAGACCTGCTGAGTTTCACCAGCAACTTCTGTTTTTGTTAGAGAGAATTCGCTGGCTTCTATTCAATTTTAAGAAAACGTTCGTGGCCAGACCTGTATTGTAGTTTCACAATTCAATAGCAAGACATTTATTTCAAGGTAAGGAATACAATCTCAGACCGCGTATCTGTGGTATTACTGAACTTCTCTATTTACTTCCATAGATGATTACAACAGAAAACCACCACTCAATGGCTCAAGATTTTCAGGCTGTATTTGATTAGGTCTTGATACAACATGCCCAAAGAGATTTGGCAGCTAATGGTCTATTATATTCAAGTTAGCAAGGATCTTTCGTGTCTCTTGTTGCCTAAAGTTCTGCTTACAAAAGCTTAAAACTAAATTTTGTTAATTTCCTTTTGCATCTTGCAAATGAGAAAATGAACAAGCATTTACTTTTTTACCTTTGAAGTTCTCCACCTCTAGCGAGCGCTCTAACAGTAGACAACTTGAACTCCTACTTCAGTCCTTGCCCTGCTGTCTGAATAGGAGCTTGCTTGTAATAATAATGACTCTCCGATAGTATATGAAAACAAAGGTATAAACTGTCAATAGGATAGATGATGACATGAAAAGGAGTGATATGAGACTAAGTGTAAAAAGGACTTAATACAAAATAGTTGTGCAATTTCTCCTTGCTCTGTAGATAACGCTTAGCTCTATTAACTGCTCTATTTACCAAGACCTGCTCCACGTCTACCTGTAAGCACACTTCACGGTGGCAGGCAACAAAACCAAAAACTGTCCTTGGGGCAATTGGAACAGCACTGGATATGCACGCAGAATCAGTGGAAAAATTTAAAATAAAAAAGGTGACCAGCTGTGTTCCAAACTAAAAAGTGGTTCAGTAGAACAAAACAAGAGGAAAAAGCATTAAAAAGATGCAAATAAAAAAAAAGGCCACAGACAGTCTCAGGTGAAGCCTGAATAACGCAGATGAAAACAGCATTCAAAGCACACAGAGTCCAGCAAGCAAGCTGGTACAGCATAGATGAAACAGAGTGAAACCTTGGAGCAGGCAAATCTCCATGGTAATCAAAACTGGCAGAACATGGGTGGTCAGACAGAACTTCAGGCAAAACCTTAGGGTAGACAGTCCAAGTAACAAAGTCATCAAGCAGACAGACAATGACACAGGGCAAGCACAACAGCAAGCAAAAACAGCATGTCACATACAAACAGAGCAAGAGTAGGCCATTTGGCCTTTCAGGCCTGCCCTACCATTCAATAGGATTAGCCATGATCATATCTCAATGCCATATTCCAGTTTTCTCGCCACACTCCTTGATGCTGTTAAAATCTAAACAATTACCTCTCTCGAATATATTCAGTGACTTGGCCTTCACAGCTTTCTGTGTTAGAGAATTTCACAGGCTTACCAGCTTTCAAGTGAAGAAATTTCATCTCAGTCCTAAATGGCTTGCCCAGTATTCTGAGTATTAGCCCCTCCTCTCCACATCCAGTCTGTCCAAACCCACCCCACCCCCTCACCTTTCTAAGCTCCGACAAATACAGGCCCAGTCAAACCAATTTCTCCTCATAGGACAGTCTTGTCATCCCAGGTATCCGCCTAGTGAACCTTTGCTGCTCTCCCCTTTTAGCAAGTATCTCCTTCTTAGGGAGGGAGATCAAAAGTGTACAGTACTCCAGGTGTGGTCTCACCAAGGCCCTGTATAATTGCAGTAAGATATCCCTACTTCTGATCTCTAATCCTCCTGCAATGAAGGTCAATAGATCATTTGCTTTAACAGTTTGCTGTGCCTGCCTGTCTCCCTTCATTAACAAGAACACCCAGATCCCATTGTAATGTGAGAAACTTCAGAACAGACAAGTTTAACCGGAATGTGGGAAGTTACCCTATGATACCCTTTTAATACAACAGCCACCTTGAGGATCGGGGAAGGCAAGTGAAAGTAATTAGAATCCGAAGCAGAGATTCAAGTGCAGCCACCTTTCAGGTAATTGAACATGACTGACTGAAACCTCCGAAGATCTGTAAAGGCAAAATCCAACCTACAGCACCATGGGCCAATAGAATTTTTTTTAAAAACCCATTTTGCAAGATGTGGGTATCGCTGGCTAGGCCAACAATTATTGCCCATCCCTAATTTGCTCGAAGGGTAGTTAAGAGTCAACCACATTGGCTGTGGATCGGAGAGTTACGTGTAGGCCAGACTAGACAAGGATGGCAGTTTCCTTTTTTTAAAAACTGACATTAGCGGGCCAGATGGGTTTTTGCTGGTAAATCGACAAAGGATCCATGGTCATTGTTAGACTGTTAATTTCAGGCATGTTATTGAATTCAAATTCCACCATATTTCATGGCAGGATTCAAACCAGGGTTCCCAGAATATTACCTGGGTCTCTGGATTAACAGACCAGTAATAATACCATCAAGACAACAGTTCCCCACTGACAAACTGAAGAAGGGTGCTCAAAAACCGGAATTCCACCCCAGTATTAAGTTAGAAGCTGCAATAGAATAACTTGGCAAAACACATGCATTTCCCCCAAAATCTTTGCGGTAACCAAAGATCACAAGGAAGGAAGCTCCCTGCAACCCACTTCTGAGGATGGAAAAGTGCATCCAGGAGACAAAGCTTTACACCTGCACAGACATCCTTCAGGAGGTCAAGACAAGATCATAGAGAACACAAGATCCCATCAGTCCATCAGGCCGCAGAAACCATCATACCATGAAAAACGGCAGGCACGACAGTGACAGAGGATCCCACAGCAAAGCAGTCCAAAAGAGCAACTGTGTGAGGAAACAGTACAAAGCACGATTGGGGTCCTGGAAGATGGCCCTCAACTGTTTCTTACCAAAGAATTAACACTTTGGCTACTCCATACTCAAGGCAGACTGGGTGAAGCCGAGCTGGATTCAACCAAATGACAGAAATCAGGTGTACTCAAAGCTGTTTATCCCATTAGCAAGAACTGTATGTCACATTTCCCTATGGGAATGGCCCTCAAAGTAAAAGGCATAGCAATGTTCATCTTTGCTCGCAAGAAAGTACACAACCAGCACTAGTCCTACCCATCCTTCAGGAGGCCAAGTAGCAGTCAGCAAGAAGGCCTTGCCACAAGACCTGGTAGGGAAGATTAATAATGAATAGAAATGTAAAACATGTTAACGAGCAAAAAAAGGAAAAAACATGGCAAAACACATTAAAATGATGGGAAAGTGTACATATTCAGAGCCAAGATGAATCCCTTTGGGTGGTATAGTTTAAAAAGGCAGCAATTATTAACGGGATGACTGATGATTCAGGAAGCAAAGTCACATAACTGTTTAGAAGGACTTGCTTGAAGATAATCATTCAGGAATCTCTCCCAGCTCCACTGATTATGTACTGGTAACCAGAATTGTTTATTGATTTAAGACCTGCTCCATATCCAATTCTCCAAGCACACTTACAATATCCTTCATTTTATCCTTCAAATCTTGAATAACTATGCAGGAGTTCATCCTTCACCTTTAGTCCAAGTTGACATCGTAGTTGGGCAGTGTAAACAGAGTATTATTGACAAGCAATCTCTTCAGAAATTTGTAGCTGCAGCCCAAAATAATTTAGACCTACACATCTAAATTACAAGGCACTTCTTTAATTACTAGAAGTCATTTTAAATCAAAGTTCAACACAGTCAAATCAAAGTGCAATGTTGAGTTTCATAACTTTTGCCCCTGAAAATTGTAAAGGGTATCTTAGGAATTAAAGGGAAGACATTTTCATGCTAAATATGGAAACTCAATTTGCTCAATTGAAACCTCAATAGCTAGACAACAGCTGTATGAAGTTTGCTAAGTGCTATACCATGCTGAAATCAATGCTACAGAATATTTACTGTAGAATTATTCCAAAAGATTCACAATTAACTTTAGAAGACGTGCACTTTTATAGTACCTTTCATAATGTCTAGATTTCTAAAAGCAGATTACAGCCAATGAAATATTTTGAACAGTAATCACTGTTATAACATGGAAAGTGCAGCAGTGAATTTGCACACAAGTTCACACAACAATATGAAAGTAACCAGAAAGTCTGTTTTGTATGCTTACTGAGTAATAAATAAATAAACAAACAAACAAACAAACAAACACTGACTGGGACAACGGGCTTCTTCACGTTTAAAATGCTGTGGCAAGTTCTTTAACATTAAACCAAGATGACAGACAGGGTCTTAGATTAAAAAGTCTTCTTAAAGTGTGCACATCCAGCTGTAAAGCACACTATCAGGCCCCTAGCTTAGACTTTCTAAACAACAGTACAGCCACTTAAGAATCCAGAGATTAAAACATGTACTAATTAGATGCTTTAAAGCACAGTAATAAAATGTTGCTTTCACAGATCTTTTAAAAATCTTTAACTAACTCCAGTTTATGAAACATTAGTCAGTTTCTAAATGATTTCTTGCTTTGGATACAAAGAAACATAGCCTGCATAAGGTAATGTATCATCCTGAAACCATTCAATTCTACAAACATTAAATCAGTCTTATAATTACCAAAGAAAAAAATCAAAACCATGACCGATGTTTCAAAATCTCAGCAACTGCACACTTGTAAAAAAGTTTAAAAACTAAAATCAAGCCGAGCTAAGATGCATATCAATAGTTACTTACCAAAGCACAACTGATGAAAGATATTTACCAACTGTAAACTATAGATAAGATGGCATCCAAAAAGTAGACCTACGAAAAGCAGTAACTTCAAACTTTTATGACGCTATCCTATTGCTGTTAGGGATATTTTACTAATAGAAATTATTGTGCAAAATTCCTCTCCACAATATTAACAAGTTAGCCTTATAAAAACAAGTCAACTGCTACAAAAAAAAAAGAGATAGATGCTTGGAGACAGATGTACAAAGACAGTGGGCAACTGAACACAGAACATTAACTCTGCTTTCTCTCTACAGATGCTGCCAGACCTACAGAGTTTCTCCAGCAATTTCCACTTTACTTTGTTCCAGATCTCCAGCATTTTCAGTTCTTTGTTTTACATTAAATAAAAGGTCAATAATTTTTACGAAGCTATCTGCCACTGACAAAGGTTTCCCTTCTCAGACTTTCATAGTTTATTTATTTTTTTTAAAAACCACAAGATTTTGGCTGTGATAGTGACAGAATGGCAATATATATAGCATTGTGTGACAGAGGCAAATTACAATTGGTGCTACTTCAAGGCACCTGGTATTTTGTCCTTTTAGACAGAAAAAAAAGTCATGTATTTAAAAAGGCATTGTTTAAGAAACAAATTCAGAAATTGTCAGAAAAACTCAGGTCAGGCAGCATCAGCAGAAAGAAAGCAGAATTAATGTTTCAGGCCTAGTGACCTTCTTCAGAACAGAACCTGTTTTTGCTTTTTCTCTGCAGATGCTGCCTGACGAGCTTGTCCAGCAATTTCTGATTTCCGGCATATCTGCAGTTCTTTGGTTTACTGCTTAAGAAATCTGGGTAAATCTAGATCTGATCACAAGCTGGAGGTTGAGTCCCTAAGTAGCGTCACAAACTGAAATTTTATGGTTGCTGAGCTCAGAGACACTAATGGCTGCTGTGCATTTCCAACTGAGTTACAATAGTTTTGCTTTTGCTCCTGCTCTCAATGCAACAAATGTCTGGCCCCCTCGGGTTTAAACCCACACACCTCTGCCCATTCCAGCCCTCATGAATCTCACTGAAAGAACCACAACAATTTTCAAGCCTCGAAACAAGCAACAGTGGGGGCAAAACATTTGGGAAGTACTGTTGTAGATGATAAACTGTGCAGCCATGATGCGGCTGAGACGGAAGAAGTGGCTATTTAGAATGGTGGAAGTGGCAATCAAGCAGACTGCATTGTCCTCCAATACGTCGAGCCTCAACGTTACTGAAATTACACTCATCCAGATCAAGTGAAAAATATTTGATTACAATACTGACTGGCATTTAGTAATTGGTAGAATAGCACTGGGAGTCACTTGCCACAGCCTCTAACCTCCTCTTGTAGCCATAGCATTCATCTAGTTTGTCCTATTAAGTTTCTGGTCAACAATGCTCTCTAGGATAATGATGGGGTTGTTTACTTTTCAATAATGAAAATGCTACTGACTGCAATCGGAAAGCTATTAGACGAGATGGTTATTGCCTGGTAGTTGTGCGGTATAATATTTTTTGCAACTTTTTTTTTAAAAAAAAAAAAAGCCTGAATGATATCTGGATTTCTGTGTATCCGGGCATTGATGGCTTTGGTTTCCAAGGAGTTGCAAACAGAACTGAACACTGCAATCATCCTGACTTAGAACCTAATGGAGGGACAGTCATGTACTTGTATCTCTTATTCTCACACCACGATATACTTTGGAGCTGAAGTTTGAATCAGATGGTGACTAAATAACACTGACCGATAGAGGAGGAGTGTTTAGTTGAAAACTCAGCTGTAGCCCTGACAGGCATAGCTTTACCTTAGAAATGCAGTCCATGGTTTATCAAACAGAAATACCAAACAGTGCAAGCAGATTAATGGAGAGAAATACTAGTACGTAAATATCCATTCAGAGACAGTAGGATCTGCCGATGCTGGAATCTGAGATAACAAGGTGCAGAGCTGGATGAATACAGCGGGCCAGGCAGCAGAGGAGCAGGAAAGCTGACATTTCGGGTCTGGACCCCCCCCCCCCACATTTCTGAATAAGTGTCCCGACCCTAAACGTCAGCTTTCCTGCTCCTCTGATGCTGCCTGGCCCACTGTGTTCATCCAGCTCTACACCTTGTTATGTAAATATCCATTGTTGTGGATGAGAAAGGATCTAAAGTTCAAACCAGATATTTAGTTTTAGTTTCAAGCCACAGCCTGAAACTTTCTAGTACAATGCTGACATGTACTTCTCCAGAAATTTAGAAACAGCTAGGATTCCGACAGGCAATATATCAGGAGCCTTAAAAAACAAACAACAGGGAAACTAGCATGCCAAAGACTCAACAGGAGCCTGTATATATGACTATCTACACAACAGTTGTGCCTCTGGTACTTCATCTAACTATTCCAAAAGTATTTAGAATTATAACTGTTTTCTCAATCACAATAAATCTCAGGAGTTCAAAGGAAGGTCGCAAATTTCGTTAGCCAGAAGAATTATGGTTGTGGGCATTACAGAGTACTTCAATTCACTTTTGAGAAATAAATGCCCATGTTTTGTATCCCCTCTTTTTCCTTCGAATGTTGAAATGAAAACTTTGGGAATTCGATCAGATGCTAGAATACCAAATTTAAAAAAGGAACCGAGAAATTATATTGCAAGAGATAGGGGAACTGACTGGTTGACAAGTCAACTCTAATTGGACAAAATGTTGCCATGGTGAATACATCAGGGGAATATTGGTCTAGTTACATTTGTTTAATTTAGTAAAAGGTGAATGCCTGGCCAAGCTCCATTCAACTGCAGAAAACAGATCCCAGTGTATCAGTGTCTCTTTTGAACCTCTCAGCCTCCAGTATAACAATAATAAAAGTGAAATGCAGAAGGATGAAAGTTCAATGGTCTGATCTACAATGTAGACACGTTCCATTACTTTTAGGAGAAGTAGCATGCAGGGGAAGAAAAGTTATTCACCTGCTTCAAATGCAAGTCTCTTTCCTCTTGAAGGTTTTAATGATTTCTAAAGCAGATGAAAGATGGAAAGTCACAAATTCCTAGACTTGTCTTTGTCTTCTGTTCTGACCAAAACAAAATCATTATGCTCAATTGCTTTGTTACTTGCCCCAAAAAATTCTCAATCCTCCATGACCTTGACAGTTTTTAAGCCTACTACAGTTCATCTGAATTTTGACTGAGCCAAATGAGAAGACAGTATTTAGCAAACAAGAAAATGAGAAGTCAAGACAAACAAGGTGATTTCATGCTACATAATAGCAGGAGGCAAAAGGAGTCATGTATTTTCCAGATGCTAATGATACGAATAGCAGGGTGAGAATTCAAAAAAGGAACACATTGTTTTATATATCTGTATTATCACAGAAACTAAGACTTATCCTTCTAGCTACTACCGGACCAAAAGGGGAACACAAAGAATTGACTTAAATGAACAATTGAGGAATTTTTGCAATACACAAAAACCCACGTTGTGGGCAACTGGTGAAATATTTGCATGTCAGTACGTTTTTCATGAGGAATGGGATTCATTTGACACAGTTGGAAGCAGGGAAGTTGGCCAACAATGTTGAAGGAGCTATTGGGAGGTCTCAAATTAATTGGGACTGAGACTGTTGTTTGTCTTTGAATATAGATGTTTTTTTAGGGCAAGAAACCAGCATAAAGCTGTTGCCAATTACAAAAAAGACAATTTAGATTAGAGCTTTGGAATCTGAATGATTCCAGCATGAGAGATTCTTAAGTAACAATTATTCCCTTGAAATACTTACATGCCAACACTAGATGAATCACATTCATGTGCAGCTACAGAACAAAATAGGCATAAAAAGGAAAACAAAATCAAGAAGCTCATGGCTCGTATACGGAAATTTCACTTGACTGGTTATACAAGATACTGAAAAGGTGGAATAGGATAAAAATCAATGAGGAACATATGCAACGTAACAAAGCTTATGCTGGTTTGAAAGGGGTAATTGAAACAAAATATCTGGGTGCAGTTGATCCTGAATTGGTCATTAGTGCCTACTATAGATTTTCAGGTAAAAGGGCGAAATAAAACAAGGCACTGGTTCGAAGTGTGTAGTGCGTCAGAAAATATGGAGGAAACACACCCAGCATACTGAAAAATGAGGATATCAACCTGTTAAAAGTTACACAGGATAAAACACAGCATTGTCAAATAGTATGTGCAGCATAGAGAGGCAATACCTCACTGGACTGTTGTTAATCCAGAGACCAAGATAATGTTCTGGATTTGAATCCCATCGCAGCAGATGGTGGAATGTGAATTCAACAAAAAAAAAAAAAAAAAAAAAAAAAAAAAAAAATCTGGAATTAAGAAGCTAGCGATAGCCATGAATCTGTTGCCAATTGTCAGAAAACCCACCTGGTTCACAAATGTCCTTTAGGGAAGGAAACTGCCATCCTTACCTGGTCTGGCCTACATGTGAGTCCTGACCCGCAGCAGTGTGGTTGACTCTCAGCTGCCCTCTGGGCAGCTGTGATGGGCAATAAATGCTGTCTATAAAGCGACGCCCTCATCCCATGAATGAGGAAATAAAAAAATATAATAGACAGTTCTGCGATCGCACATTCAACACATCAGATCAAAGTTTCACGCAGCCAATAGCGAATAGTGCTAGACAATGAAATCACTAACTGCAGGTGGAAGGTCAACAACGTTTCAGTCCTCAAATGAAGGGAGAGCTTGCTTGTCAATACAATGCTGGCTGCATTTGCAATCATCTCCAGGAAGAGGTGCCAAATCGGATGATCCTCCTGATGTCTCCACTACCATATATATGTCAGCCTCCAGACAAAAATAAAAAAAAAAAAACAATGCACTCAACATGACTGAAATGACAGAAGACACTAAAAACAGCACAAGCTATGGGCTCTGACAACATCCCAGCTGCAGTAGAAAAGATGTATGCTTTAACTAGCCAAAACTCCCGCAAAAGCTATTCCAGCACAGTTACAAGCATCTACATCGCAAAATGGAAAATTCCTCATAAGTGCCTTATTCACAAAGAGGGACAAATCCAAATCAACCACATCAACATGCTTAAGATCAACAAAACAACCAAAAACGTCAAAAGTGTCATTAAGCAATAAACATCTTATAGACATTCAATTTGTGCTCCATCCAGGTACACTGAGTTACAGATCTTGTTAGTGAGGTTGTTGACTTGCTCGCCAAGCTGGCTTGTTTTCTTTCAGACGTTTCGTCACCATGCTAGGTAACATCATCAGTGGAGCCTCTGAAGAAGCGATGTTATTCTACTCCACTTGGAGTTTATACTGTCTGGTCCGTTATGGTGAGTCCTGTCGTTTCCAGTTTTGATTTGTATGGGTTTATAGTTGTGGTCCAATTCTATGTTTGTTGATTGAAGTAATGGTGGAGAACCATGCTTCTAGGGATTCCTGTGCGTGTCTACGTTTGGCTTGGGCTACTATGGTTACATTGTCCCAGTTAAACTGATGGCCTTCGTTGACTGAAATGTACAGATATTAAAGAGAGAGTTCATCGTGCCGTTTTGCTGCTGGCTGATATTCATGTATTCTGATGGCTAGTTTCCTTCCTGTCTGTCCGATGTAATGTTTGTGGCAGTCACTGCATGGTATTTTGTAAACCACGTTCGTTTTGCATGTTGTGGGAATGGGGTTTTTAATCTTTGTAAGTGTTTTTCATAGAGTGGCTGTGGGCTCGTCAGCAACCATGATTCCTAGTGGTCTTAGTAGTCTTCTTGTCAATTCTGATGATATGTTCCTGATGTATGGCAGTGTGGTCAGTGTGTTAGGTCGTACTGTGTCCTCCTGTTGTTATCCGTTATGTAGGCATCTGTGGGGATATCTGTTTAAAGCGAGGAACTTGGATAAGTGTTCTTCCTCTTCCTAGGGTAGTTCTGGAGTTTTCCAGTGTGGCCTGGCCCGTTTAAGCAACGTCCTAATGCAGCTTGGTTCGTGGACGTTGGGGTGGTTGCTATGGAAGTTGAGGATTTGATCTGTATGGGTTGCTTTTCTGTATACTGAGGTTTGGAGCTCACCATTTATCAGTTGTTCTACTTTAACATCCAGGAATTCACAGGAATTCCTAGAAGGATGGTTCTCCACCCATACTTCAATCAACAAACATATAGAATCGGACCCTGAGGAAGGGTCACCGGACCAGAAACGTTAACTCTTTTTTTCTTTCACAGATGCTGCCAGACCTGCTGAGCTTTTCCAGTAATTTCTGTATTTATTCTTATATACAAACCCATACAGATCAAAACCAGAAATGACAGTACTCACCATAACGGACCGGACAGTATAAAATTCCAAGCGGAGTAGAATAACATCGCTTCATCGGAGGCTCCACTGATGATGTCACCTAGCATGGTGATGAAACGTCTGAACAAAAACAAGCCAGCTCGGCGAGCAAGTTTCTAACCTCCTCCACAACCCGAGCTACAGATCTTTGCCAACACTTTAAATCTTGGTTCAAACAGTGATAAAAGAGCAGTTTCATAAGAGAGTACAACTGCCATAGAAATCAAGGCAGCATGCCTATGAACATATGAAACAGATGCACAAGTAGACCATGTGGCCCCTCAAGCCTTTACCATCATTCAATAAGGTAATGGCTGATCAGTTTGCGCTTCAAATTCCACATTCCCCTCTATTCTCATAAGCTTGGATTCCCTTGATATAAATGACTAGGTAGATCATAGGAAACCAAGCAAATTCAAGTCAGAGTGCCAGGGAAGAAGATTCCTATTGGTCAGAGTCTAACCCTCACACAATAAAGAAAATGGTTGTAATTATTGACGGCCAATCATCTCAATCCCAAGTAACTTCTGCAGGTGTTCTTTAGGACAGTGCCCTCAGCCCAAATCATGTTCAGCTGCTTCATTAATGGTCTTCCCTCCAACAGAAGTTCAGACGTAGGGACATCAAGTGATGATTTCCCAGAGTTCACAATAGTTCAGATTGTAAAGACCTAGTCATCAGTCTAAATTTGAATCTTAAGCAACAAGTAACATTTACCGATAAATGCTGAGTAGTCTCCAAAAAGAGTCAACCATCTCTTATTGACATTTAATGATGCTACAAGGGCCTTCCTCACCATCAACATAAACTAGACTTAGTATGTCATTTAAATACTATAGTAAGAACAAGTCAGAGACCAAGGCAGTGAAAAATAACTCATCTGATTGCCCAAAGCCTATCCACTAGACACAAGCTAAGGTGTGATGGACTACTCTCCATTTTCCCACATCAGTGCGACTTCAACAATACTCAAGATGTTGGACTTCATCTATTACAATGCAACCTGCTTGATTAATATCTCATTCACCACAAGTACAGTGACAACAGCATACATCAGTGAGATCCACTACACAATTTCACCAATGCTCCTTTGACAGTACCTTTCAAACGCCTAAGTGCAGCAAGGATAGCAGATGTACGGAAGCATGGCCATCTGTAAATTCCCAGAGGTCACACTATTCTGATGTGGAAGTACATAGTCATACACTGGAACACCCTTCCGAAGACTGCTGTGCATGAACCCACTCCACACAGGCTGTAGTAACTCACAATAACTCAATAGCATTTTCAAGTGTGATTCTGAGTTGGCCAACAAATGATCGGCTCATCAGCAATATTCACAGAACATGAGTAATAAAAAGTATAAGTGTGACATTTATTAAGATTTTCCAAGTTAAACTCAATATTTGCAGTAAAGCAATACATCCAGCATCCAGTTGCCAAATAATGATAACATTATTTTTACTAACATTAAAAAGGAGTCACTTGGTTCCATTACTACCCAATTAATCAAGATCAGAATATCACTTATGGTTTTTCTTCCAAAATTCTGTAAATAAGAGTGTTTGGCTATACCTATTTCTCATCTACGTGCTTCCTCTTGACAGCATCATCCAAAAACATTGCATTTTCCCCCACTTTGTTTACTGGATGAGCCCAAATTCCCACCAAGTATTGAGAAAAATCAAATCATCTTCTTTAGTCTCTGCTCCAAACTCAGCTCCTCGACTATTAACTCCGTTGCATTTTTTGGTGATAATCCAAGATGAATCAGACTGTTCACGACCTTGGTGTCACTTTGAGCCAGTGAGTCAAGTTTCCAACCTCATCTGTACAATTGGTCAAAGTGCTTATTTCCACTCTTGCAGTATCACCCAGCCTTATCAGCTGCTACCACCCTCATCCATGCCTTCATCACTGAGACTTGATTATTCCAGTGCACTCCTGGTTTCCCTCTCACATTGTACTTTATGTAAGTCTGACATCATTCTAATGTGCACTGTCCTATTCTCCTAGCACCCATACACTCCCTGACAGGCACTGAATCTCAGTCAAGCAACTTTTCTCATTTAATAGAATTCACAATGTTGTTTTCAAAGTCCATGACTTAAATTTTTCCCTAGCTTTGTAATTTATTCCAGCAGGTAAAAATTTTGCTTAGTTCTTGCCTGTTGAGAATGGGCAATCTTAATTTCAAGCACCGTTGGTCACTGGAATTAAAAACATTGTATCCATGGACAAATGCAGCAAGTTTCTGGTCATTGAAAATTTATTGACTGTTGAAAAGTTAGTGCTAAAAAAAGGTTAAAAATTTAACAAAGGACCACAAAATCCACCATAACTCCAGAATATTTCCTAGCACACATTTCTCCCCCTTCACCCAAGAGAGAAACTAAAATTTCTATACAAAGTTACATGTATGGACTACATTCTCATACAGCCTTTATAAAACCCATGAACAAAAATGTAGTTAAATACTACTGTACAATTTGATATTCCTTCAACAGCTGCAAATAAGCCATCTCAGGAAACGGGATGAAAAAGTGTCATCCAATGGTGTTGAGTGGTTTATAGCCTGCACTCAAAAAAAAAGGTGCAGCAGTACGTTTTGAACATGGCAGTACAAGCAATTCCACAGTGTTAAAGGAAACTGCAAGGACAATCTGGCCTGCAACAACACTGGAGAAGTAAAAGTTACTTTAAGTTGAACAAAGCACTGATATGCAGAAGCATGGCATATAATTATTTTGTTTCATGATCAAAAATAAGTTGTACTGATAGCTGAAGCATAACTGTATGTTTGTTTGCTGTTCCCCAAAAATACATCAGCATTTCAAATCTGGAATTGTCATCTTAAGCCTTTTCTCAGATCACATTCAAAGCAAAAAATCGAATCAGACTTGAGCAAACATGCAAATGGCATATTATCAACCTGCATGTTATAAACGCATTGTTATAGTCACTTCAGTTACACCATGATCAATGTAGACAAGTCAACTCTGGTATGCAAATGTAGTGAAATGAAGAAAACAGAATAGGAGACCAAAAAGCTCAGCCAAAAGATATGGTCACTAAAAGGGCAGTCTAAGCCAGAGGATTGGGGGTTGAAGGAGAGCGAAAGAGTACTGTGAAAGGCACAGATACCAGTGATGAGTTAAGGAAGTAAGGAAGTTGGATTAATGTGGAATTCTCAAACAGTGACAACAAATAGGGAGGGCTGTGACCAACCGAGATGAGAATGATCAATTATAGTGCTGGTGGACCCAGAGGCAACACAAGTCAGCAAGCAGGGAGAATATAGTGCAGATTAGGATATAGGCAGATTTTTCAAATTTAAATGAGGATCAAAGATTGCCTCCCTGCCAACGGATGAGGGTGTCAGCAGCAAATATACTCTGGCAGGGCAGAGATGTGCAATGCTGCAGAAGTAGCGTAAACAGGTTATGGTATCAGAAACTGAGGTGAATCTAGTAATAAAGCCACAGTTGCAATAATAAGTGCAATAAAATTGACTCACTTAAATTCCATAAACGGGCCCACTACTTCATTGACTAACATTCTTGCAAGTCCTGAACTGGTCCTGGATTACAGTATAAAGAGGCATTTAAAAAAAGGCAATAATGGAGTCTGGCAAGGCATGTAAATAAGAGATGAGTGCTGGAAGTGATGGATCAGGAAATATGGTGAAAGTATGGGTTCAGTGTAGAAGAGTTCCAAATATTAAATCAACCTGAAGTTAAAAGCTCCAATTTTGGACTGCCACCTCCCAAATATTGCAATCCATTTATACATAAAGGTTGAGCTTCACAAACATTAGAAGATCCAACACATGCACTGGAATTTTGTACCTTTAAAGCTAAACCTTTTCTCAAAAAGCAAAAACAAAATTAATGATACCAAAAGACAGAAGGTGGAAACAAGAGGTCGTGATGAGGAAAACAAGATCACAGAATGATGAGAGAGGGGTGGGCTTATGCACAACCCAATCAATCAATCATTAAAAGTCAAATCAGAAATTCATAAGGTTACATCTATTTGTTTCTGCTACATTCAGGATGGAATTACTACAACACATCATCTAGCTAGAGTATTTTCATCAGCTCACCTATACTTTCAAGGGCAACTCAAGATTAGTAATAAATGCTGACCCAGCTAAGAAAAAATAAAACCATATTCCATGAACAAATAAAAGGTATTGTGGCATAACTAAATGTCACAAAAGTGGCCCACGGATGGTGGGGAAAGGATATGATAAAAGACACTGGCCAATAACAGTAAAAAATTGCAATGATTGTTTCTTTTATCTCCCTAATTCAAACTGCCAGTCAGATCAGAGCCATCACCAAGCACATAAAACTGGAGAAAACCACAAGTTTGTAGCAAAACTATGGAAGGACAGCAAACAAATACACAAACTTCAAAGTAATCTGCTTGAAGTTATTCGAGACATCTAAAGTCAAGTCAGATTGAAGAAAACAGGTGGTTTCAGAACTATTGCTTATTTTCACAACTGAGAACCTTTGAAGGTCTTATCCCAAAATCTTTCAGATAACCTATCCATTTCCTTTAGCTAACCATGGAAAGTCACTTTTCCTAGATTTGTTTTGGTGTTTGAGATTTACTACCAAAGCAAGTTTAAGATGTGATACTGACATTTTGCACACATTGCTTTGTGTTTTGAGTGAGAATTTCAGTTGTCTTAAGAAAAATCTGCATCCAAGATGTGATACAAAGAAGTAGTCCACAGCACCATTCTTTTTGTACAATTACAAATGGAAACTACATCGACCACCCATTTTATTCTTCTGCTGCTTCCAAAAAGGTAAGTAAGGATAAATTTTAGCTCGTCCAGTCAAAACTGAATGTTGGATTTGTTGGTTGGTTCGCTGAGCTGATTGGTTTGCATGCAAATGTTTAATCTCCCTTCTAGGTGACATTGTCAGTGCTGTGTAGCTTCTGTTACCAAGCAACAACTCCAACCGCAACCCAAGCTACAGATCTTCATTAAAACATTTGCAAACATTCAGCTTTTAATTAGTTTATACAGAAGCAAAAATATACAGGAAACTAAGTGTAACATTCACTTATTACAGGACGTTTCTCAAGAGAAGAATCTTTAAAAGGCTGTTCCAGTTACTTCAAAACCATTTTTGTCTGATGAATCAGTACATATCAAAAGACCTCCAAAAGCAGTTTCTCTAGATTCACCTCAATCAAAAGCAGACTGTCAAATCAGTCTGTTGTCCAAATGCCTATGCTTTAATTCCAACAGGAAATTGGCTTCTTTGATAATGAAAACTCATTTTCAACAGTTACATAGAATTGCTCTAGATTCAATAGATATTTCTTAACTGTACGTGAAGTGTTTGCCCTCAATATCTGTTTGCAACAGAAACTATTTAGAATACTTCATGAATCTGCAAGTCCACATTCATGAAGTGAAAGTGACCAGACTGGACAAACAACCAAAAGTAATTTTCAGTTAGAAAATATTACAGCACAGAAAGAGGCCATTGGGTCCACTGAATTAACTAGCCACCCATTCTAATCCCATTTACTAGCACCTTGTCCATGGCCATGCAGATTACAATGCTTCAGATATAAATCTAATGTTCCTTTTAATCGAGTCAAGGATTTCTGCCTTAACTAAACTGGCCAATGAATAACAGAAACCCACCACACACAGTATAATAGGTTTTCCCAATGTCCCCCAGAGTGGTGCCCCTGGTAACTGACCTCTCCATTAGGAGAAACCTGTTTTCATCATCCATTCAATCCAATGCACTCACTTTGTACCCTCAAACTCCTTTTTTAAAGAAAACAACCCTGGCCTAACCAAGTCTTCCTCAGACCTGCAAGTTGCAAGCCCTGCCAAGATTCATATAAATGTCATTTCTACTCTCTCAAGAGCAATTGTCCTTCCTGTGTTGTACTAACCAGAACTGTCAGCAAATCTTCAACTGTGACCTAACCATCGCCTTCTGTAGTTCCCACATTACATTCCTATTTTCATGTTCAATGCCTCACCCAATGAAGGAACACCAACTTCACCACCTCATTGACCTGTCCTGCCACCTTCAGAGACCTGTAGACATGTACTCCAAGATATCGCACTTCCTCTAATGTTCTCCATATCCCTCCACTCATTATATATTTCCCTGCTTTGCCAGCCCTCCAGATACAAGACCTGTCACTACTCCAGACAGAATTCCATTTGGCTCTATTCCACCCATTCATGCAAACCCAACCAGACCGATGGCTGCCTGACTTACCAAAGCATTTATTTTCATCTTTAGGCACTTATTTATTGATTTTTTTTGTGAACAAATGCACAAACATGTCAGACGTATTCAAGAAAATACAATGCAGAAATGGTCCTAAGATTTGCTTTCCAGCTGCTTATCTTCTCCAGTTTAAAACACGCTCACACAATCAGTTTGAAACAGCAAAAAACTTGCATTGAAAACTACAAAAAATATTTTAACTCAAAATCTGTTTTAAAATCAGTAATACAACCAAGATTGTTGCTCAGTTTCTCTCCCAGTGATGGCCCACTTTTAAAATTTGTTCAGCCTTATGACAGTTCCTCCTTCATGCTCTCTTCTTAGCCTAGGTCAGAAGGCACTTCCACAGTATTTTTCAAGAGGCATCCTATCTCAATGTGCCTAGTTTCAGATTAAAAAAAAATAAAATTTCAATTAATTTGTGATATTAATGTGTGGTATCACACTGGCTAAATAGTCCCAAAATTAAAACTCGAATTGAAATTGTACACCAAAATACCACCAAAACAAGGCCATGTGCATCAACAGCAATTTAAAAGCAAACCATAGTAAATTTTGATCATGTATAATAAGTCAACAAATTGCCTGGGAACACACTGAAGACCACAAAAGGTTTCCAGGCCAAAAGGATTGAGAAGAGAAATGGTAGCCCAAACTGATTCAAATAATGAAGAAAGGTCACACACGTAAAGACATTAACACTTTCTTTCCCAACAGATAGACCTAGACCAGTTAAGCTTTTCAGCATCTGCAATTATTTGTTTATATCATAGTCATAGAGCTAAACAGCATGGAAACAGACCCTTTGGTCCAACTCGTCTATGCTGACCAGATATCCCAAATTCATCTAGTCCCATTTGCCAGTATTTAGCCCGTATCCCTCTAAACCCTTCCTAGTCATATACCCATCCAGGTGGCTTTTAAATGTTGTAATTATACCAGCCTCCAAAAACTTCCTCAGGCAGCTCATTCCATATACACACCACTGTGAAAAAGTTGCCCCTCCGGTCCCTTTTAAATCTTTCCCCTCTCACCTTAAACCTATGCCCTCTAGTTTTGGACTCCACTACCCTGGGGGAAAAGCCTTGGCTATCCCAAGTCCTTCATAATTTTATTAACTTCTATAATGTCACCCCTCAGCCTCCGATGCTCCAGGGAAAATAGCCCCAGCCCATTCAGCCTCTCCCCATAGCTCAAACCCTCCAACCCTGGCAACATCATTGTTAATCTTTTCTGAACCCTTTCAAGTTTCACAACATCCTTCTATATTAGGGTGACCAGAATTGAATACAGCATTCCAAAAGTCGCCTAACTCATGTCCTGTACAGCTGCACACAACCTCCCAACTCCTTTACTCAATGCACTGACCAATAAAGGCAAGCATATCAAACACCTTCTTCACTATCCTGTCTACCTGCAACTCTACTTTCAAGGAACTATGAACCTACTCTGCAAGGTCTCGTTGCTTAACAACATGCCCTATAATCTGGTTAAGAGGCTGCCTTGATGAGCCAAATGGGATTTGGCATGATTTGGAGGAGAGAAAGAGCATTATCACGAAAACAGCATATTTACAAGAATAGGAAAATGGTTAGATTAATTGTCAGAAAACCTACATGTATAACTATTAGCTCCCTTACTTCAGTAGCTGGCCAGATGGAAAGATTAGCCCACAACACAATGGTTCACAATGACTCAAATCTACTGCACGAAAAAGATGCAAGAATATACGAACATGATGACACAATCTCCAGTCTGAGGCAAAGCTGTAGATGCATGGCAGTGCCAGCTGCTGGCAAGCACATCTTTCTGCCTGACAGTGGAAAGTAGCAATGCCAGTGAAGGCAAAGAAATCAGCATTGGCACTTTCCAGCCTCAAGATCAGCTCACGGTGACACAAATGATTGGGCGGGGGGCGGTGGGAAAGCAACACCACAAAAAAATTACTAAGTCATTTATGAATTAAAGATCCAACCAATATCAAATCACAAAAAAAAGTTGCATTGTAACCCAATACCACAGCAAACAAGTAATACAATGCATACAGCCTTCACAGATCAAGGCAGCCTTCCCTAATGAAAGGATATTAAAGCTAACCTTTACCTCAGGCTTTTTTTTATTACTTGAAGGTGGCTTTAGCTGCACCAAGACATTTTGATAGTAACCATATACAGTTGTGCCCTTTCATATCAGAACGTCATAATGGTAGCTTTAACTTGTACTCTCCAGTTCTATTTCTTTACCGTCATGTATCGATTTCTCTCAGTACCAAGGGATACATTTTCTGTCTGCGCTTATGCGTGCACAGGTACCTTTCCTTTCGGTTTTGTGATCAGTTGATAAAACAAAAACAGTGCTGGGGCTAACAAAACCCTTCAAAAAAATTCTGCAGACTCACTTTATTTAAAAGGAAATCACAGTTTTTTTTAAAAAACCCATGAGTCACTGGGAAATAAAAAAAAACTTTGTTTGAAATATTATAAACACTGAAGAATGAGAGTCGTTGTGTGTTTACACCGTGAGTGAGAACCTAAAATTATTCCATCGTAAATCTTCAACAGCAGTTATGAGGTCACTGACACCTTGTTATTTCATTCGTCAAAACACACTGAAACACACACACCTCGAGTGTATTTCCCCACAAAATACAAGGATTTTCTCTACACCCGAAGGCACCAGATATCAGAAAAGTCAACGCCATTGCTCCATTTTGGAGAGTTTAGATACTAAATATAGTATGGATTATGGATTAAGCAAATCGACTTATCAGAATGCTAGGATACCACAGATGTTATCGGGTATCCGACCAGTTTCACTGAAGCGGTCTTTCACTCGACAGTATCCATGACTCTGCCAGTAAGTCCTCCCAGCGCTCGAATAAAGATCGTTGCATTTTTGAAATGCTTCATAAACTACTGCCACGCTACTCTGTTGGGTTTTGACTTCGACATTACGCACGTTGGCTCCATTTATTCCTTTCGTGGCATACAAAAAAACAAAACACTAAATTTGAATACATCCTCTCCCAGGTTCACCTAAAATACCCGTGATAGAAAATGACAGATTTGTTGCTCGAAATGAAGTGATTTCTATCTTTAATCTCGTTTCAAGGGGGAGAATAGTTGGGCAGCTGAGTTGAGGTTCCTCTAATCGTCTAGGTTAAAAAGGAGAATTTTGACTTTACGTGCTTGGCTATTTGTTTTAGGGGTGGGGTGAGGAAATAAGGCTCCTACTTTAAAGAAAAGACTGAAGCTTTCGCGGTGGCAATAATTAGGTTCGCTTTATGAAGCTTTCCACATCCATGTAAGCATCGCGCTTGAAACGCCAGTAAATGAATGAAAGCAGCAGTCCTATAATAAAATGCAGTGCTGCACTTTCTGCAGCTGCTTCCGAAATGATAATTAAAGTCAAAAGCAATGGGCACGGCTATGATTACTCAATTCCTGGAATCACTGCAAATGCATTAAAAAAACTCATACTAGAAAGAATATTCAAGACATTAAAAAAAATCTCAGCTTTCTACGGAGCTTGGCGCATACATTCCGTTTTTACCCGAGTGCCTTATATCTGACCCACACAACTTGAATCAGCGCATGCTGCTCCGTTCCTGCTCATTTGCTTTATACACGCTTTGGATGTTAGTGTAGCTTGCCTTCTATTATTTGTGGCAATATTAACGAAAGCCCACACTTTACAGCAAATAACGATAGCTCCTCTATCAACGGGACACCTACACTTCAGAATTACAACTTGTAACCTTAAGCAGCCCGTTAAGATGCGCAAAAATTACAGTCTGAAGCCCCGGGATAACGGCTAACGCTTGACAAATGTAACGGCATCGGACAGTGAACCCGGAGCAGAGCATCAACAGATCTTACTTTTCTTGTTTGAAGTCCTCTTTAATTGATGCCAGAGGCGTGTAGTTGGTGCCCTGCAAGCGGCAAGTGGCCAGATGCCGCTGCTGCTCCTCTTTGAGAGAGGCGTTCTCCTTCCACAGCTCGGCCACTTGCTGCTCCAGCTCCTCGATGCGCTTCTTCTGGTTCTCCAGCAACTCTTGCTGGGTCTCGATTATATTATTCAGCTCCTTTAGATACTCCACGGCTCGGTTGGGGTTCTCCGCCGCGCCTTCCATGGCGGAGAAGCGCCAGTCCGTTCGGAATCCGCTCAGAGCCTAACCCCGAGCAGTGAGGAAAACGCGAACCTCCTCTCCCCAGCTGCTTGCCGCCATTGTTTGTTTTTACACTGAGGGAGTGAGTGAATGAGCGGGTGGCTAGAGGTTTGGCTACAGCCGCATGCCGTCCAGCTGAGCTCAATGTTCATCACACGTACCGCCTCAACGTGCCTTCCACCAGCCACCCTTCATTCAGGGAAAAGCACTTAAAAGGGCAATAGCCCCCACCCTCCAATTGCATTTCTCAATGTGACCCTTTCCTGTCGTCTTTAAGCTAGAATGCGAAAGGGAGCTAAGGCCTGGAAAGCACTAGGTCAAACTTCATTTTTATTTGGAATTCTAACTCTCAGTGGGCCCCACTAAACTCTGTGGTCGGGGCGAAGAACATCGCCAAGACAGCGGGAGCTGAGAGAGTGAAACTCCCGCAAACCATGTACACGTTTGCAAGCTTTTCTTCTGCAACCTATTAAATCATTCAACAATTCAATTTCATAAAATGCAGCATAAAACTGGTAACTGCGAGAGAGGTTTCTCGCAAAAATCGCCGATAAAAACAAATTAAAGAGACTCTCGTGATTCTAAAAAGCTTTGTTGCCATTTAAGTAATTTTGCAATTAATTTAAACACAACTAGGTCCCATAAATAGCAATAAGATAATAGTTTTCTTTAGTAATACTGATTGTGTGATTCATATTGTTCAGGATACTTCAAGGAAAGCTGTACTGCCTTCTTCTGAGGCAATCCGTCCACACTTGGGATAATTTTCTTCCGGTCTGGAGTTTTGGGTCCTGTATTAACTAAGCGGGCTAATAGATCTGCACACCCTCCCACAGGTGACGGTGCTTGAGGGGGGTTTTCGCATGCTGCTTCCACTCTTTGTGCTTGGACTCGACCTGGACCTGTCAGAGACGCTTGAAATCGTTGATATCTTCCAGAACAATTCTTCTCCAGAGTGGTGGTCTTGGAAATGAAATTCCCATTTGTCAATGGGATTACTGAATTTTGTTCAACGAGACTTGGAGGTCATCCTTGAAGCCTTTCCTCTGACCTTTGGAGAACCACTAGCTGAGACAAAGTTCAGAGTGGAGAG
>NC_063347.1:23152222-23231141 GCF_021869965.1 Rhincodon typus
CGACCTGAAACGTCAGCTTTCCTGCTCCTCTGATGTTGCCTGGCCTGCTGTGTTCATCCAGCTCTACACCTTGTTATCTGAGACTCCAGCATCGGCAGTTCCTACTATCTCTGACTGCCTTGACGTTGACCTGAGGGAGGACACCAATACTGGAATGCCTACCCTGCCAATGAATTTGCAGGATTTCACAGAAACATCATGGGTGATATGTCCCTGATTTGAGGTGTATGCATCTTCCATGAGGAGGGTAGGTAGCACTCCTACCATGTAGAATTAATGACAGAGAATTAACATCTACCTGGGAGAGCAGTTAGGGTCTTTACTTAACATCTCATCTGAAATAACACTGCGCTTTCTCAATACTATACTTGAGTGTAAGCCTAGATTTTGTGTTTAAGTCTCAAACGGAAGAACCTGAACCTAAAACATCCTAACCAAAGGTGAATGTGCTACCATGCCTTAATTGGGAATGGGGGTGGGCACCAGCCAAGTGTTTTGCAAAGAGGGTGGAATACTTTACCTCAGTGGATAATGAGCAAAAATGAATTGGATAAGTATATGAAAAGGAAGTAAATACATGAAATAGAGAACAGCAGAAAAAGTCTCTAAAAGTCAAGAATTCATTTTGCCATTCTTCACAAACAACTAATACCAAGAACATTGAAATGATTTGCTGTAAGTTTTACTTATTTGATAGTACAGAACTTGAGTGTAGCTGAAAACAAAACTGCTGCCAAAACTTTTCATCTTGCACTCATTAGGACAGATGCGAAAATACTACCATGCAATGAGAGCAACATTTAGTCTCCGTGAGAAAGGATGCTAATTTGTTGGCAAATCAAATCTGATTGGACAAGGTGTTGTCATGGAGATTGCACCAGAGATCTTTTGTACCCCTTGCTTTTGCTTAATTTAGAAAAGGCTTGATGCCTGGACAAGTTTTGTTTGTACAGGATAAGTCTCTGCATATGAGTTTTGTAGTTTCTAGGAAGTGGAATAATCTTAAATTGGTTTTTAGTGTAATTCTTAGCATACTTGGGATTGTTCAACAAGTGCTGGTCAATCATGGAATCACATCTAATATTAGGCATTACTTTGTGAATTTTACAAGTTGTGGGTTGCTTGACTACAGGCAGTACTCTGCCTATTTCAAACAGTCAAAGGGAAGTGTTTAATATGATCTGCCAATCTTTAGAGAGTATCTTGGATCACACTGGCACTGAAATTCACACATACATTATTCATGCATGTTATAGGCAGAACATCCTTTTGGCTTCTGGCATGTTGCTAATGGTGAATACGACTTAAATTGCTAGCTAAACCAGTTGCTCATATTTTTGAAATACTTAGTCTTCCTGTGTAACTTGAGGTAGCCTAGCCTTCCTTTGAGTCTGAAAATGACAATTTAGGCTCATGCATGAGTTTGTGCATCACAAAGCTAGCAATGATCTGATCAGGGTAGCCATTATCCTAGAGAAAAACTTTGATACTCCCTTTTTTGGCATCAGGCTTAGGTAATAAGCAAGCTTGATATTTTTGCCAACGTGATGCCTGTTAAATGTAATTGTTTGTCTTTGTGTCTTGGTGATTCATTACTGAAAATCTAAGGTATTTCCTGCTTTGACCAGGATCATGTATTTCAACATCATTCCAGAACAAAAAACTTCATAAAAAGAAGTTGAGTAAGTAAAAAGTGATTTACTACATTGGAATTAGGAAATGATTTTATTCACTGAACTTCTGTGTTCTGATGAATAATCCATTCAGTTTAGGCATTCACTTGTTTGAAATTAACTGTGTAGGTAAAAGTTTAAAAAAGAATGTATCACAATGCTCCTATTTTGATCACTTGTTCCACACTAAAATAATTAAAACAAAGTTATAGAAAAAAATTGCTATTGTTCACTGTACTGTCTGCAAAACAATCCCACTTCAACTCATTAAGTTTACTTTGGATATTACTTAAAATTGTTCAAAAGCAAATTATTGTGATAAAATTACCAATAACGTTACAAACACTTCGCAGGTAAGGCAGCTTTTGTGAAGAGAACATCAGGGTTAAATTTCTTTACTCCTTTACTCCCTGCTAATTTGCCCACCTCTTCCACTGCCTCTGTACTTGTTTAAAAGCTATTACATCCCTAGTATTTTCCTGTACTGATGATTAATGTGTTCCATTCTCCATTGATAATGCCTGCTCTGTTGAGTATTCCCATCATTTTCTGTTCTTATAAGTTTTAGTAGACATTTTTAAGTACATTTATACTCACAGTGCATCTCAGCTTTGAAGATTGCAATATGATTCTTGAATTGGTCCTTCACAAGAAAGCAATGTGAAATGCCCCCAGGGGGAAACTGTCTGACACCGTTTGGGTTTTACACTACATGATGTATTGTATCAAAATGTACTTTAGAACTGTTTATGCAATCTATAGTGTTATGGAGCGGAGATCGAACCCCTCTGATAATTAAAACTGAAACACCCAGAGAAGCTTGTCTTGTCTTGTAATCTTTCTAAAAGAAATGGGGAAAATGGTAGAACCTGCCTTTCACCTCACAATCTGTTGTAAAGAAAAGGTTAAATGGAAGAAATCCCTGATACTCACTTTATAAGCAACAAGTAACAATTTATTTATCTAACTCTAACAGTGAACAAGACATACTAACAAACTGAACAATTCCCCCTTAACTACTCACTATTCCTGAACAGAACAAAATTCTAATGACATGCTGATCCAATAAATACAAGTCCCACTTATATAAACCAAAGTAATAAGAAAAATAACTTAAAAGTTAGACTCTCGAAACTACAATCAGAATGTGTCATCCGGAATGTTGCATGCCTTTTCTGCTATTCTTCAGTCAGGAATTCTTTCTTCTTCAAATCCTTGTGTCCGGAATATTAGCTAAGAGTGCCATTGTACCTTTTAGATGGTGCTTAATCAGAGAGCTTAAAGATTTCTGTAAGAGCCAGAGTTTAACTCTCCCGATGGCAATTTGCTCTCACCCTGATTTTCAAAACCCTCTTATTATATACCCTTGATGACCTGTCAATTTTCTTATACTAGAATTGGTCCTAGGCTGTCAACACCTAGTCAACATCTAATTTAATTGGGTTATGGTATCTAGGGTCCGGTTTAAATTAATTGTCTGATATTCAAGCTAGATGCCTTAATGTCAAAACAAACCTAGGTTGCAGACCACACAGCCAATTGATACATATGTTTCAATTTCCAAACCGTATGTGCATCTGCAGCTGCTTGCAGACATTTTTTTTAATCTCCAAGCTTAGAAAAACACATCATCTCTTAAAGGGACCACAAATTCTTAATCTAACATCCTGCCTTCTAATTCAAAAGTACTCTACCCAACTTTGTAACAGCAGCATTGCCTCAACATTTTTTAAGCTTACTTGGTGTTGGTTTTACATGTTTAGAAAGTCATAGTCATAGTCAGAGTCATAAAGCACGGAATCTATATTTTACTCGCTGAATAATTATACATTAAACAGTGGAAGGGTGCACTGAATTTGCATGTATATTTGCAGGAGCTCTGTCTGCTGTATATATTCCAATATGGGTCAGAAGCATAAAGTACTGGCCACAATTTTTAACTCTGGATCAATTATGGACAGCTGAGTTTTCATTTCTGATAAGCAATACCAAAAAAGACCACCAACCTCATGATTCAGAGAACACTGGAGCAGCAAGCTGTGGAATATTTGTGGGCCCACCAGAACTATAAACATTAGCAACCTTGAGGCTGGACATTTCCTTGAATAGTCTCTGACAATTACTTTTTTAACTCTTTTGTAAGCAAAAAAAATGCATTCAGCCACCTTGAAGTCTATCAAACTTCATTGTTAAATACAAAAACAAAACTTGCTGGAAATACTCAGTAGGTCTGGCAGTATCTGTGGAGAGAAAGCAAAGTTAATGTTTTGGGTCCCCTCTTTGCAAAATATTAACTCTGCTTTCTCTCCACAGGCATTGCCAGACCACCTGAGTTTTTCCAGAAATTTTTGTTCTTCCAGCATCCACAGTTCTTTTCTTTGTTTATATTATTAAATATATCTTCGAAAACAGTGCAAACTCACAATGCTTTTCTACATCTTCTCTACATCTGCCAGACTATTCTTGACAACTAGGGATGGCCTACATACTTGAGAATCCTTCTGAATATGAACCCTCTCATGTTACGTCACTCCCAAGCACCAGCCTACAAAGTTGGCAAGCTGTTGGGTTAGAGTTTGGTAGAGTCTGTGCATGATGATGCAGTAATGACAGTGAGTGCCCAGTAGGCAGCACAAGGGTAAAGTCCTCACCTACTGCTACTGTGGAGGACAGAGTTAAGGATCTTGAACATCCAAAAATGGAAAGAAAACTATTTGCCTCATATAAACAGGTGCAAAAAGTTAGAGGAAATTTTGCAAAGGCGGGTTAGCACAGTTTAGTTGAAAGTTTACAGGAATCTACCTCCAATTTAAGAGATAGATCATCTTGCATGCCACCAGCACTCTGCAGTCTACAATACATTAGACAGTGTGGTCACAACTACCTTGGACTAATTGGTGGAGTAGGTCGATAGAAGCCTATGAGGATATAATCATTTCCTACAGTCCTCTCTCGTGCTGAACAGTGGACAGGGTCAGCCAAATAAGAGTGGTAGTGATACACCAGAATCAGTACGTGTTGATCTCTCAGAGATTTGGATTCAGTACATTTGCTCCATCACCACCTTCTCAAACAATGTCCATAATAGTGGCTGAAATCCAGCTGTAGCTGAGCTGCTGCCACTTGCGTGTTTAAACACGCATAAGTTGCCAACCACAGTTATCTCAAAGGATGTCCACATGAGCAAAAGCATCCTTCCATCAGCTCTGCTGCTGCCATTAGGGAGGATTTTGAAGGAATAGAAAAATTAGCAAAATTATTGCAAAGAAGCTATGGGCTAGATTTAATGCTGCCCACCTCAGCAGACAACATGGCAGCTGAGCCTACAATTGCAGGAGAGGCACATGCCAATCTCCTGTCAATGGCAAATAACTCCTCTGATTAAATTGGAGGGTGGAGGAGGTTAACATAAGATTCCTAGCTGGCAGTGGTAAGTTGTCAATGAGTTCAATTAATGAGACAATTGACACCCGTTGTTCCTGAGCCTGCTGTCATTCATGAGTCAATTTATTATTGGCCGCACAATATTCCTGAGCCTTGGGTGGCATTGAAAACACTTTTGCTCTGCCAGTGTCCTCTCAAAGGGTGTCGGGAGGGCAAAGGGGTCTCTCATTGTCAGACACTCGGTGTTGATTAAGGGACATGGTATAAAGATACGACCTGTTAAAATTCACCACCTGTTCTTGCCTTGGCCTTCTTCTCTCATGACACCCAATGCTTTCTCAATCACTTTTGGCCTGGAGTCCCACGATGGAACAGGGTTTCTGGTGAGTGCATTACTAAAAACTGCTGCTGCTCCTAGTGGTACTAACAGTAATGGTCTCTGATTGGTCAGCAGCTCTCAGCAGGTGATACTTGAATCACTGGGCCTTCCATATTGGGGGGAACCCGACCACTTGTGCCTGAAGAGCATTTGATTCCATCAGAATTGACAGGGGTGCCTTGCCAGCTCTCCAACAAGTGGGTGAGAACAATGTTCTTCTGACCAACTTCTAACTGTGGCTTGACCACTTTGGTGTTAAAATGTGAATTCATTTTACTGTGAACAAATTTGTCTTCTTTTCCACATTTGGGAGTCTGTTGTATGATCTTTATACATTGCATATTTTTTGTCCACTAATTGTAGAGGTTTGCTGAATGTCTTGACAGCTCTTAACAAAAGGAGTAGTAAAGGGAGGAACTTATTGTCACTTGTCTTGTAAATGAATTTAGTGGATCAATGAAGGCATACTCACCGATACTTCTGGCTCCAAAGAATTGTGCTGCCTTCCTTCTTCCTGTTATTTCTCACCTTCATCAAATCTATGCCCCATCAGATTTTGCTTCAGCTACTCCTTCAACTCCAACAGTTATTGCTTTGCCATTCTGTATGGAATGTGGCACACAACTGTGATATCACCGACTTCATCTGGGGCAAGTTTCAGTTAGTCCCCACAGTATTCAAGGCACTTAAGGCCAGAATGGCCATAAATGTGTAATAATATTGCTGGTAGTCACAAGACTAACATCCTCTGAAATTCCTGGAATAGGCAGAGATAGATGTCTTGCAGGAATAAAGCACTGTGGCAGCTGGCAGCAAAATTGCAACAAATTTGCATGATTCTTTGGCAATGATCATGCATTAGTTGGACATTGATGGATGACATTCTTCCTATTGAAAAAAGCTCCTGGCTCATCCTCTGATCCCCCGATAGCTATATGTGGGCATTTAGTGATGCCCTATGCAGCCACTGCCAAAAATCCCAGAGCTCTTTCATTCTAGCTGTTGAGAAGGTAATGTACTGTTTGGTGCTGCTAAAGGAAGGGCTTTGCTGATCTATTTAAAGCAGCTGTTAACTGCAGACTAAAGATGCAGATGGTATCTTTGTAGCAGCTAGGATATAGCCTGAGGTGAAAAATACAGGGAAATGGTGACTTTCACAGCCACTCGCAATGCATAGCAGAAGATCCTGATACAGTCATCTTGACAATGTAAAACACTCTTGCTGCTGAAGCTAAGCCTGTTGATACACAGCTCTACCCAAGTGTCCAAAGCAATAAATCTTGGATTACAGACTCTGTGGATTGGGCAAAGGTTTCTCTGGGCAGACATCTCACCTGATGTATCCTAACAGGCTCATCTGCTGCTTGGAGATAGCAAGAACTGCAGATTCTGGAGTCAGAGATAACACAGTGTGGAGCTGGAGGAACACAGCAGGCCAGGCAGCATCAGAGGAGCAGAAAAATTGACATTTCAGGTCGAGACCCTTCTTGCTTGTCTTTGTTACAAAACACTGTTGCATTTCCTGCGCCACTAATGTTGTTCCGCCAACTGTTCAACCATTCCAGGATGAGATAACACATAAAAAACACCCATGATTTGGATGACTAAGGCAATAAATAAAACAATCTCAAACTTTGAAATAGATTAATCCAAAAAGCATCAAATCCTATTAATCTTTTTCTTAATTTTTCACAGCATGTGGGAATCATTAGCTAGGTCAGTACTTATTGCCCATCCCTAATTGCCCTTGAGAAGGTAATGATGAGCCACCTTATTGAACTGCTGAAGTCCGTCTTTATTAAAGGTGAGTAGTATTGATTTAAGGTATCCTGCAGGTTGAGGTATTGAGATGAAAGCCTTGATTTGAACTCTGGCAACAGGGAAACGCCAGTGGAGCTGAGGCCTTAACTATTTTACTTCCTTATTTTAGTTCCAACACTGTTCCTTACTGTAGACCAACAGTTTTAACAAGACAGCTGGCAGTTCAAAATCTGCTTGTGAACCTTAGGAGGCGAGGGACACAGGATAATGAACCTCACCATAAAATTAATGGCAGTCAGGGACTCAAGCAACCAACGCCACAGTGAGAGTTAAGAGACAAACTAGGGCTAGGGAGCACTAAGATACGATACGATGGGTGGCCTGTGGGGACTATGCCTGCTATTCCTAGCCTACAAGAAATTTGGAGAGAAGTAACATTTTCAAAATGAAGTTGGCCTCTTTTGGGACTGACCAGTAACTTCCACCTGCTTTCCTTAAGGGTAGGCACCAGGTTTACCTCCCTCTGAGTTCTCCCAAAAATCATATTGTGGCACTAATTACATCACCAGGCTGCAACCTTTAAATTGAAATTAGTTTTTTGCAAGCTGACCTTCAAAAATCAGAGAAGTTGAGTAGGAATGGCCAGTAATTAATCTTGGCCTGATCTTACCCCTTCTTATTTGCTATTCTCATTAACAAGGGCAATTAAAATGAAGCCTGGAGTCTGTTGAGGAAAGAAACTGAAATTACAATGAAAATTCCCATTTTGACTTCTCACCCGCTCCATTCCTGGTTGGTAGGTTAGGCTGACATCATGGCTACATGCTGAGACAAGAAGTTGCAATAAAGCATTTGATACCATGTCGACTGAAAATATCAATGTGAAAAATGAATATATCTGACATAATCTTCAAAAAATGGATAAGCCCACTTTTAAAAATATGTATTGCTGGCCACAGCATTGACAACATATCTTCTTTGTATGTACCGTTTTTGTTTTCTTG
This sequence comes from Rhincodon typus, assembly GCF_021869965.1. NCBI lineage: Eukaryota > Metazoa > Chordata > Chondrichthyes > Orectolobiformes > Rhincodontidae > Rhincodon > Rhincodon typus. Next base: position 23,160,424 of record NC_063347.1, read on the forward strand.
TCTTCATTTTGATTCATGAATACCATTCTGCCTTGTATGAACCAACCACGGGAAGGAAAACACATCATGTCTAACATTTTAAAAACACCGATGAATGATAAAAGGCATATACATAGTTCTGGAAATCTCTTGTAGTGTCTTTTTGTCCTATTTTAGTCTGAGCTCTTAGTGTGCACTATTTCTTAGCAAGGAAGACAAGAAGCAACCTTCCTGAGTGCTCCTCTAACTTTGACTTTTAACCAGTCACAAAGAGATTTGGATTATCATGAATGTCCATTTTTTATGATCTTCCCCACTCTTGGCTTTTGGGAAACCATGAACCAAATCAAACTAGTCTAACAATCAAGCCAATTTGGAGAGAGGGCTGAACAAAGGAAAAGAACACAAGAAACTTACTTTCTAGGCCTTGGAAATCAGCAATTGCATATTGTCTCCTGACTTTGAAGTTCAGTATTTACTGTATAATGAAACAGTGTTAGTTCTTTATTGATAAAAATCATTATGACTGTAATGCTTTCCTTACAAACAAAATGCAATCTCCAGTTGTGATATGGGATTGTGGTAATGTGCTGATATGGATAGAGTATCACTTGACAGACAGGAAACAAAAAGTAGGAATAAATGTATTTTTTCTGAGTGGTAGGCAGTGGCTGGTAGGGTACCACAGAAATTGGTGCTTGGACCTCAGTTAATCACAATATAAATTAGTGATTTAGGTGAGGAAATATAATATCTCTCAAGTTTGTAGACAACACAAAGCTGGGTTCAAGCATGAACTGTGAGGAGGATGCAGAGATGCTTCAGTGTGTTTTGGACAAGTTAGCCATCATAGCAAGAGGATTCCAGTATGGGAGCAGAAATGTCTTGCTACAATTGTACAGGGCCTTGGTGAGACCATACCAGGAATATTGTGTCAGTTTTGGTGTCTTTATCTGAGGAAGGATGTTCTGGCTATGCAGGGAATGCAATGAAGGTATACCAGACTGATTTCTGGAATGGCAAGAATGACAGAGAGACAGGATTGGTTATAACGATATTCACTGGAGTTCAGAAGAATGAGAGAGTAATCTCATAGAAACCTGTAAAATTCTAACAGGACTAGTCAGGGTATTTGCAAGAAAAATGTTCCTGATGATAAGTGAGTCCAAAACCAAAGGTCACAGTTTAAGGATACAGGGGAGTCCATTTAGTCCACCAAGAGAGTGATGAGCCTGTGGAATTCTCTGTAACCGAAAGTGGTTGAGACCAAAACATTGAATGTTTCCAAGACGTAGTTGGATATAATTCTTAGGGCTAAAGGGATCAAAGGGTTTCGGGAGGAAGTGGGAACAGGGTACTGACTTGGATGATCAGCCATGATCATATTGAGCGATGGAGCAGTTTTGAAGGGGCCAATGGCCTACTCCTATTTTCTATGTGACTTTGACCATTCACTAAAACTACAGCAAGCAAAGCTAACCAAACATGTTGAATTGGTACTGTTCATCATAGCACAGGAAATAATTTTAGTGCAATTTGGCTTGCTTGACATTTCTTATTGTTACCGGGTGCATTATGTACCTATATGTCCTTAAACTGTATTTGCTCTTGGTGAAGCAATAAATTGAAATTCTGACTAGGTTTAAAATCCTGTCTAACCAAGATGTGTGATAAGACAGTTATCACCTGAAAGCATTAACTGACATCAAAGATAAACTCCATCCATCAAAATATAAAAGACTGTTCAGGGAAGAAGCTGACCAGCACATGCAAATATCTGCTCCCATGTATTCCAGTTGTGCAGTTGCCTCAAAGTGTGGACCAGAACGTTTCAATAACAGTAACGGTAATACATACCTACTTTTCAGTATATCCAGCGGTTTACCCAAATGTTCTTATGTATATTTTAGACATAATGTAACTAGCTGTTCAATACTATGTAATAAATGTATTCTGTTTATCAAGACTGAAACTTCTGCCAAAGACTTTGGACATCCTTCTCCATGTGGCATCAGGAACTAAATGAAAACAATGACGAAGGAACAATGGCAGTAATTCTACCAGAGGCATTCCACATGGTTGTGGTGAACAGGAGGGTGATACATAGCATATCAACAGTTGGTATCTGGGGGAAATATACCACAATAGGGCATTCTATCCACTGGTTAGTTAGTGACCTTCGACCAGAGGCTACAATCAAATGATAATACATTATTTCAGCGCTGGGGAGTTAGGTTGGGCGGGTTACAGCTTTTAAAGGGAAAATACATTAAAAAACAATGCATGTTGTGTGGCTTTCCCCACGCAGATAGATTGTGGAATAAGGGAAATGGTTTATGGTGAGGAACTGAAGCTCTGGCATCTTTATAAAAATGTACGATTATAATATGAAAGCGGATAGATTCGTCCGCTTTCATCCAATACAGGACCATCCTATCTCAGTAGGGAAGGGAGTGGCTGCTGGCCTCTACAAATGGGACAGTAACAAAACATATATGTATTTTACCAACTTTTACCAATAGTTGCTATATGAGAAGCTTTTTGCAGAACCATTAATGATACTCTACCAATGAGTCACACTATATTAAACCGGTATCATTAGTTACTATGAATTTATTCTAAAACTGATATAACATTCAAAGTTATCAAACTGTCGTCTCTTTTCACCCATTCTTATATTTACAGATTTGAACATTAGCAGCGAGATCTGCACGGCAGAGGCGTGGCACGGGGGAGACCGATGAAGTGCTACATGAGATCAGCAGAGTTTCTCAAATTATTTTTCAAGTCCTGTATCTTCAAATGATCTGAAGCATACTATGGCATTTTTGAAGTTATCGCTAAATGAAGCGGAAGTTATTTCTGCGGCTTAATTAGTCCAACTGTTGCTGTGATGCGAGAAAGTAATTAAGCAGAACACCTCCTGTTCGGGATATCACACATTCTTCCTGCCAGCAACTCAATCCAAGTTCTGATCCAATGCAATGACATATCTGCGCTAACCCGTTCTGCTGTTGTATGCGGCTCTGGGATTGATTTTTTTTCTATTCAGCAGGGCTGGCGTTTTCCTTCTACACCGGATGCTCTTTTAGTCGGGCATCTTGTCAAAACAATAGACGGAAGGCAGAAGTTCAAACGGAAACACTGATGAAGACAGCTTTCGAACACTTCGAGAAACGTCAAATATTGAAAAAGTGCTGACGGCTGAAGGGCAACACTTCAGACTCTGCCAATTCTCCGGCGGGATTCCAAAGATTATCCGCCAGAAGTTTTCAACAGCATTCATATTTTCTCGTCACATTCCCTCTTCAGTCATTTAATAATATTGCAAGTCATTACCATTATATCGCAAAGCTTTCCATCACATAATTTGACTTAGCGCATTTAAAGCGCAAACCCGTTCAATTTCTGATAAATCTTTGAAATAAATAGTGGTATCTTCTCACTCCCACTGTGATTGGAGCTGAAAGGACTCCACACAATGAGAGGAAATCATGCTCAACAGTTGTCCGTTTGAATCTCTCCATTTATACATATTCATTTACTTCTACCCAATATTTCAAAACAAACTGCAAGAAAGAAGCGACAAGGTTCCAAACATGCGTCCCTCTCTTCCGAGAGGCTTAGCTTCAGCCGGCACACAATCGTGATTTTCAAACCTACCCTCCAATTTCCTAGCTTCTGTTATTTTAGATGACATATATGTTGTCATATGATACTGAAAACTTAATCTGAATCATAGATTATATTGCAACTAGAATGGCATAAAATTACACATCGAAATGTATCAACAATGTTTTATATTAAGATCATAATACGTTTCGTATTGTAAGTTCCGAGTTAAAATAATTATTAAATGCAATGTTATTGCAATTTATCATGGTTTCAAATGCAGATAATTTACTACTTGTTCATTCAGTAAAATAGAACATTTTATCAATTGTTGTTTTTAAGAGTAACACACCGATATTTATAGCTGGACCAAAATCAACATTCCATAGCTTTGAATATGTTCTCACTGAGATTTGTAATCGAGGGAGAGCGTAGATTTGATTGGCTGCTTCCTATGTTACAACAGTGGCCACACTTCAAAAAGTACCTCATTGCAAAACGTTTCGGGACAGCTTGATATTGTTAAAGGCACAAGCTGAATGCAAGTTGTATCTACCAGAGGATGGCGCATTCTTGTGAGTTCTTCGATGACGAGCCAACGGTGGAAAGTGTAGGTTGTTCATTGCCATTTTAAGAACATGTTTTATGCTTAGACCAGTTCCTCAACCAGCTAATGGTCTTCTTCTTTTAAGGGTCAAGAATGTTTCACGCAATTGGAATACACCATAATGATGTTAGCATTATAAATGACAACAGAGAAAAAAAAATGCGATCTGGCCCTATCATATCCAAGGCAGTAATTATTCTGCACAGGAGCCTCCTTCTTCATCTTTTCTCCTGTGCTAGAGCTTCCCAAGGTGTAAACACAGGTAAATCTACATGGTACTTTCCTCCTCGTTATATGTTAGTGGGTTTTCGGGGTTGAGAACGGATTTCTCATACCTCTAACAGTGTCTCTGGTCTTCAAGCTCCCTCAGCTATAACTGGGGCTCTTCCAATCACAAGTTACTTATCTCCCGCGCTTGCTGATGATAGGCTTCCTGGTAAGATACGACTGTGTCAATTAGCAACAAGGAACAAGAGAGGGAGAGAAAGGGAAAGGGTCAGTCTGTGGTTAAGAGTAACTTAATGAGCATAAGTATCGGCATGAGTGAGAGCGGTAGCTGAAATGTTGTCCCACTGGTGGTTTGGCCCACACGGTCTTCCGGATTAGGTTCATCACCCTGGTGGAGCCATGAGGTTGGGAAGAGGAAATGCTGACTGAGTGGAGGAAGGAATGTTGGGAAGCGCGGCTGCTAAGTGACTAAATGTGGGATGGGGATTAAAAGGATGGAATAATGAATGGCGGAGGTGTGTTGAGAAGTGAGGCTGTTGAGTGAGTGGGGTATAGGTGTTGCGTAAAGGCAATGCTGTGTGATTGAGTGAGTGGGTGTGGGCATTGGGAAGAGAAATTGCTGCCTGAGTTGGGGAAGCGATGTTGGAAATCAGGGCTCCTGACTGAAGTACTAGACAGGGAGTCGACTGAATAAGTAATTATGTGGGGCTTGGTGAGGTGAGAGGGTTAAATTGATGTACCTAATAACTAGCAAATGCTTTTGCAATGTGCTAATCACAATTACAAATTTCTTGACTGCCTCACATCTATGGCCAACAACACTGGCTTTTCTGTGTAGAAATGTTTTTGCTTCTGTCAAGCTTTCACTTAATCTCCTTTAAAATGCCACCTGTTTGTATTATCAACATTATACCATTGTATGTTGCTCTTTATCCATCATCTTAAGTTGCTGATAAATAATGAATTGTCATAGTTCAACACAGATTCCAACTAACCAAAACAAAACTGACACCTTCTTCAGGAATCTGCTTTCTCTCCACTCATGTTGCCAGATCTGCTGAGTTTTTCCAGCAATTTTTTTTTGTTACAGACTCCAACTTCTGTCCTCCTCAATATTGATTATTCCGTCAATTTGATATCTTTACCTCTTTAGAAATAATTTTTGATTCCAAACCATAAATTGATGTCGTAACGGATGCTTCATTATCAATATTTCTTTTGAGGATTTATGTTGTAGCATTGTGGGTAATGGTGCATTTGGATACCTGAACCTGTTTTCTTTTTAACAGGTTGAGGAAATGCCAGTGAGACAACCATTTTTTTTTCAAAACCACATAGTTTAAGCTAATTAATCAATTTACTGGAACTGACATGTCTTCGGGTGATGAGGCACAGTCTATGCTGCAGAAAAATTGGAGAAGTTGTGACTGTTTTTCTTGGAGAGGAGGAGATTTGATAGACGTTTTCAAAGTCATGAGGAGTCTGGACAAACTCGATAGGGAGAAACTGTTCACGCTCAACTTGATTGACGACCAGATGCCACACTTCTGGTGTTTCAAAGGAAGCATATACAAGATGAGAAAATCATCTCTCATATACTGAGTGATCCCATTTTGGAGTGCACTGTCTGAAATGTGGTTGAAGGGATTTAATTGAGGTATTCAAGAGAACATTGGTTAATTATTTAAATTGAAACAACATGCAGAATTACAGGGAAAAGGCCAGAAATTGGCGCAACATTAAAATGCTGAGAGAGCCAGTGCAAACATGATGGGTCAAATGAACTCCTTCTGCAAGGATAAGAATCTTCGACTCTATGAACTGCTGGATTCAGTTAAGGTATGGCCCACTGTGAGAGAGCAGCTTTATAGCTCATCCCCTACCATTCTGAGAAAACCCTTTTTTTGGAGAGTTGGGTGTGATAGCTAAAACATTGAACCTGCTCTTCTCCTGAAAATTCACTGAAAGAGTTATTCTTGATGAATCCTTGTGACCTCTCTTGAAAGGTCTGTGTTGGAAAATCGCATTCACAACCACCTGTGTTTAGTGACACCTGTCTCAGTGTAAGTAGACTGAAAACCAATTTGAACATTTCATCCTTATCCTGTTTCCCTTCAAGAACTAACAAGTATTGACCAATGCTGTTTTATCCCCACAGTTAATCTTGTCTTAGAAAGTCTTGTTGAAGATTTGAAGTTATTTTCAGTGTGTGTTTGTGTGGTAGGAGGGCCTCAACTCTTTCTGCTTTAATATTCCCAACTGTGCATTAATCATCTGTTGGTCTTTGCTTAGTAAGTACTATTTTCACAATAAATACAAACTTTATTGACCAAAGAAGACCTGTCGATGGATCTTGTTATTCTAAACCTATTAAAGATAAGGGATATAATTGGCTATTATCGATAAGTAGGTAAATCATTTAAAATAATGTTGTGATGAGTTGAGTCGTGGATTCAGTGACAGCATCCTCCTCCAGCCTTGGACAGCATAATATAAATTGTGAACAACAGTGATTTGGTTCCCTGGCACTCCAAATAGCCATTTTTCTCCTTACTCTCTGCTTTCTGAATTACAACCAGCTAACCATTCTGTTATTTGTTTCCTGACTACGATTATGTGGCAGTTTATCAAAGGCCTTTTGGAAATGTAGATACTTTACATCAATTTCGTTACCCTAAACTGCTTTTTGATAACTTTTCAACGATTTCAATGATCTTGATCAAGCAAGAGTTTCCTCTTTGAAGTCTCTACTGACAATGCATCATAATATTTTTTGTTTCTAGATATATTTATAATTTCCTGTTTAGAAGGTTTCAGTAGCTTTTTCTGTCCAATGTTAAGCTGTGAATTTTATACTTCTATACTTTTTAATTAAAGTAATTGAATCTGTGTCTCCTCCGGATTTGTCTGCAATGCAAATACATACTATTGAGATCAGGGGTTTTATTCTGAGTATGATTACGTTAATTTAAACAGTTTTATATAATTACTAAGCTCATCTTCCAATGTTATACCCAACTGGTTAATTTCCCTGTAAATACTAAAGCAAGTTAATTATTTAATATTTCTGCCTTTTTGGTCATGCTGCCTGTGATTTTTGTGCTATCCATTCTCTTACTAGTTCAATTTCATCAACAAATTATATTTACATAGCACGTTTAAACATAATGAACATCCCTCAGTATTTCACAGAATTATTTTTGTTTTGAAAATGCAGAATTCCAGGCCAATTTGGCCAGTTGACCAAAAGATTGGTCAAAGAATTGGGTTTAACCAAGTGTCTTCAAGGAGGCAGGCAAGGTAATGAAGTGCAGAGGTATGTGGAGTTTACTGTAGAGCTTAGGGCCTAGGTAGCTGAAGACATGGTCACCAATAGTGGAGCAATTATCATTAGGACTGCACAAGAGGCCAGAATGAGAAGAATGCAGACATCTCAGAGGGTTGTGGAGTTGGAGATTGCAGTAGTCGGGGCGATGAGGCTGTGGACTGATTTGAGAGCAAGGATTAGAATTTTAAGGTCAAATATTGAAGTTGAAGATGGGCTGGTAGTGTGCAAGAACAATGGGATTAAGGGTTTTTGAGTGTATAATTGACAGCAGGTTTAAAGGACAGAGAGACCATGACTGAAGAAAGAGAACCATTTACAATATTGGTTAATGTGGAGACCAGGTCAGGAAGTTGGGTAATCATCGGTTTAGTGGGAATAGGATTTGGGGAGCAGGAGAGGTTGGTCCAACGGATAAGACAAACTCAAAGAAGGCATTAGGACAGATAGAAGAAAAAAAAATAGAGAAATATACAAGTTCAGGGCAAGGCAGGAAGGCATATTAAAGGGAGTTTGTCCAAGTATTTTAATGAAATGATGGAAATGGCACAGGCACTTGGTTGGATTGTCTTGATCTAAGTGCCAAAGCAATGCATACAGTCCTTAAATATGTTATTGGAAAGGAGAAGAGATCACAAGTATGGTTTGATATGGGGGGTGGGGGGTAGTGTAAAGCCAAATCATGGGTTATCTCTGCATTCCAGGATGACCCTGGAATAGTAAGCAAGGGTCTGTTAATGTTTTAAGTGGTCCAATCAGATTTTCAAGGTAAATGGCTACCCTGACTGCTGTTTTATTACTAAATGTTTGTAGAATGTTTGACTATTTAATTTGGGTAACTTAATAACGCAGGCTTCATAACTGTTTTTTTAACTTTGCCTTCCATTCTTTCGTACTCTTCCTTGTCATTTTTCCACATCCATGAGCTTTGTGTTCACCTCTTCAGTTTTTCCCTTGTCTTTATTCAACCACGTCAGAAATCACACGACACCAGGTTATAGTCCAACAGATTTATTTGAAATCACAAGCTTTTTGAGTGCTGCTGATGGAGGAGCGCTGCTCTGAAAGCTTGTGATTTCAAATAAACCTTTTGGACTTTAACCAGATGTCGTGTGACTTCTGATTTTGTCCACTCAAGTCCAACACTGGCACCTCCACATCATTCAGCCATGGCATCTAATATAGTGCTTGCTTCTTTTTAGAGGAATTTTTTTTTTTCTGAACTCTGAACTATCTTTCTTTGTCTTTGGAGTGATCATCTCCTGGAACATGTGATCCAGGAAATACTATGTATCCTGCAGTTCACATTGGATACAGAAATTGCAGGCAAAGGGCCACATCTTCCATACAATTTCTGTCATCATGTCATGTCCTTGCCAGAAAAGAACTTAATTGTCTGTCTGTCTGATTTTCTGTAAAAGGCATTACTCCTTAACAAGTCCAACTTCAACAAAAAAAATCAAAGCTGCAAGTTAAACTCACTACCTCATACATACTGGGTACTGAGTCCAGATGTTTTTAATTATCTAATTGCATGGAACTGATTGCCCAGTTTCGACAGAACATTCATTAATACCTCCTACATGTCAACCTTGATTTCATGTTAAAAATATATTGACAATTATTTTTCTATTTTAATGTATGACCAGCTATTTTTAAGAATGTGTAAATGTTTAGTCAAGTACTTGTTGCACATGAATCACACCTCCTCCAGCAGCATTGATATTATCACCCCCATTGACGTCAGTGCAGACACTGGGAACATCCATGAAGAGAGACTGAGGATTAGAAAGATCACTCAAAATCCATTGTGTCCTTTTAGATTGTGATTCAAGCAATTGTGATTCAAAGCAATGACAGGTAATAATCAGTGCAACATTTTTTTGTTATTATGGCTGTGATTTTATACACATACCTTCACAAGCATTATCAAGTTATATCTGAATTGGATTCCCAGACATTACTGCTTGACCATTATAGACATGTCTCAATAGTAATGAGCAAGTATGATCATGGAGGGATGGTTAAGGTAAAGGTCACAGAATGTTCCTTTTTACAATAATGAGAGTTTGCTCTGAAATTTGAATTTTGCACTAGCAAGGGGTCAAATGCATGTAAAGATCACTTTAGAAATAAAGAGCAATTTGTCCCTTCTTCTGAAAGCAGTGAGACTACTCAGCTTCAGAATAAAATAGGTTCTGCTTTTGTTCACCTTTCAGTGTTCAGCAGCATTTGTGGAGAGAAATCAGAGTTAACATTTCAGGTTGAGTGACCTTCCTCAGAGATATAATTAAATCAGAATTAATATTTCAGGTCAATTGACCCTTCCTCCGAACCTCTGAGGAAGGGTCACTTGACCTGAAATATTAATTCTGATTTCTCTCCACATATGCTGCCACACCTGAGCTTTTCCAGCAATTTGTTTGTTTTTGATTTACAGCATCTGCAGTTCTTTTGGTTTTTTATCACTATCAATGTTAATTTGATAACCTCAAAATTAATCTATTAGGAACACTACAGATCACAATCACTTAAAATCTACTTAATGGGTTACTGTTAACTGAGCAGACACATGAAGCAACAAAGAAAATATATTCTTCTATTTTTGAATTTTGATTTTTTTTTGGTTCCATGAGTCACAGCTTCCAAACCAATGTTATTGGATCTGCTCAGACATCAAATAATTTTGATGTGCTTCCTTAATTGTAAGAACTTTAATAACGTACTAATTTAGTATGAGTTGTGCTGCAATGTTGTAGACGTATAAATTATCAGTGCAAAAAGATATGCTGCAGGTACTATGAGACAATTGACTATAATATTTCTTATGCCTATTTGTTAGCTGTAAATCTAAGCCAACATTGTTTAAATTGGTGCTTAATAAGTCTCATCTGCATGTGTTGTTTATGATTTTTATACCTTTTCAGGGTAACAGATATTTCAATGATACTGTATGAGATGCAATTTCAGATCAATTTTTGTATCAGACTAAAGTGATAATTCAATGCCCAATTCAGCAGCTGACTGCCCCAATCGAACCACTTTTTTTAATTGCTTGGCTTTTCTGAACTGCGCTTCAGTGCTCTTGGGTCTGAACCGTGGCATTAGGCACTGATAGCGGAGTGGGGTATTAAAAGTGGGTGGCTGCCTTTTGTCTTTGAAGCTGCCTTGTCCCAGTGATGTCGAACAGTTTCATCCTTATTTTAACATTAAACACCTCACTGACCCATCGATTGAGGTTTCAGACTAGCTGTGTGGAGTAATTGGTTTAATGATCTTGCCTGCCCTGCTGACATGTGTTAATGGCCTGGATTTACACTCACTGCTGCTGTCAGAGGGATTGTTCACCAATAATTAATTATACCTTTTTAAAAGCACCAGTTGCACCTCACTCAAACAATGTGTAGCATTTTCAAGGATTGTTATTAGCAAAAACAATAGTGCAAAAATGGAAATTCACATTGGAATCAATTAGAAATCACTGAAACAATATGCAAAGACCTCAAAAAGACACCATGTAGATGAACTGGGAATTACTGAAATTCAAATTCTGGATGTTCATATTTAACTATGCATGTGTGAACATTGGAGGTTGTTGTCGAAGAGTTATGATGTGGAACATTGACAGTTGTGCCATAATTAAAACTGCAAAATCCAGGTTGACCATCAATTCTCTCCCTGCCCCACCTGATCCTCTTAACCACAATTGTGAACTCGACTTGAATGCAGGCGAAACTGAGGTGGCCTGTGTCCTTTACATTTATGAACCGGTTGGATTCTTATAAAAGAGCAATATCTTTTTGTGAAAATCAAAAGAACTGTGGATGCTGTAAATCAGGAACAAAAACAGAAGTTGCTGGAAGCTCAGGAGGTCTGGCAGCATCCGTGAAGAAAAAAAAATCAGAGTTAACGTTTTGGGTCCGGTGACCCTTCCTCAGAACCGATTTTTCACAGATGCTGCCAGACCTGCTGAGCTTCCAGCAACCTCTGTTATTGTTCATAATATCTTCTTGTGGTTGTTTTATTTTGCTAACTGAATTCAGTTCTATATTTTGCCATGGAATTTATATCCATAACATTTGAGAGCATAACTATTACACTGCTGCATGGAATGACTAAACCTTTGTTATTCAGTTTACCCAATCTCAGATTATAGGTGGGATTAGCTCTGATTCACGTAGTATTAGTCTATATAGGACATTTCTTGCTACCCCCACCACTCTCCATTGGATTTCATTTGGACGTTCATCAGGTTGGTTCCTATAGAGCTAAAATGACAGAATGCCTGTCTCTCATCCAACACGGTAGTCTGAAATTCTGTCAGTAATAATGAGTACATAGGTACAAGCTTGCTATAATTGTGCATACAAAAGTTATAGTTTCAGCAAACCAGAATTAATAAAAATCTTTCCTTTGGATGAAAGAGAGGATCCCTACAATTGTGTTAAATTTGTCTTTTCTAAATGGCAGAATTTCAAGTGTCAGAGACAAGGTATTTTTCATCAACACAGGCTAGTATAATTAGAAAATATTGAACTTGGATGAAACCAACATTAAATCAAAGCGAATAATATTTATCATGTATCAACTTTGTTTTTGAACTGAAATTAACTCAATATTTTACGCTTTGCTAGCACATCATCCTTCACTTATGTAGAAGCAGCTTAATTCAATGACAATGATCCCAAATAAATCCCTCAAATAAATTAGGTCCTCTAAACTGTAACAGAAATGGAAACTATGAAGTCAAAGAGGGAAAAGGATTGACATGATGAAGGTGAGAGAAAGATTAAGGTTGGAAGCAGAATTGTTTATTTTCCCCAATCCTGGACATGAGCAGAATACAGCACTGATGATGTGGTGAATGTACTGGAGAAAGAGTTGCGGGAAGGGGCCTGAGTTGGATTGGAATGAAAAATGTTCCACATTGACCAGAAAGAAACAGGCCTAACTGGGTCTCCTACAGGTACCCATGGCTGTATTATGTTCTTGGAGAAACTGAAATGAGTTAGGAAATTGTTTTCAAAGTAAGAATGAAGCTAAGAGTGGATGAGGGAGTAGAGAAATGAAGGCAGCCATTGCCTTGTAGACAGATGACAACAGCATCATCCCTGTCAGCAGATTTGATAGCACAGTCGGGTTAGATATGAAAGAATGCACTGCGACAGATGGAGACAGTTTAGAGTGGGTGAGGGGAGCAGAGAAATCAAGGCAGCCGTTGTCACATTGACAGTTCTTGACAAGGAGATCAAGTCCATGTAAAAGACCAGGGAGATGGGTGAAGGAGTTCGTGGAGCACAGAGAATTTATGCCCAAAGAATTGGGCACAGATGGGATGGTGACAAAAGAAGAGTTTGAGTTTAATGTTGTGCTATGCTCAGAATTCATAATAGGTGATGGTGTAAGGAGTATCTCTTCCTCCCTGTTTCTCCTTAATTACATTCAGAATTTGATGGAATTTATTTAGAGAAATACTTTAGCCTTTCTCTCTGTCTTCGCCTTTCTCTTTATTTTATCTTCTTTCCCATTTGTCTTTAAAATCATAATGTTTGCTTCATGGGTGAAACCCATTAGCATTGACCTTTTCTAACTTAACAAAACACAACAATGGTGAGATAATTAGTTAGCTCCAAAATACTGCCAGTGCTTTTTGTGTGTAAATTCAACAGACCTGAACATGAAAACTCTCACTGTTCCTCCCACCCCTCAGTTTAATACAGTAACATATTTATACATGTCTTTAATTTAGGATAAAAGCAAGTTTACAACATCAAAATCAGATGAAAGAATAATGCTGAACCAAAGATATGTTCAGATAGAAAAAATTAAAATGTGAAAAATGTGATGGGATTTAAGAAGGTTCCCTGGAGGAATCGACACACGTTTGGGAAAGAAATTCCGGAGCTTAAGGTCCCCCAAAACTGTGCTGTTTCAGTCACCCAAGTCATCTTCTGCTTCATTTGGAAGCCTAAGATTGACTGGATCTGCAGGGACTCCTTGTACAAAACTCTAGATAAGGTGGGGGAGGAAGATAATGTACCCAACATTGTCATCACCCTGTGGCCACCTTTGTGTGTGGCTGCGTCAAGCTGTGCATAGAACCTCAGTACACAAACACCAAGTGTCACTACATACTGAGGTTCGAAGGATGGGACTGACCTCGCTGCCGCAGAACACTCCAAGTAGTTGGACTGTTCTCTATCACCTGTCCTTTGTACAGAAATTTGCAAAGAAAAGCACGTTTGACTACAAGGCCATCAGGAAGTGGTCAGCATGTAGCTTGCTCGAGGGAAAAGGAGGGTGGATCCTGTTGCGCGGTTCCCTGAGCAGATTGTCAAAGTCATTTGGCAGAATGCCTCATGAGAACTTTCCAACAAGTACCAAGACATTGCTTGGCTAGTGGTGCGAAGGGCACTAACTGTGAGATTCTTTATGTATGCCCGGTCAGCCTGCGCCACCATGCACTGCCCTTGAAGTGGTTGTGGTGGGGTTGAGGCTGTCACACACCTCCTTCTAGAATGTGCTTTTGCAAAGGAAGTCTGGAGAAAGATGCAGTGGCTTTTGTTGAGGTCTGTCTCAAGCAGCTCCACTACGTGGGATTCTGTGCTCCATGGTCTGTTCTGAGGGATGTACACTGCGACAAACATTGACTGCGCCTGGAGGACCATCAACTTGGTGAAAGATGCTCTTTGGTCTTGTTAGTCTTCCAGAGCAAGGAGTCGACCCCACTGTTGCAGACTGGCACATTCCAAGGTCCAGGACTACATCCTGAGGGATGCATTAAAGCCTGGGCAGCTGCTGACAAGGTGCAGTGGGGAAAGACTACTGTCTGAGGACTTCCTGCTGAAGATAAGCGGGGGTCTGTTCAGTTATTGGATCTTCTTAGTATGTCAAATGTATGTGAATATTAATATCGTCTGTGTAAGAGAGGACTTTGGTTTTGTGCAAAGTCAAACTCCAGCATTTTACTTGATATGCAACTGTGCAGAACCGAACTGGTTTTGTGTCAATGTATATCTACAAAGGCTTTTTTATGAATAAAGTGAAATATTTTTTGAAATAATAAAAAGGAAGACTGAAGGCAGGAAGGATCAAACCCGAGAGGGGTGACTATTCCAGGCAGTGGGGGCAGCAGGTCAAAGCCTCCCTGTACATGGATGACGTTGCAGTTTACTGCTCGGATCTGCTGTCAGCGTGCAGAATCGTGAGCATCTGTGATCAATTCAAACTGGCTTCGAGCATCAGGGTAAATCGAGGCAAGAGGGAGGCCATGTTCTTTTTGGAACTAGGCCGACCGATCCTTTATTCCCTTCACCATCAGGACAGATCACCTGAAGGTGTTGGGAATATGGTTCGGAGGGTCCAGGGCTTGCATAAAATCATGGGAGGAATGCATTGCCAAAGTGAAGCAGAAACTGGCCCTTTGGGAGCACCACATCCTTTCCAATGTGGGTAAAAACCTGGTCATCAGGTGTGAGGCACTCTCTCTGTTGTTGTATGTGGCACAGGTGTGGCCCATGCCCCAAAACGGTGCTGTTTGGTCACCCAAGCCATCTTCTGTTTCATCTGGAAGCCTAAGATAGACCAGGCCTGCAGGGAGTCCATGTACAAAACTCGAGATAAGTGGGGGAAAAACGTATCCAATGTTGCTCTCACCCTGATGGCTGCCTTTGTGTGCAGCTGCATCGAGCTGTGCGTAAACCCTCGGTACACAAACACCAAGTATCACTATGTATTGAGGTTCTACCTGTCCCTGGTGTTGCGAACGATGGGACTGGCCTCACTGCCGCAAAACGCCCAAGATGTTGAACTGTTCTGTATCACCTGTCCTTTATAGACAAATTTGCAAAGAAAAGCACCTTTGACCACAAGGCCATCAGGAAGCGATCAGCACATAGTGTCCTCGAGACCCTGAGGGAAAAGGAGAGGGTGGATCTTGTTGCATGGTTCCCTCAGCAGACTGTCAGTGTCATTTGGCAGAATGCCTCATCAGCAGAACTTTCTAACAAGCACCAAGACATTGCTTGGCTGGAGGTGAGAAGGGCAATACCTGTGAGATCCTTTATGTATGTCCAGTGAGCCATCATCACTGCATACTGCCCTCGAAGTGGCTGCAGGGCAAGGGGTAGAGACTGTCAAACATCTCCCTCTGGAACATGCCTTTGCAAAGGAAGTCTACAGGTAGATGCAGTGGTTTTTGTCGAGGTTTGTCCAGAGCAGCTCCGTGCTCGACAGTCTGTTTCCTGAGATGCACTCCATGACAAACATTGACTGCACCTTGAGGACCATCAATTCGGTGAAAGACACCTTTGGGCTGCCCAAACCTTTGTTGGTCTTCCAGAACAAACAGCTGACCCTGACTATTGCAGACTGGAACATTCCGAGGTCCAGGACTATGTGCTGAGGGATGTACTAAAGCTTGGGGCAGCTGCCGACAAGGCACAGAGGGAAAAGACTTCTGCCTGAGGTCTTTCTGCTGAGGGAAATAGGTGTCCATTCAGTTACCAGACCCTCCTAGCACCTCAAATGTATGTAAATATTAGGTTTGTAAGAGAGGTCCTTGGTTTGTTTTGGAAAAGTCAAAGTTCAATCATTTGTTTGTTTGGTTTTTTTGGGATAGTCAAAGTTCAACGTTTGTTTGCTTGATATGCAACTTTGCAGAACTGAACTACTTTTGTGTCAATATATATATACAAAGATTTTTTATGAATAAAGTATATTTTTGAAATAAAAACTGAAGGCATAGTCACCTATCATGGAATTTAAGACACTGGGAAATACAAGAGGCTACAGTTGGAGAAATGTGTGTTTCTTAAGTAGATGTGGTGCTTGAGAAATTTTAAAGAGCTAAAACTGTACGAATTTGAAGGAATTAAATGAATGGATGAGATTTTTTAACTGATCTTAAATGTAGCTGAAAAAAATATGGGAATAACACTGGTGCCATAGGATATGTCAGCTTTAGGTGAGCTAATCTTTATGCACTGTGGTGAATGGGAAGTTAAACAGCAGACTATTGAAGTAATGCAGTCTGGTCTTGGCACAAGTTGAGTTGAAGTAAGGGAATGTTGGATGTAAAGGAAAATGTTTTAAGGAGAGATATGTGGTTTGAAGTTCAGCTTAGGGTCATTAAAGTATACTGAACATACTCACAATCTGGTCTAGCCTTGGACAGCAACCATGGAGGATGATGGAATTGTTGATGATATTGTGGCATTTGTGCCAGAGACTGACAACATTGGCTTGATTCTTTACAATGTTTAACTGATTGAACTGGTAACTCATCCAGAATTAGGCATTAGATAAAGCAGATAAAAGCAGTGAAGTAGTCAGAAGGTTGTGGAGATATCGGACTGGATATCATTAAAAAGATGTGGAATCTGACCCATTGGCTGAAGTTTGCCAAGAATTCCTGACATGAAAGTCAGAGCAGGATGTGGTGACTTCTGCTGGCTGCTTGCTTCTTTAGACCTCCATCTTGGCCATAGTCACCAATATCTTGGGGCACATTCCACTTGGAAAGTGGTCACGTACCTTACATCCATGGATGTTGGCATCCAACATGTACCAGCCTTCCTGTACCATCATGCCATATGTCTGATCCACTTACAGTACACTTATGCACTTTAAAGTTGCTCTTTAATGCGCGAGTGCCTATCATTGCAATACTCCTGCACAGACACTTGGCTCATGGATTGGTCCGGACTGCTTCTCAGATCTGCTCACTCACTTTCTCAGCGCTCATTCACTTTGTGCCTACCTGAAAATTCATCACATCCCTACCTTGCCTTGTGGTATGCTTTAACCCCTTAGGCAACACTAACGGGCTCACAGTGTTTCAGTTTTACCTTGCCTTTTAGTGCTGGCACAAAGCCAGGCAGCTTGTCAGGGTTGTCAGTGGTCATCAATCAACAGGTTGGGCATGTTGCTGTGCAGCACAATGCTACATTAGTCTAACACTTGCACCATTTGCCAGCAGCTTACGCAGCAAACACAGCATGTGATTCAAACAAATGGCTACATCTCAAAATTGAAGAGAGCAGCTCACAGTCAAGTCAAGGCAGACATCCTTCACACAGGGTGTCCTAGCACAGTAAGTCAAGGGCAGTGTCCAATATCAGTTCAGGGGCTTGGAAACAACTGCTCAGGGTGACCAGGATTGTGTCTGTCTCCTCTTAGAGAAGATGGAGGTGAATGTTGGGCACCCCACCACCTGTCTTGCATGACACAGCTGTTAGATTTGGTGCAAGTGGAGGAAAGTTGGTGAGGTTTCATGAATGAGTGAGAAGGCAGTGCAATGGGTATGTAAGGTTAGGGGTTGAGATGGGTAAGAGTGAGTGAGGGAAGCTGTTGTATGTGCTAATGCGAGTGGTAGAACTCCTTTGCTGGTCCTGAGGGAAACAACATGTGCCTCCTTTGCCCCACCCTGTCTACCAAGATCTCCAGTCTCTGTCTGTACTGCAGAGCAGTAACTAACCTCTATTTGCTGTTTGTGGGACCCTACTGTGTGCAAGCTGATTGCCAGACAAACAAAAGTCTAGAGAGGCTATTTCTGGTAGTTTTGGTTGGTGGATATGTGTTGAGGAATTCCCTACCTTCAGCAAAGAGTGGCATGGGTGGTCTTGTATCCTTTTGAGCAAACTAAGGTCTCAAATTAGCATCTCATCTGAAAGTTGATGCCTGACAGGACTTCACTGAAGAGTCAGCCTGGATTATGCTCGACTGTTAAATAACTAGGCAAACTAATAGAAACATGATCTAGCTCAGTTTCTTGGGGGTGTGGGCGTGGGGCAGAAACATGCAAGGATAGAGTTAGAGATTTCTCAGTTAGGATGTTATTAATTAATCATCAAACTTGCTTTACTAGTGCATAGAAACGGATGGTTTGGCGCCAATACTCATTTAATTTGTCAATATTTAGTGACCTGTGTGAATCAACACTAAGGTGCACAATTTTAGGAAATACAATTGAAAGGATAGAAGGAAAAAGCTTAAACAGATGAATTGTGAAAATCATTTGACTCCTCAGTTAAGGATAAAAGGAATAATGTTCAGAGGTATATTGATGAGCATACTGAATAAATTATTTACAAGAGTATTGAACACACATAAAACACTAAACTAAATGGATTACCAAAACAGGCTGAAGTGAAATTAAAAGGATGAGAGGAAAATAAGGCATTGGGGAAAATGCAGTTTTACACCTTGCTAAAGAGGTTGATGGAGAGAATGGAAAAAGTTTGCAAAGCATTAGAGCTGCATAGGCTCAAAATTATAAGAATATCTTCCTGTACTACAATAAAGAATCCTTAAGGAGAAGGCCTGATACTTGGGTGTGAATATTATAAATGAATGGGAATACATGATATTTCCAAATTTTGTTTCTTGGAATATCCATTAGCTAACAGACCTTCCTTAACATTGATAAAGAAAGTAGACTTTCCAACTTTCACACCAGTGGGATGTATTTTCCCCACAGGCTCAAAGCAAATTCATAGGGCAGATGGTATTTATTCAATGATATGAAGAGAGACCAAGGATGAGAAATTTGAAATATTGACAATTGCAGAGTCAGTGAATACTGAGGAGATCCTACCACACTGGAATTAAACGACTGAAGTATCTATGTTTTTAAAAAAGGACGAATCTGATTGGGGTAATTATAAGCCCATTGTGATTACTTCAATAGGAAAAATATTGATATATTAAACAGTGTAAACTTTGGAAACAGCATGTGCAAGGATAATCTTGGAGTTGAGTTAGAGGAATCTGCTTGTAAATCAGAAGTGGTCGATGATATTTCATACAGATAAATGCAAGGTACTATACATTGTCCTATATAGTGGATCGTGTAAAACTGAATAAATGCAACATTGAAAAACAGAAAGTAAAAGTACACTTGACATAGTTTACCAAGTACTATGGAACATTGATTTAAGTTGCTACATTACTTGAGCATGAATCAGAGGGTGCCATATTAAAATAATCCTGGTGAGATTTTGCATATTCGAATTTAGATCAGCAAAAGCAAATCATAAAGAATACAACAATGGAATCAGGATGTCATCAAATAGGAGCAGCAAGTAAAAGCCAGTGTGTGCAAGTAAACATATCCAATGACAGTAATCAAAATGACTACATTAAGTTATTATTGGCTAAAAACAAAAAATAAACTTACACTTTGAAACAGTCAACAAATTGCATTTATGTACCACCTTTAATATAGATAAATTTCCCAAGACACAAAGATACATGTGAGGAAAACAGATATAAAGCCAACAAATGGAAGACTGCGAAGCACAATCAAGAACTTGCTTAAATATTTGGGCATTAAGAAAGTTATTAAAAGTTAAGTGGAAAGACAGGTGAATTCAGGAAGAGTTCAAGTCAGATCCAGCTAGTTGAATAGGGCAATGTTGAATAGCAATGGTGGGACAAAAGGAAGGTAAGGTATAAGTTTTACTGTCAGAAGAGCAGGATTCAGGGGAGAAAAATATAGATAAGTATGTAGATAGACAAGGATTATTTAATACATATCAGCATTGAAAAGGTAGATAGTAACAACTTTCTTGAGAAATCGATGATATCCAGGTCTGTAGTCATTGAAGTAACTTGCATTTGATACCAA
Organism: Rhincodon typus; assembly: GCF_021869965.1. Classification (NCBI taxonomy): domain Eukaryota; kingdom Metazoa; phylum Chordata; class Chondrichthyes; order Orectolobiformes; family Rhincodontidae; genus Rhincodon; species Rhincodon typus. Next base: position 23,180,803 of record NC_063347.1, read on the forward strand.
ATAATGTCTAAACTACAGAGGTGGCTTTGGTGCAGTGACTGTAATCCACCAAACAGCAACAGACAGCCAATTAAGGCTTATCAGCAACCAATTAACAATTTTCTGGTGTGATTGATATCTGAGCAGCATTGCACTGGACCCTTGTATGGCTGCAGCTCATAACGATATACAAGATGCATAAAAAGGTCTGTCTCCTATTAAAAATTGATGTTCGGCTTTAAAATCCTCTACACGCAGATATTGGTAATTTCAGTAACCAGTAGTGCAGATGATAAGGAAATGGAAGCTGGCATTTCACTTCTCCACTTAGATTGGCCCTCTTCAGCAGCAGAGTGTAAAGAAGGAAAGCTGCCAGTCTTCCACTCTGATTCACTCTCCAGCCTCCACAATCTACTTGCTACTCCTAATTGAATGACAATAGGGTGCATGTGTGTGTCTGAGAGAGGTGGTGATGGCCATGGGGGTCAATTATTGCAGTTAGGAGGGATGGTATCTTAGAACTTTCTTCAATGAGGCCATGTGGGAGAACATCAACACAAAATGGGGGCCATCAGTTTACTGGGAATGTACAATAGACCTGTAGTCAGGGGGATGTAGATATGTAATCAAGCGTCAGAGAAGTGTTAAAATTATAAGGTCATTATAATGAGGGGATTTCCCCAAAGTGTGAAGAGCTGGGATAGAGGTTAATTTTTAAAATGTGTCCAGGAGAGCTTTTTAAGACCTACAAGAGAAGTGACATACTGGAGCTAGTCTTAGTGAACGAAGCACACAAGTGGTAGACATGGCAGTGGAGGAGCTTTTCAGTGATAGTGACCATAATTCAGCACAATTTAAAGTATTTATTGAGAAGGACAAGTATGGAATGGAAATAAAGGCCAATTTTGATATAACATAGGATCTGGTAAAAGTAACCTGGGAGCAGTGATACTTTGTCATTATCTGCTGATTCACTTACCTTAGGATTTGTCCACTTGTCAGGTTGATCCCAGGCTCCCATTTCTTTCTCTCTTCCTCCTCCCCATCACCCCAAGTGATTCATTTGGTCTGATCACAGTGCATAGGAGAGTTACATGGGGTGGGGGTGGTGGTGTTATGTGCATTTTCTGTTGTCTGCAGGAGTCCATGCCCCCAGATAACAATGATTAAGTCCATTTGCATGAATAATTCCATCTGATCTGTGATTTTTTGAACGGGTAATGGAAAGCTTGCAGGGCCAACATGTTTCCACGAAGCTGACAGGGAGGACCCACAAATCCAGAGAACCCTGGATTTTAAGTGATGTACAGAATTGTAGAAGGGGGAGAAAAAAGGAAGCTTATGGCAGGTGAGGTCTCAAAACATTATATACTCTAGAGCAGTACAGAAAGTGCAAGGGCTTACCTAAAAATGAAATTAGGCGAGCGAAGAGGGGACTTGGAAAACACAGGCAATAAATGTTAAAACTCTGAAGACAACGTAGAATTATATTAGAGGCAAGAGAAAAACCAGGAAAAATGTAGGGATCAAAGTGGGAACCTGTGTGTGGACCAAGACATGAGGTTTTAGATGAATATTTTGTATTGATATTCACAGCAGAAGTCAATGTAGGTATAGAAATCAGGGGCAGTTTTAGCAGGCTTAAAAATGGATTAATCCCGAGGCACAGATGAAATGTATCCTAGGGGTATCAAGGGTTATGTGAAAAGTGCAACAAAGTGAGGAATGCCAGATCAAGCATGATCCTATTGAATGGCAGAGCACTGAATGGCCTACTCTTGTTCCTGTTTCTTATGGACATGCTGTGAGAAGTATTAGAGGAGAATGAAAGGGCTTGGACATTAATTTTCAAACCCCCTCTGACCACAGGACGGGCACCAGAAGACTGAATGACAGCAAACATGATACCATTTATTCAAAAAGGGTCATAGTGGTAAACCAAGAAATTACAAACCTGAGTGAAACATCTGTGATTGGGAAACGATTGGAGAAAATTCTGGGGAACAGAATTAATCTTCATTTGGAAAGTTAAGAATCAATCAAGGATAGTCAATATGGCTTCATGAGGGGTGAGGAAGAGACATTTGATTCAATTTTGAGGCAGTGACCAGATGGGTGGGTGACAGTAGTGCAGTTAACCCTAACCCCATCATTAAAGGTATTTGACAAGTTGGATCCAAAATTAGCTTGGTGGCAGGAAGCAGAGTATCATAGAAGATAATGGTCAAAATGTATTCTTATGACTGGAAGCCTGTGTCCATTTGCATACTTCAGGGCTCAGAGCTGGATTCCTTACTATTTGTAGTGTACAGTAAAGATTAGACATAAATGTAGGAAGTATGATCACAGGACACAAAATGGAGGTAGTAAATAGGGAGGAGAAAAGTTTTAGCCTACATAACATTGTAAACATGCTGGTCTTATTGTCTGAACATTGGTAAGTGGAATTCAATCTTGAAAATTTGAAATTGGAAGGTCTAAAAAGGCAAAGGAGTACACATTGAATGGTAGGAAAGGATGTGCAGAGGAACCATGTTGTGCATGTCCACAGATCCTTGAAGGCAGCAGGACAGGTAAGTAAGGTCATGAAGGCAATGGGATACTTGCCTTTAGTCAAGACATTGAATAAGAGAAGGGCTATGATGGAACTGCATGTATCATTAGGTCAGCTGGAGTACTGTCGACAGTTTTGTTTGCCACAACATAGGAAGGGTTGCACTGGAGATGGTGCAGAGGAGAATCACCAGGATGTTTGCGGAGTTGGAGCGATTGAGCTATGAAGACTTGATAGGTTGGGGTGGTTTTCCTTTGGACAGAGAAGGCTGAAGAGAGGGGTATTGACAAGGTAGATAGGGAGAAATGTTTTCCTTAGAGGGGTCAATAACAAGAGTGCGTGGTTTTAAGGTAAGGAGCAGGAGATTTAGAGGGAATTTGAGGAAAACCCTGCTCACCCAGAGCATGGTGGGGAACCCAATCCCTAAAAGGGCAGTAGATGTGGGAACCCTCAAGACATTTAAGTATTTAGATGAGCATTTGAAATGCCACATCATAAAAGGGTGTGCACCAAGTGTGCAGGATAATGGCTAGCATTCACAGCACCAGCGACCCAGGTTTGATTGTGACCTTGGGCGACTGTCTGTGTGGAGTTTGCATGTTCTCTCCAGGTGCTCTGGTTTCCTCCAACAGTCCAAAGGTGTGCAGGTTAGGTGTGCTGGCCAATGCAAAATTGCTTGTAGTGTCCAGGGATGTGCAGGCTAAATGGATTAGCCATGGGAAATGTAGGGTCACAGGGATAGGGTAGCGTGTGGCTCTGGGTGGGATGCTCCTTGGCAGGTTGGTGTGGACTCAATGAGCCAAATGGCCCACTTCCACATTGTAGGGATTGTATAAGCTGGCAAATGGGATTAGAATAGATAGACGTTTCAGGACCAGCAAGGACACGATGGGCCAAAGAGCCTTTCTGCACGCTGCAAAAGCTTCATGACACACATTAACACTATAAAAGTATCGTGTTGGATTCTTATTTTGTTGTTTAGCAAAACTGCTTGTAATAACTAAAATTTTAATGATGTACCAGTTTCCAACTAAAGACCAGATACTGTCCATGAATGTTTAATTACTTGCTCTTGGGACATCCACTAGCAAGTATCTAAAAAAGTGATTGATATGCATGCATCTTCAACAAAATCAGAGAAAGTACACAAAAATGTCTTTGGTGACATTTATTATTTGACAAATATTTTCTTTTTAAAAAAAAGACAGTGCATCACTTTGAAAACAAACAAAATACACTAGCAGTTTCACTACAATATCTCCTTATCACTCGTGTTAGTGGTTTTTAAGGCATGTCAGTGATAAACTTAATCAGATTCACATGAACAGGTAAATGGGTAGATTAAATTATCCATTATGCTAAGTATGGTCTTTTCAAGTAAACTTAGCATTTAAGATATGGTGCATAATGTTCACATTGTATTTATCACATTTCAACTACAAACACAATTTTGGATCAGCTGTGCTGAGGTATTATGTCAGTCATAGAAAAGTAAAACTTTACATTTTTACACAGGACCATAATTAACTGTCTGAAAAAGAACAAATGAATGGATGCAATAAATTCACAATGGTTGTATATTTTCCAAATCATACATTATTTAAAAAGATTCCATTTACTGAGGTTGAAGGTTCTTGCTTTTCTCTGCAATAACGTAAAAATAAAAACCACAAAATCATAATTTAAAATAACTCAATTTTAAACATTAGCAAATAAAAACTGTTCTTTATCCATACAATTTCACAAAACTGCAATTTAGTCTTTCAGCTGCTTGAAGCAAATATTACAAAATATGCAAATATTTTTAGTTTTGCAAATAAACAACTTCAAAATATGGTCACATATAAAAGGCTTCTGGTGCTTGCACCACAAAGAAAATCCAAATTCACACTGCAAAATTGCAAAACTATTAACTGCAAAGCATACTTATTTTGAATTCCATTGTTTACAACTAAAGGAGAATTAGTCAGAATCACATTAAACACATTCATCTACCACAAGGTTATTTTTTTCTATGTGCATATTCACATATTTTTAAAAAATCATTCATTTCAACATTGAGACAATTTCTTAATGGCTCATAAGTGTTTTTTTTTTAAAACAGGAACTGTGGCATGCAGAACAGTTAGGTACTGGTCTGTGCTCAGTTATCTGCTCGAAGCTGGAATGACACTTCAGCATTCCGGTTGGTCTCTGTGCTCCTCAGTTGAACATAAAGAAAGTAATTGGCGCTGCACCATGACCGTTCAAGTCATCATGCATAAACACCAGGTCAGGGCAACACACTATATTGTTACGATGCCCCTATTATTGAACTTCTTGCTGACACAACAATCCGAGGATCATGAGCTATGCAGGATACACAACATTGAACAGTGCTTGTGCAAACAAAGTAATAGGGGGTCAAATGACTTCAGGAGGTAGGGAGTCCAAGAAATTTACAAAGCAGAAATCAAGGCACTATAGTTGAGAAAGATTGATAACAGATGCTCCTGAGCTGCATTGTCAGTCCCTTTTTTCCCCCTCTCCCCTATCAAGTGCTTCCTGAAGATCCGTTGGATGGATAACCTGTACTCCATAATCTGTTCCGTGGACTGCTTTTACCACAGGAATGCATGCTTGTATTGAAATGAGTAGGAGATAGAGAAAACCCTACAGAGAATCAAGAACATTAGAACATTAATAAACTTACATTCTAATATGATAATTCATAAAATGACTGCGTAATTCTGGGTGCATTCAGAGCTATTTATATTCAATTGGTTTGTCGTAAGTTGATCAGTGTGACCTTACGTGATGGCTTATAAATGGGCAGACATAAAAAGACAAGGGGTGCTGAACCATAACTGCAATGTTTAGAGACTAACATGGGTGTCTAGGAAAACTGATTTCCAGTATAGCACAGATGAGGGTGATAAATATCTATTCTTTCTAGCAGCTGCAAGATTAGAATGGAAAATAAGTTTTGACTCAATGGTGGATTTTTGACAAAAACACACGATCAACTTGAAGTTAAGTGCTAATGTAGTCATAGAATGCAAGGATTCAAATTATTCTAGAAGAGTGAGTGAGTAACACTTCCAAAGTGGAGGCAAGGCTGAGACAAAAGGGGAGCAGCTTTTCCCACCCTAGCTGCTATTTTGTGATGAAAATTAACACAAACTTCTTTAGAAGTGCAGAATGGTATCCAGCCCTTCCCCCAATTCTTGATAAACAATGGAGTGAAAGTTTTATCAGGGATAGATAGTCATGTGCAATAATCAAATCTACCTTTATCTTCTTGAATGGTGGCAGAGGTTCAAATTACCTATTCACGCTCCCAGTTTGCACGTTTATATTTTTCTCTACCAAAGCTTCTTTCAATGAGGGCGAATCAACTATTTACTCTTGGCTAAGGTATTGTATTGAAAGTCATTGACATTCTATCAACTGAATTCCACTGTCTACAAAGAAGCAGAATTTTTTCCTTCATAAAAATGTTTTTAACCAATAATGCCAAAAATTAATTCTGTATGGAGCTCTGCAAGTGCTAAAAATGCAAAATCTAAACACATTTGTTCAGAAGATAACTAAATTCATAAAATTCTTCATAAAGAGTGGTGAGTTATAATTAATTCATAAATACTTACAACTATCATAATTATAAATATTTTCCATAATTCATATTTTCCTAACAGGAGTTGTATGTCAATAAAAAGTACAAATTGATGTTGAAACTATTCCATGTAAAAGCAAGAAATTACAACAAGATTTTTCTACCCATCTTAGTCATCTTGCATTTTGATTGGACAAATCAGCTCAAAGACAAGGAGCTCAAAACAGTACTCAACATCCAATTCTTTCAGAATTAAATTTTCAAAGCAAGAATCTGATCGACAAATTAAATAGTTACCTAATATAAATTTCACACTTTTACAGAAACCTATAATCATAAACATACACAAATAAGTATGTTGATAATGTTTACCTCCACGAGGTGGGGTCCGAGTAATAAAAGCTGAGTGATACATTGGCTCCTGTGGTGAGAAGAACGCATGATAGGCTGCAAATGAAAATTAATAGTTACAATACGTATTGTAAAATCATATCACAAAATTTTCTTCAAGCCAGCAGTACTTACCAATAATCATAATAGCAGTCGCAGCAAGCAGCGCAAAGAGTGTGAAGAACATAACTTGGTAAGACTGAATGAATTGCTGGAAGAAACCAACACCTTCCCAGTGAGTTGCTGTGCCATCAACTGAAAAAGGACAAAGTTTAAAAGTTAAATTTCACCTTTTTGTCCACTTTGTAACACTGAATTACATGATGAAATTCACAGATTCCAAAACATTATCATTAAAAACATTTAAAGTTTTGTTTTCATTATGGCGGTGCACTTAGAAGGCCTCCACTGTTGAAAGCAATACAACGTGGTACTAAATCAAACAGACACACAAAGGTCTGATCCTTATCAATCAGTCAGTAATGATACAGCAGATCTCAGCTAAACTGATGGTAGAGATGCTGCCATTGGCTTAACGGATCTGGACAAACTTTCCAGACTTATCTGCAGTGTAACTTGACAAAAAATATTGGTATGAATATTAGAAGCAGCTTTGGATGTATTTCTGTTCCTGATTTTCCAGTTAAATTGCTCAATTTGCATAGACTATGCATAAGTAATTGGAATGAGACAACAGTGGCTGGCAACCATGGAATTATCAACTCAAATAAAAATAAATTACCATAGGTGTTGGAAATCCGAAACAAACAAAATGTTGGAGAAACTCAGCAGGTCCAACAGCATCTGTGAAGAGAAACTGAGTTAATGTTTCAGAAGTGGTGCTAAAGAAGTCATATTGGATTTGCAAAATTAACTCTTTCTCTCTTCACTGATGCTGCCAGACCTGCCGATTTTCTCCAGTATTTTGCTGTGTTTGTCCCATAGAATCAAACTGTTCAATACTTACTGGCTACAAGGTGGAAGAAAAGGCAAGAGAAATGTCATTATTAAAATTACTTTTCTCTCTCTCTTTTCCCCCATTTTCCAGTCATCACAGTTCAAGCAGAAACTTGGCAAACACAAGTTCTGAAAAAGTTATCAACAGTTCCTTTCCTTGGTAACAATTACTCAAAAATAAATGTGACTATATAGTTGGCACATGCTTGGTGGCTGAAGGGCCTGTTCACGTGCTATATTGTATTGTATAAAATGACAGGTCTGGATTCAATTGCCTGGATCCAGTTAATACTCCTATTGTAAAATGTAAGTAACAGACTGTAGAAATTGTTGAGGTGAAATTATGACGGGGTGCCCACAGTTTCAGGACACAGGATCCACGGATAAGTTCTTAGTACTTTAATTTATAATTCAGTGACTGATTAAGTGATCAGCTTGGAAAAAAATGGATCAACTGACAACCTGGAGTTTAACTCAACTGGTTAAGACATGTAGTGGGGTTCATGTTGCTAAAGAATTGTAAAAGGAAAACCCAATACAAGACAATAAACGGCAGCAAAATTTGGCAGGTGAAGTTTAGTCAAGATACTTGCCCGATAGCGTCATGACAGTGGCTAGTTCATATCAATCTAAGGAAACAGGTGCATTGCCAGGGCGACTCAGTTGTACCTCTCCAACAACATGCAAATTAGATAGCAATGACTCAACCTTGAAGATCAATACATTGTAAATCTTAATCATTTCCTAATTGAAAGGGTGCAGCATTCAGGCTGGTTGGTAAGCTTAAGTCCCATCAATGCAATACATCAAGACAAAATCTTGCCAAACTGTTTATATAACAATGAATGTGGAAAGTGCCCAAGACTGAATATTAATACAAAGGAAAAATAAATCAGGTTCCTATTCACTGCTTCAGTTCAAACTCTGAAGCACTCACTTTACTGAGTTCAATTACATATTCTTGACACCCGCGGCCACAAATCAACATTCTAAATGCACAATCTGATGCTACATTTTGAACAATTGCTTTGGTTCACAGTTTTATAATTTTGGCTTGTTTCCTGGCAAGGCAGCAGGTTATAAGTTCCTATAAGGAGCCAAGAAATTTAATTTCTTGAAAATCCAGGTGAGAAAAATAGTAAATTTCACTCTACCCCACCTTTTCAACTAGAGCACCTGCGCTCCTTCTGTTTATTTCATGCTTCCTTCTCTTTTTCTCCCCCCCAAGTTTTTTTCCTTCTTGGCATTTTCCCAGATTCAGAGTGGGCAGAAGGCATGGGTGATGGCCCATCAGGCTGGAGGCTCAAGTAGAGCAGGGAGTGTTTAACTGAGGACCATTGAGAGCAACGGGCAGACCTGTGTGGATTCTCCCTGCGCTGATCTACTGCAGGCCCCTTATAAAGCATTAGTCTTTCTAACTTTATTTCTTATTTCTGAGATGGTTCATGTGGGGGCGGTTCTTATTGTGGGAGTGAGGTGATTTACCTTGTGTCATGCCAGAGATTCTCTGCTCCAGCTGTCTGCTGATGAGTAATGATCATAAGTGAAGGGAGGAAGGTATAGATGATCTGATTAGCAAGTTTGCAGATGACACTAAGATTGGTGGAGTAGCAGATAGTGAAGGGGACTGTCGGAGAATGCAGCAGAATATAGATAGATTGGACAGTTGGGCAGAGAAATGGCAGATGGAGTTCAATCCAGGCAAATGTGAGGTGATGCATTTTGGAAGATCCAATTCAAGAACGAACTATACGGTAAATGGAAAAGCCCTGGGGAAAATTGATGCACGGAGAGATCTGGGTGTTCAGGTCCATTGTACTCTGAAGGTGTCAACGAAGGCCGATAGAGTGGTCAAGAAGGCATACAGCATGCTTTCATTCATTGGACGGGGTATTGAGTACAAGAGTTGGCAGGTCATGTTACAGATATATAGGACTTTGGTTCGACCACATTTGGAATACTGCGTACAGTTCTGGTCGCCACATTACCAAAAGGATGTGGATGTTTTGGAGAGGGTGCAGAGGAGGTTCACCAGGATGTTGCCTGGTATGGAGGGTGCTAGCTATGAAGAGAGGTTGAGTAGATTAGGATTATTTACATTAGAAAGATGGAGGTTGAGGTGGGGACCTGATTTGAGGTCTACTAAATCATGAGAGGTATGGACAGGGTGGATAGCAAGAAGCTTTTTCCCCAGAGTGGGGGACTCAATTACTAGGGGTCACAATTTCAAGGTGAGAGGGGAAAAGTTTAAGGGAGATATGCGTGGACAGTTCTTTACGCAGAGGATGGTGAGCGTCATTGAAGATGTATCTAGACAGATACATGAATGGGCAGGGAGCAGAGGGATACAGATCCTTGGAAAATAGGTGACAGGTTTAGATAGAGGATCTGGATCGGCGCAGGCTTGGAGGGCCGAAGGGCCTGTTCCTGTGCTGTAATTTTCTTTGTTCTTTTCTAACTTATACTATGAACAACTGTAAGGTAATGTAACTTTTTTTTCCTTTTTCTCCTTTATTTCTCTATTTTGTATCTAAGATTTATACCTAGCTACTTTGTACCTAAGATGCAACCATATGGGGCAACATTGTGAACTTTTAACTGTACTCCTGTACTAGAGTACAAGACAAAAGATTTTCTATTCTGTTTAATTCAGCAAATCAAGGCTCCACTTATCTGAAGAAAAACAAAAATCAGATGCAATCCCTCATTGAGAACTCACTAATACCAGAAAAGATTGTGAGAAGAAATTATTTAGCAGGCTTAAAAGTAGATAAATCACCAGGCAGCTCCTGGAGGTGAGAGTCACCGGAGGACAGCTAATGTGATATCATTAACCAAGAAGGGATGAAGGGATAAGCTGGGAAACTACTGGCAAAGGAGCCAAACATCAGTGGAAGTGACACTGTTGAAACTATTGAGGCACGGAATTAATCTCCACCTGAATTCAAATATAATCAGCTGGGCTCTATCAAAAACAGAGGATACAGAGGAGATTTAGCAGGATGTCACTGGAGTGATTCAGCTTTGGACAGATTAGACAGACTGGTATTGTTTTCCTTATAGCAAGGTGGGGGTATTCACTTGATTGAGGTGTACCAAGTTTTGAGGAGCATACACAGGGTATATAGGGAGAAACATTTCCCCTAGTACAGGAGTCAAAAACCTGGGGCATAGCTTTCAGGTAAAGAGCAGGAGGTTCAGAGGGAATTTGAGGGAAACTTTTTACACCCAGACAATGGTAGGTACCTGGATCTCTGCCTGAAAATGGTGGTAGGGTCAGGCCCCATCAAATTATTACGAAGTATTTAGATGACTTGAAATGCCATAGCATGCAAAGGCCAAGTGCTGGAAAATGGGATTAGAATAGATAGACGCTAGCTGACCAGTTGAGGACACGATTAGCTGAGTTTAGCACGTCGCAAATCTCCTCCACAGAGAGTGCCTTGTTCTTACTTTTTCCAAATTATCTTAGTCTTGTGTTTTTGTGTAATAAAGCATGCACTGAGATTGGCAGAATAGGTCAGAGAAACCATGTGGCTTGCCTGTAACATACTGTAGAATCAGCCTTTGTCAGAGTACTACACTTATAAACTAAATTATATTAACTTTTATTCTATAGGTGATCAAAATATATAAGCTTACATTGGGCTTCTGTACTTTTATCAGCAGCATGCAGGACTTTCACTGGAATGGAGAGAAACTGGTCTGTCAATGAATTGGTAATGACAAGAGTAGTTGATATTGGTCCCCGATTTATTAGCCTAGTATCAGACAAGGTTACTGTAAACTTCACGTAGCTCTGTAGTCCATAGGATTTTTCCTTTTCCTGAATGATTAGGAATGGTGATTCTGGTTTAACCTAAGGGAGAAAAGAGAATACTCCTAAGTCTTTAATAAGTAGATTACACATTCTATAGACTAGGTATAGATGGCAACAATTCATTGATCCTCATCATACATCATAGAATCCCTACAGTGTGGAAACAGGCCCTTCAGCCCAACAAGTCCATGCCAACCCTCAGAGCATCCCATCCAGACCCATCCTGCTATAACCCACCTAATCTACACCTCCCTGAACACTACAGGCAATTTAGTGTGGCCAATCCACCTAACCTGCACATCTCTGGACTGTGGGAGGAAACTGGAGCACCCAGAGGAAACCCATGCAGACACAGGGAGAATGTGCAAACTCCACACACACACAATTGCCCAAGGGTGGAATTGAACCCAGTTCCCTGGCACTGTGAGGCAGCAGTGCTAATCACTGAGCCACCGTGCTGCCCCATAGAATGATAGTTTCTACAAGTATGAAGCTGAAAAGCAAGCCTGTACTTGTTTACAATGCAAGCCATATGGGCAGCTAAACAAAATGATATCAGCGAATCTGACATTTTGCACATTTAAGGCTGGATTTCCAACCTCCCACTTCATTTTATGAGTCAAATGCTTTCTAGATAGCTCAGTAAAGGGGCAACTCAGAAACATGGTGCTGGAACCTCTTCTGGAATCCTCCAATCTGTGGAGTGGGCAGAGGTTGATAGGTTACATGCACAACTCAACATGGCACATAAATCAGACAAGAATATTGCCAATGAAGGAGAACAGAGGGGCAGGAATGTGACTTGTTCAAGAATTTCCATATCGCTGCTGTCAGGTGTCCCTCAGTTTCAGGTTGATGCCTACTCAGGGTTGCAAGTTCCTGCCATAATTCTTCACATGGCTGAATTCTTGACCAGACCTTTGGCCACATGGAACACAATGCCTTACGATTGTGGGATCTAGACTGCAGGATATGTTTCCTATTTCTTTTCTGCTATTGCTCTGCATCATGTCCAGACTTGAAGAATGACGCAGCTTGATGACCAAGTTGCCATTTCAAATAACTATTAGGGGCAGCACGGTGGCTCAGTGGTTAGCATTGCTGCCTCACAGCACCAGGGACCCAGGATCGATTCTACCCTCGGGCGACTGTCTGTGTGGAGTTTGCACATTCTCCCCGTGTTTGCGTGAGTTTCCTCCGGGTGCTCCTGTTTCCTCCCACAGTCCAAAGATGTGCAGGTTAGGTGGATTGGTCATGCTAAATTACCCATAGTGTTCAGGGATGTGTAGATTAGGTGGGTTATAGGGAGGGGTCTGGGTGGGATACTCTGAGGGTCGGTGTGGACTTGTTGGGCCAAAGAGCCTGTTTCCACACTGTAGGGATTCTATGATTCTAACTTTCTCTCAGTTGTTATCATCAGTGCTGCTGTAACTCAAAGAGAGCTTGAAGACTGTCTTTATACCATTTTCTTTACCCTGCCCTGGTACACTGGTTGTTTGAGAATAGAGAAAACAGGACTTGGCAGTGAGACTCTTTACAAGTATTTGGACACACCGTGGGGCGGCACAGTGGTTAGCACTGCTGCCTCACAGCACCTAGGACCCGGGTTCGATTCCAGCCTCGGGCGACTATCTGTGTGGAGTTTGCACATTCTCCCCGTGTCTGCGTGGGTTTCCTCCGGGTGCTCTGGTTTCCTCCCACAGTCCAAAGATGTGCAGGTTAGGTGGATTGGCCATGCTAAATTGCCCGTAGTGTTTAGGGATGTGTAGATTAGGAGGTTATAGGGTGATGGGTCTGGGTGGGATGCTCTGAGGGTCGGTGTGGACTTGTTGGGCCGAAGGGCCTGTTTCCACACTGTAGGGATTCTATGAGCATCCATCTAGCAGGAGTTTTGCTTGAATGATCCTTCCATTGAACACAGAATGGGGTGGAAAGCCTTCTTGTGTAATTACTTTGGTGTTTTACGTGGACAAGAACACAGGCCAGATCTTACTGCAGTACTGCAGAGTTTGACAACAACTTCAGTGCACTTAGCACCTTTGGATCTGTGCACCAGGACTCCATGGATCATCACCTTGACATAGTGGAGCAGGCTTGCGTGCTCTTGATGTACGCCATTGGAGCTTGTGGTCAGAACAATCATGGTAGCAATGGCAGTGGGGAAGAGTCAGAAAAAATGTGATCCAATATGTTATCAACAGCACAGCAAGTGAAGAAACACTCTCACCACCTGCGCAGGAGGAAGTCTTCCAATTTGGCACACAAGGAAAGTCATGGCCTTGCCTGTGGTAGGATTCAATAATTGTATCTGCACCTTCACACATTTCAGTCTCCACTGCTCAAGTTTCTGACGGGCAGGTATTAAAAACTGCCAGGCTACTTCAATGGTAGCACCTCCTCTCACCCACTCTCCTGCAAGAAGGCGATCCCTTATTCCCAATTCCTCTGCCTCTGCCATGTCTGCTCCCAAGATGGAGCGTTCCACTCCTGGACATCCCAGATGTCCTCCTATTTCAAGGACTGTAACTTGCCCCCCTCTGGCAATCAAAAATGCCCTCAAATGCATCTCGTGTGTTTCCCGCACTTCTGCCCTCACACCCCCTCCCCCAACAAAAATAAAGACGAGTCCACCTGGTCCTCACATACCACCCCACCAACCTCCATATCCAGCATGTCATTCTCCGTCACTTCCAACACCTACAATCTGACCCCACAACCAAAAATATATTTCCCTCCCCACCCCTATCTGCCTTTTGTAGGGACCGCTCTCTCCACGACTCCCTTGTCCGCTCCACATTCCCCACTAACCCCACCACCCCAGCATCTTTCCCTGCAACCACAGGAAGTGCTGTACCTGCCCCTACACCTCCCCCTGCCAAGGCCCAAAGCAAACCTTTCATATCTTACAGGGGTTTTCCTGTACATCCGTCAACTTGGTCTACTGTATCCACTGCTCCTGATGTGGCCTCCTCTACATCAGTGAGGCCAAGCATAGACTCGGGGACGTTTCATAGAGCATCTGCGCTCTGAACACGACAACCACCACCACCTTCCGGTTGCGAACCATTTTAATTCCCCTTCCCACTCCCTGAATGACATGTCCATCCTGGGCCTCCTCCAGTGCTACAATGACACCACCCACAAACTGGAGGAGCACCATCTTATATTCCGCCTCAGGAGCCGACAGCCCGTTGGCCTAAACATAGAATTCACCAGTTTTAAAATCTCCCCACCACCAGCCTCATGCCATGTCCAACCCTCCCTCTCATCCCTGCCTCCTTGACCTGACACAACCTGCCCATCTTCTCTCCCAACTATCCGCCCCACCCATCCCACTGACCAATCCCCACCACTCCCTACTTGCACTCACCTCTCACCATCCTACCTACCTTCCCCAGCCCCACCTCTCCTCTCTCTATTTATTTCCCAGCTCCCTTTTCCCTCCCCATTTTTGAAGAAGGGTCCCGACTTGAAACGTCAGCTTTCCTGCTCAATGCTGCCTGGCATGCTGTGTTGTTTCAGTCTACTTCAAATGTCAATTTTGCTGCTGTTTCACCGGGACAAAATTACTTCAGTATGGTATAAAGAAACCCAAAACTCTAGCACTTCGGGAAAACAGTACAAATAAGATGGGTGCAGAGTTAACTATTATTTGTTAATTAATATCTTAACTCCAGCACCAAACAAGTGCACTGAGACATACACATGGAAATAATGCAACCAAAAGCTGAAGGAAATTCTATAGTTCTGCATACTGATGTTAGATATTTAGCAAAGTCACAATTAACAATGGTATAAAATGCATACATGTATAAATTATATATTTATACACCAGTTCCTTACTTCTAGATTCCCAAGAATTTCAGGAGTTCCAAACACTGTGACTTCAGCAGCTGTATAAATGTTGCTCAAAACTATCTCCGAGTGATCAGTGTAAAAACCAGGTAAAAATGGAATGTTAGCACCAATTTGTTCTCCATTGAAATGAGCACCAAGTATCGAAGCTTTCACACTGATGGATGTTTTGGCCTTGCTAAGTACTTTCAGTTGGTGATCAGTCAATTTCTGCATTGTAATAGAGCAAATATAATGTCCTAACAAGGAAAGAAAACAATTATTCAAGTACAACTACTTCAAAAAATAAACAAATTTCTTGTCCCAACCAAAGCTTTAAAGATAGGAAGTTAATGCCAAAACTGTCTGAAAATAAACCTCAAAGTTATTCCATAAGACGGTCAAAAATCCTTGCTTTCATAATATACATCCTATTTGTTAAACGTGCTAATAAGCTACTTACATGAAAAATGAAATTAAATACCTGCATGTGTGTCAAATCCGGTTTTAACATGAAACAAATCTTCAGCAGGGATTTCTATTGCACCATTATTGAAATGCAAATTGCAAGTGATACTGGATTCAGGATGCATTTCATCAATTGCTTCAACATGTGCAGCTGTACAGGCTCCTGAAAGAGAACAAAAAACCCATTTAAAATGATTCAGACGAAAGACGACTTGTTCGTTTTAACACGTGAAACATTTCACGATATTTGGTAACTCATTTTATTTATGAAAAATCTTAATATTGTAGAGTCATAGAGGTCTACCGCATGGAAACAGGCCCTTCAGCCCAGTTTTTCACAATTAAACTAGTCCCATTTGTCTTTGTTTTGATCATATACCTCCATACTTCTCCCATCCATATACCTGTTTAAAATGTTTCTTAAGTGACAAAATTGCACTTGCTTCCACCACTCCCATTCCAGACACACCACCGTGTGGGGAAAAATTGCTGCTCTGGACCCTTTTGTACTTTTCCCCTTTCACCTTAGGCCTATGCCCTCTAATGTACCTCATCTATGCTCATCTCATCTCATTAATTTATAGACCTCGATTATGTCACTCCTCGGTCTCCTTTGCTCCAGGGAAGAAAAGTCCCAGCCTATCTGACCTCTCCTTATAACTCAAACCTTCCAATCCAGATAGCATCCTAGTCAATCTTTTCTGCACTTTTTCCAGTTCAATAATATCCTTTTATTCTAGCTAATTCCTTAATCTCAAACTTGAAGAACACTTGGTGTTCCCGCTTGTATTCTCCCAAAAGACTGTCCTCCTCCAATAGTTCTCCCATTGAGCCAGCCAGCTGAATGACACTGCACTCATCTGATTCTGTTCTTAAGTATCAAATAGCCACCAGAGAATAATCTGCAAAGGCTTCTCTTCCTGCCCTTGGTGTCCAACAAGAATGTAGTTTGGCCTGGCCTTTTCATCTGTGCCTGCCTCTCTGCAAAATCACAGATCACAGTTTGCACATGGCACTAGTGAAACTTGGCTCACCGCCACCTCTCAAAACTTGCTGCTTTCTCGCAAGTGGCAGACTGGATACACAGAAATGTGCTCTGTTAAAATATTAGAAAGGAGGAAGATGTTGTCTTTCATTCCCACCACAAACTGCATTGCTTAGTCTATCACTCCAATACTTTCCCTAGCAAATGATCTAAGATAGTTCAGAATCTTGGTTTCATAAATATCCTCAAGATGGACTTTCACCTTTATAAGGGCACTATCTCCATTGCCAGTCAATTATATCACTGGCCTCTGCTAATCTGCAGTTGAAATCTTCATCCACACCTTTGTTACATCTAGACTTAATTATTTCAACAAGCAGGAGGTCAACTGCCCACATTCAAATAGCTGTTAGACTTGGTGAATCAGGAAACATTAGTAACACTCTTCCTTTAGCCCACGAATTGTGGCTTTCAGTTCAACCCCAATCTATCAACACAGTACATAGGTAGTCATTAAGATTGGAAACCAAGGCAGACTGACGTACAATCTAAAAGTTCTCATACACTAGAAAAATAAATATTTACCTTTCAAATTAGTGCTGCTGTCTCCTGTGGTAACGGAGACCTTGAATGGTGCAGTATCAGATTGGCTTGTTAGAAAAGCATCACCCTGCACTTGTGCAACAGTCTTCCAGGCACTCTTGACCACCAGCTGGAAAACAGATCAACATTTAGCTAAGTTAATATTTACAAGAACGAGGAAAATGACTAAGTCATCAGCTCTTTGAGACTTTTTATCTCCAACACCATCATGTCCGAGATTCAACCGTAACTCTATCATTCCACAGAGGTGTTAGGAAGCACTTCTATACACAAAGGGTGGTAGAGGTTTGGAACTCTTTTGCACAAACAGGGGCCGATGCTAGATCAGATTAATTTTAAATCTGACATGGATACATGTTTGTTAAACAAAAGCTTTAAGGGATATGGACCAAAGCCAGGTATATGGAATTAGGCCACAGACCAGCCACAATCCCACAGAATGGTAGAGCAGGTTCAAGGGACTGAATGACCTGCTTATGTTTCTATCCCTATATACTCAAATATTAAAAATCTGTTGACTTTCCCAGAGAGGGGGAGGTCGAGCCCAGCATGTCACGGTGCTTACGAACTGTGGTGTTGAACTGTTTCAGTGTTTTTGTTTTTCTACATTTTGAACTTTGTTTTCTTTGTTTTTCTACTTTGTGCCAAGATTCTGTACCTAGGTACCTTTCTACCTAAGATGGCACTGTAAGGTGCAACTTGTAAACTGATCACTGTACTCATGTGAGTACACGTGATGATAAACCCAATTCAATTCAATGTATCTATGTTGTATCTGTCAAAGCCAAAATATTCTTCGTTGGGTTAACAGCCCAAAATTGTACCCACTAATGTCACCGAGAACTTAGCTAATTGGAAAATTTCTTTTCATCTTATACTTAAATCCCTTTATAATAAAGCAGATGTGGAACTTTCCAATCATTGCCATACTTGCAGGTTAATGTACAAGAACACCTAGTTCCAAAATATATAAAAAGTAAAAAATATTCTTTTCTATTCTCCTCCAAAGTAAATACTTTCACACATCCTCACTGTAATGGTAATGACTTTAATAGAGAGATGTTCAGTCCTGTTTCTCTTGCAGACGGGTGTTGTCACAGTGGTGCCAAACTATATCCTGCAGACAGGCAGTTGGGAAACTGCTTTGAGGTCTCCCTGGGTGATTTTTTTTTTTTTTAAAAAGAAGTAATGTCCAAGTATCATGACTGGGCAGGGTCAGGCTCTCTCAGACTAAGATGACTTTTAGTTTAGTTTTCAGAGAGTCGAGTAGGTTTTTGCTGGCTGCTGGACCTGAAAGCTCAAGGTCTCTCCTGCTAGAGTGAAGTCTTAGTCAGAGGCATCCTCTTAAGAATCAAAAAGGGGCAGATGGTTTCTTTAATTCTTTCTCCTGGATTGGACAGACCCAGCATGTGAGAATGATAACTATGTTACTGAATTGCCTCTGCCAATGGTGTGTTTATGGGATGCTGCCTATATTGGAACAGTTGATGAATAGAATTCAATCCAGAGTAATAAATTATCTCTAATCTCATGAACCTTGTGTACAATAATCTCTTGCAATGGCACCTCATTAGATTTTTTTTTTTTTTTTAAGTATATTAGAAATCACAAGCAAGGGAAGTGTGGTAGATTTTCAGCTAGTATAAAGTATCTAAACAATATAGATACTGGTAAGATGATTATGTACCTATTTCACAGCTATAGTACAAATATATCCAGAATATATATATTTAAAGATGATGTGTTTTACAATAAAGAAGCCGAGAGAGCCATTGGAGAATTGAACAATACAAGTTGGTGGCCTTAAGCATTTAACACCATCTTCATGCACATTTTCAGACTGGAATTTTAATCACACAATATGATTAATATTTTTTCAACATTTTTCTATCACTTCAATTATCTTTTGTTGCCTTTCTTAAAGGAATATAGTTTGCCACTGGTTTTACTTGTCACACTACATGGCTGGTTCCTGTGTTGGGTTTAGATATGAAGAGGCAAGTGCAGGAATCATATTACTTATGATTTTATGATGAAATTGATTCCTATTGAACAGAAGGCCAAAGAAATTCAGAACGTGACAAATTTGCTGCTTGCCAATCTTTGAATTGGAAGAACAATCCAACATGTAAGAAGCATAAAAGTATATAAAAAAGCTTAAAATTTACAAGGCAGAACAACCAGGTGTTTTAGTAATTTTTTTTTAAAATTACCATTATTACGGTTTTCGTATTGCTGGAGAACTAACTATGCTTTAAAATGAGAGCAGAATGAGCACTGGCTATATTTCTGTGCTCGATAACTCTGCTACTCTATAACTCTGCAGGTTAAGGGGCAGTGATCTATGACCTACGTCAAAGGAGATGTTTTAAGGGGCCAACCAAGTGTTTCAACTGCTGAAAGTTAGCTCACCCAAATTAATGCAAACAAATTACATTAAAAGGTCTCTTTTTGTCAGAAAGGACGTCAACCAATTTGGTAATGATCACTGTTACCAAATTGGTTGATGTCCTTTCTGACAAAATGCTCTAAATGCAACTTGTCAGTTTGATTGGATCTTCAGTATTTTGAGGCTTTAAAAATGCAAGTCAAACTAAATTATATTGAAATTAAACAGTTCATTAAATGAGGTCAATGCTAAGCATCCAGCATGTAGGCCCAAAGTTTGGCAGTGAAACTGTTAACATTTGTCATCATTACTCCACTAACATTAATAGCACATCTTGGGTCCCCACATGCACAGAATGATGTGGCAGTCCAGAAGCTACGAGTGGGTCTAGGCTTCAAGAGGTTGGACTGACAAAGTCCCCATCCACCTGTAAAAGACTGTAATATATGGATGTAAAATTATGAGAACTTTCATTTACAGTATTTGATTTGCTGTCAAAACCATTTCCAATGTTGCATTTAGGTGAATAAGGTGTAACTGGGTGTTACTGGATGCACACTAACTTCATTATTACAGCTAAATGCCCTCAGCGGTTCTGAAAAATTAATGCCATATACGTCAATGTCAAGTTTCTCCACAAATGATTTTATTTTTTTTAAAATAAGCTTTCATAACTTAGGCTAATCCAACGATTTAGTTCAATTTCTGAAATTTTAAATTAAAAAAGTGAAGGATATCAAGCCTTTTTAACTTCCTGGTTTGTTGTATGCAAATACTTTAATGATGATTAGCTCCTTAACTGCTTGCTAACATTATTTCCTCTGCATTAAGATAGCCCCTCAATTCAGTGCAAGGTATAAAGTGCCATTAGGGAAGGGTAACCAAGTCAGAGTTTGCTCAGATTTTATGGACAGGTTTCTTTGAGGTCTGTGGCAAGTATTTTTACTTTGTTGCTGACCACAAAATCCGAACTGCAGCTTTGGTCGTCTACTACAAGAATTTCTATATATTAAAAAAGGATTCATGGAAGAATGATCAGGATGTTCCAGCTCATGGGTGACTAATACAAGGATCAAGCAAATCTACTGTGTTGGAGGTAAGATTAAGGGAAATCATACTTGACATGGTTAGAGTCAGTAAAATTCCTTCTTCTTGTAAGATAGTCATTACATAGTACACACTCCAAGATGAAATAACTGATTTGGAATCAATTAGCATCTCTAAGTACATGAAGGAGGAAAATTAAGGATTATAAAAATGTTCATATTGCTTTATTGACAACATAGCCAAAAAAAATAAGTCTTGCAAGTTAGGCAAGGAGGGACATTCAGTATAAAGACTTGACTTTGATATTTTTATAGTGCCCAAAACACTTCAGGACATTGAGGAACCTTGCAAGTGAAGCCACTGGAGTCTTAAGGCATGGAAACAGAACCTTTGGTCCAACTAGTCCATGCCAACCACGTTCCCATCTGAACTAGTCTCACTTGCATGCATTTGGTCCACATCCCTCCAAACCTTTCCTATTCATGTATTTATCCAAATGTTCTAACCGTACCTATATCCACCAATTCCTCTTGCAGTTCATTCCACTAATTACTCTGTGTAGATAGAATGTGCTTGAAAACGTGACTGCCTTTTCACTCCACTTGATTGGATATGGTTGTGTTAAGTAAACTCCCCCTGCTCCAGTTATTTGTGGCTGAATTCAGTTGTAAGTTCCACACTGCGTTATTCACTATTTCAAGGTGCAAATGGTTCTCATAAATTATACATATTATTGGAACTTCACAAGTACAGTGTTGAAATATATTTCCTGTTAGTTGGCTGGGAATATACCAATTTAAAAGGGAGTAATCTATAAAAGATGGTCAAAACAAAGCAAAACCCATTCTCAACATGTGTCCCTCATCACCAAAAGGGTTTATTTTTTACCTCCTTGTAGGTTTTAAGATGTCCTGGTACTTCATAAAATACAGTGACAGATCCAGAATCTCTTGCAACTGCTGTGCCAGTCTTTGGGTTAATCTGTAGAACATTACTGGAAGATGAACTCCAAACTCCTAACTGAACTGCAGGAACAAACAAAGTTCTGATTTTCATCACGTACTTGTATATTAAGTATACACATGATCTCAAACAATGTTTAATGTACTTACTTTCTTGATTAACCAGATTACTGCTAAAACAGATGACATCACCGACCACAATTTCTCTCAGCAAGTTCGGATAGATGAAATGCTCAACAGGCAGAGGAACATAATCCGCTATTCCGGTATGCTCTGTGTCCCAGACTCTCAGCAAAGTGAGCCCCACATTCACAGTCCTTATTGTAAAAGTATTATTACTGGTTCCTTTGCCAATTTGCAGTAGGTCATCCCTTCAGAAATCAAAATCATGAGAAAAGATGCAATGAAATGAATACATTGTATTTATATTTCGTGCTTTCCATCATTTTCAACAAAAGTGAAACATCTTCTGCAGTATCAGGTTGAATTTTGTGTTCAAAAGAATCCTGAGACTCAATGAATTTGTTGGCAGAGTTCAGGAACAGGAACATGGTTTGAGCCAATGTCTGACAGTATTAACAGAGACTTAGAGTTTAAAAGACACAAGGGAGAGGAGACATTGGCAAAATAAGGTCAATCAGACCTTGATCATTTTCAGATCATTGGGCAACATCAACTACTATGTTCATTGCCAGTCAATTCCTCTGTTAAAGCATTTGGGGAGTTTGCTGACTTTTAGCCTTTAGTAAACAGTAACTACCAAACACAATGAAAAATTACCTTATAAATACATGACATTAATCTTTTACGCAGGTTCCAAGTTTACATTCAAAACAAAGAGAGATGTGCTTTAAGTCAATAACTGCTGCGATCAATTAAAAGCAAACTAATCATTCAAATTACAGGGCATGTGCCTTTGGTTGGCTAAAGATTATTGGAAACAAGAAATCATACCTTGAAAACATATACACTTGTAGAAAATGAGAAAGCTTGGTTGGAGGAAAACAATGGCAGAAAGAAAAATAAATTTGACCCTTCAGCCCTGCTTCACCATTCTTTACGATCATGGCTGATCAAACTGTTCCTGCTTCTTCCCCACATTTTTTGATCCATTTAGCCCTTGGTTCTGGACTCACCATTCATCAGGAACGTCCTTCCTGCATCTACCCTGTCTTGTCCAGTTAGAATTATCAAGGTTTCTATGAGATTCCCCTTTTATTGTTCTGAACTTCAGCAAATAGAATCGTAACTGATTCAATTTTCCTCATGTGTCTGGGAGGGATGCCAGGAATGTCTGGTAAACCTCTGCTGCAGTCCCTTCATAGCAAGAGTGTCCTTTCTCAGATTAGGAGACCAGAACTGCACATAATATTCTAGATATGGTCTCAGCAAGGCCCTATATAATTGCTGCAAGCCATCCCCATTTCTATACTTGTATCCACTCAGTATGAAAGCCAACACACCATATGCCTTATTAGCTGCCTGCTGCACATGCATGCTAACCTTCAGTGGCTAGTTTGAGGACACCTCGGTCTTGTTGTACATTGACTGAGAGTCATAGTCATACAACATGGAAACAGACCCTTTGGTCCA
Source organism: Rhincodon typus (assembly GCF_021869965.1). Taxonomy (NCBI): domain Eukaryota; kingdom Metazoa; phylum Chordata; class Chondrichthyes; order Orectolobiformes; family Rhincodontidae; genus Rhincodon; species Rhincodon typus. The sequence continues at coordinate 23,203,979 of NC_063347.1, forward strand.
ACTAGTCTACACCAACCACATTCCAAAACTAAACTAGTCCCACTTTCCTGCATTTAACCCATATCCCTCCAAACCTTTATCCAAACATCTTTTAAATGCTGTAACCGTACCTGCATCCACCACTTCCTCTGGCAGTTCATTTCTCACAAGAACCATTCTGTTTGAAAAAAGCTACCCCTAATATTCTTTTTAGAACTTTCTCCTCTCACCTTAAAAATATGCCCCTCACAATTTCACTACTCAACCTTCTACACTCCAGTGAATCAAGTCCAAGCCTAGTCAGCCTTTCCTTACAACTCAAACCCTCCATTCCTGCCAACATCCTGGTAAATCTTTTCTGAACCCTCTCCAATTTAATAATATCCTTCCTATAGCACGGTGACCAGAACTCCAGAAGAGGCCTCAATGTCCTGTACAACCTCAACATGATATCCCGACTCCTAAACTCAAACGTCTGAGCAACGATGGCAAATGTGCTAAATGCCTTCTCAACCACCCTGTCTACCTATGATGCAAATTTCAAACAAATATGTACCTGAACCCCTCAGTCTCTCTGCTCAAGAGCACTACCTAGGGCCCTATCATTAACTGTACAATTCTGCCCTTATTTGTTTTACCAAAATGCAATACCCCTCATTTATCCAAATTAAACTTCATCTGCTACTCCTCAGCCCATTGACTCAATTCAGATAATAATTTGCCTTCCTTTTTGCTACTCAAGTGAATAACCTTACATTTATTCACATTATTCTGAATATGCCACACATTTACTAGCTCACTCAGCATGCCCAAAATACACTGAAGCATCTCTGCATCCTCCTTTCAGCTTTGTGTCATTTTCAATTTTGGAGATATTACATTTAATTCCCTCATCTAAATCATTAAATATATACAGTGAATAACTGGGGTCCTAGCACTGATTCTTGCAGTATCGCACTAGTCTTTGCTTACCATTTAGAAAAAGACCAGTTTATCAATACTTTTTGTTTCCTGTCTGCCAACGCAGTTTTCTATCCATCTCGATGCACGACACCCAATTCCATATGCTTTAATTTTACATGCTAATCGCTTGTGGGAATTTGTTGAAAGCCTTCCAAAAGCCCAAATAAACCATACCCACTTGCTCCCCCTCATCAAATCTACCAGTTACATCCTTGAAGATTTCCAGTAGATTTGTCAGGCATGATTTCCCTTTGTAAATCCATGCTTTGTCTGATCCTGTCACTGTTTTCCAAATACTGAGCTATTAAATATTTTATAATGGACTCTAGCATTTTATCCATTACCAACATCAAGCTGATGTCAATTCTGTTTTCTCTCTGCCTCCCTTTTTTTTTTTTTTTTAGAAAAGAGAGGGGTTACATTAGCTACCGTCCAATCTGTAAGAATTGTACCAGAGGCTAAAGAATCTTGGATGATGACTACCAATGCATCCACTATTTCCAGGGATGCTTCCTTATGGACTCTCAGGTATAGATTATCAGGGCCTAGGGACTTATTGGCCTTAATCCCATTAAATTTCCCCAAACATCATTTCTCTACTAAGAGAGATTTTCTTCGGTTCCTCTCTCTCATTAAACCTTGTGTTTCCAAGTGTTTTCTGGTATGTCGTATGTCCCCTATTAATTGGCATGTCAGCCATTACAAATTCCCCTCTTTTTGACTGCAACGGACCTACGTTTGTCTTCAATTTATTTTTCTTCACTTAGAAACTTTTACAATCAGTTTCTGATATGTCCCCACGAGCTTCCTCTCGTACTCTATCTTCCCTTACTTAATCAATCCCTTTGTCCTCCTTTACTGAATTCTGAACTGCTCCCACTCCTCAGGTTTGTCATTTTTACTTACCAATTCATATGCCTGTTTCTTGGATCCAATACTGTCCCATTTTACTTTTGGGACAAAAACAGTAATTAATGTTCACCCATTTGTTCTTTGAAGGTTTGCCAATGTCTTTCTGCCAGCATCCCTTTAAATAACTTCTCTAATCTATCATAGCCAACTCACGCTTCGTACCACTGTAGTTTCCTTGATTCTGATTCAGGGCCCTTGTCTCAAAATCAACTATGCCACTCTCCACCTTGATGAGGAATTCTATCATATCATAGTTGCTCACCCCAAGGGGCCTTACCCAACCAAACAGCCAATTATTTCTTTCTTGTTACATAATGCCTAGTCTAGGATAGGATGTTCTCCAGTTGGTTCTTCAATGTATTTATCCAGAAAAGCATCCCATATGCAGGAATTCTCCTCCACGGTATTGCTACAAATTTGATTTGCTCAAACTACCAGAGTAAAGTTACCCATAATTGCAAATGTTTCTTTATTGCATGCATTTCTAATTTCCTGCTTAATGCGATTCCCAACATCATCCCTATTGTTCGCAGGTCTAAGTCTAAGACAAGAAGCCAATTAATAAAAAGTCGTCTTCAATATTATCCACTTTTTTTTCCCCTTAGTAACTGCCACAATAACATGATGAAATGTAGTCAGGGAATTGCAGACAAGTCAAGTCAGAGCGAAAAAGTTTGATGGCAAGGAACATGGCTGGTTTACTGCAGCCTAATGATTCATTACTGGCCACTGAGAATATGGGTTCCAGTCTTTGACAGTCCTCCTGCTCCTGTAGAGATTAAATGCTGCCACCTCTGATTGTGCTAGATCCCAGCAACCAATAATACCATACATTTCCAATGCTCCAATATCAAGTTTAATCCTGTGGAACTGAGAACTGCTACTGTCCTCACATCCTACCCAATGTCCACTATCAAACTATGACCAAAAACTAGAACCCAGGTCTCCCATATGCTCACTGATCCCCAAAACAGAGTCTAGTAAACAATCATCCCAAAAAGCATGCCAAATCTTTTAGACTCTGAAAGCTCTATTCCCACTGCTAATGGATTCCATTGTCTTAGATATGACGAGCTCGTATATATCTTTTGCATAGAACTACCTTCTCCATATCTTAAAGGACCTGGGTCTGCAACAGGTGGTGATGAGGGAACCAGTGAGTGGGGAAACATATTTATAACTTCATCCTCAATTTGCCTGCCACAGATACATCTGTCCATGACAGTTACAGTAAGAATGACCACCACACAATCCTTGTGGACGACAAAGTTGCACCTTCACATTGAGAATACCCTCCAAGTTGTGTGGCTCTATCACCATGTTAAATGGAAAAGACTTTGCACAGGTCCAGCAACTCAAGACTGGGCATCCACAAAGGTGCTGAGCCATTAGCAGCAGCAAAATCATACTCCACCATAATCTGCAACCTTATGGCCCAGCATATACCTCACCATTATACCATTACCATCAAGCTACAGGATCAACCCTAGTTCAATAAAAAAGAGTGCAGGAGGTCATGCCAGGAGCAGCACCAAACATACCTAAAAATGAAATGTCAATCTGGTGAAACTACTAACAGGACTACTTGCATGCCAAACAACCTGAGCAGCAAATGATGGACAGAAACAAGTGATTCTAGAATCAATGGATCAGCTCTGTAGACCTGCCACATCCAGCCAAGATTAGTGGTAGACAATTAAACAGCTCACTGGAGGTGCAGATATCCCTATCCTTAATGATAGAAGAGCCCAGTACATCTGTGCAAAAAATAAGGCTAAAGCATTCACAATAATATTCAGGTAGAAGTGCTGCATGGATGATCCATCTCACCCTTCTTTAGAAGTCCCCAGCACACAGATATCTGTCTTCAGCTGATCTGATCCATTCCATGTAATATCTAGAAAAGATGGAGGCACTGAACATGCAAAGGCAATGAGACTTGACAACCTTCTGGTAATAGTACTGAAGACTCATGCTCTTGAACTTGCTGCATCCCCAGCTAATCTGCTCCAATACAGCTACAACACTAGCAAGAACCTGATAGTGTAGAAAATTGCCCAGGAAAAGCTGAACAAATCCAACGTAGCCAACTGCTGGCCCATCAGTCTACTCTTGATCATCAATAAACGGATAGAATGTATCATTAACAGTGCTACCAAGCAGCACTTGCTTAGCAACCTGCTCACGGATGTACAGTTTGAGTTCTACCAGACAATTCAGTTTCTAACCTTATTACAGCCTTAGTTAAAACATGGACAAAAGAGCTGAATTTCAGAGGTTAGGTGATAGTGACTGTCCTTAACGTCAAGGCTGCATTTGACCAGTGGGGCATTTAGGAACCCCAGAAAAATTGAAATCAGTGGGATAACTCTCCACTGCTTGGATTCAAATCTGGCACATAGGAAGTTGGTTTTGGTTGTTGGAGGTCAGTCATTTCAGCTCAAGGACATCTCTCAGATATTTCTCAGGGTAGTGTGCTCAGCCCCACCACCTTCAGTTACTTCATCAATCTTCCCTCCATCATAAATTCAGAAGTGGGTATGTTCACTGATGATCGTATGATGTTCAGTGCCATTTGCGACTCCTCAGACACTGAAGCAGTCCATGTTCAAATGCAGCTAGATCTGGATAATAGCCAGGTTTGGGCTGAAAAGTGGCAAGCAAAGTTGGTGCCACACAATTGCCAGGCAACAATCATCTGCAACAGGACAATCTGGTCATTGCCCTGTGACACTCAAAGGCAGTACCACAATGGAATTCTACATTAACAACATCGTGGGGATTACCATTGGCCAGAAACTGTACTGAATTAGCCATATAAAGTGTTTAAAAGAGCAGGTCAGAGGCTAGGCATCTTGGAGCAAATAACTCACCTTCTGACTCCCCAAAGCCTTTCCACCATCTACAAGACAAGTCAGAAGTGTGACGGAATACTCCCCAATTGCCTGGATGAGTGCAGCTCCTGCAGAACTGGAGAAACTTCACACTATCCCGGACAAAGCAGCCTGGTTGACTGGCATCAATCCACAAACATCCACTCCCTCCATCACTGATGCTCAGTAGCAGCATATACCGCCTACAACTGTACTGCAGAAATTCACCAAAGCTCCTTACACATCTCCTTACAATCACTTCCACCTTGAAGGACAAGGGCAGCAGATACACGGGAACACGAACTCAAAATTCCCCTCCAACCATTCTCAGAAGAAAATATGTTGTCATTGGGTCAAAATCCTAGAATTCCTTTCTCAACAGCATTGGGCTGTACCCACAGCACATCGACTGTAGTGGTTCAAGGTAGTAACTTATCACCATCCTCTGAACGGCAATTCGTGACAAGAACTAAATACTGGCCGAGCCAACAGCACCCACATCCCATGAGCGAATACAAAAAAAGTCCCTGGTACTATGGAAGAGGCAAGACTCCACCTCAGTAGTAGAAGACTTTCCATCACTCGTATGGCCAATCCCAATACTGTTGCGTTGGTGTCCCAGTAATACTACCTTCTTGACATCTTTGACTCATCATGAGCAACATCGCGAGAGACTCAACAAACTCCCAGAACAATATGTCAAACATACACAAACACAAAATGTGATTTAATCCAATTTCACGAAGTAAACACAAATAGAGTACACAAGTTGCTAATCCTGTGGTTAACACTGAATTTATGTATTACTCTGAGGTTCTGAAATAAGTTAATTTTTAAATCCACAAGCACCACAAATATTAGCTATCAATGTGTTTTAGTTTAATTTAAACATGGATAACTAGTAATGACCATCATTTGCTTACCTGTTCGTAGCATAGTTTACTATTGTATTCTGTGCATGGAAGATGGCACCAGAATGGTCATGGAAATGAACAGTCAGAGTCAGAGTTATGCCCACAGGTATGGCTGATGGAGGTTCCTTGTTAAGTGTATGTATTGCTGGACTTGTGCTGATTCTTAGGTAAGAAACAGGTGCAACCTATACGGATGGACATCACAAAAAAAATGAAAAGAGGGCATCTTGTGGCACATTAGTTATGTCCAGATCTCTGAGCCAGAAGACCCAGGTTCAAGTCCCACCTGTTTCAGAGGTGATTAATAACATTTCTGATCAGGCTGATTAGAAAATATCTAAAAAGTGAACACTTTACATAATACCACAACTTAATTTTTCATGGTACTATTTGAAGGTAAAACAAAACTTAGGATCAGCAAAGTGGAGTTACAGACCTGAGGAACAAAAGCTGTCTGTCTAATTTCTAAAGTTTCTATCACTTCAAAAGTGGTCTAAATTGTGAGGTTCTAGCAGAGATATTTGTATCATTGATAGCCACAAGTGAGGTGCTGAAGGACTGGACAGTGGCTAATGCTGTGCCTTTATTTACGAAAAGCTGCAAGGAAAAGCCAGGCAACTACAGACTGTGACCCTGACGTCAGTGGTGGCTAAGTTGTTGGAGGGGATTCAGAGACACAGGACCTACATGCGTTTGGAAAGGCAAGGACAACATGACAAAGTCAACATGGCTTTGTGCGTGGCAAGTTCTGTCTCACAAACTTGATTGAGTTTTTCTGAAGGGGTGACCAAGTTGAGAAATGAAGGCAGAGCAGTTGACGTCGTCTACATGGAACTTAGAAAGGCCTTTGACAAAGTTCTGCAATCTGATTAGTAAGGTTAGATCACATGGGATCCAGGAGAGCTAGCCAACTGGATAGAAAATTGACTTGACAGTAGGAGACAGAGGGTGGTGGTAAAGAGTTGTTGGTCAGATTGGAGGTCTGTGACCAGTGGTGTTCTGCAAGGATTAGTGCTGGGTCCACTGTTATTCATCATTTATATTCTCATTCTAATTGATGATAAAAGAGGCATGGTTAGTAAGTTGGCAGATGACACCAAAATTAGTGGAATAGTAGACACTGAAGCTTAGTTAAGCATACAATGGGATCTTTATCAACTGGACCAGTGGGCCGAGGAACGGCAGGTGGCGTTTAATTTAGATAAACGTGAGATGTTGCATTTTGGTAAGACAAACCGAGGCAGGAATTATACAGTTAATGGTAGGGCCCTGGGGAGTGTTATCAGACAGAGAGAGAACTAGGGGTGCAGGTACATAATTCCTTAAAACTGGCATCACAGGTAGGTTGGTGAAGGTGGCATTTGGCATGCTTGCCTTCATTGGTCAGAGCACCGAGTACAGGAGTTGCAACATCATGTTATGGCTGTACAATATAAGGCCATATTTCGTGTACTGCACACAGTTCTGGTCACCCTGCTGTCGGAAGGATGTTATTAAACTGGAAAGGGTGCAAAAAACATTTGCAAGGATGTTACCAAAACTGGAGAATTTGAATTATACGGACAGGCTGGGATTTTTTTCTTCCCCAGGAGAGTAGGAGGCAGAGGGGTGGCCATATAGAGGTTTATAAAATCATGAAGGGCATAGATAATGTGAATAACAAGGTTCTTTTCCCCAGGGTAGGGGAGTGCAAAACTAGAAGGCATAGGTTTAAGGTGAGAGGGGAACAATTTAGAAGGGAATGGAGGGGCAACTTCTTCACTCAGAGTGGTGTGTGTATATATATGGAATAAGCTGAGAGAGGAAGTGGTAAAGGCAAATACAATTACAACATTTAAAAGACATTTGGACAGGTACATGGATTGGAAAGGTTTAGAGGGATCTAGGCCAAATGCAGACAAATGAGACTAGTTCGGTTTAGGAAACCTGGTTGGCATAGATGAGCTGGCCTGAACGGTCTGTTTCCGTGCTTTATGACTATGACTCTAATTTTCTATTGCTCCACCAATTTTATCATTGCAAAATTATGAAGATCATTATTGCCTCAAATAATTTGGAAAGTCTTGAGCAGAAACTAAGAATATTTCTCAAAAATATTGAGTTATTAAAAAACAGTTCAATTCGTACATTTAATCATAATATACTTACCTTAACAGCAACTGTGATTGTCTGGTTTATTCCAAACTGCTCTTCAGAGATCACTTCAATTGTTGAAATCCCTGTTATTGGACCAGATGTCAGAAGTCCATTTTCATCCATTTGTACCACAGGAGTTTTTTCCAAACAGTCTTGTACTCGATAACTGAGAAAGGCCACACCATCTCTGCCAATCAACAAACATTGATATGAGGAATTAAAATTAATTCCAAGTTGCTAAACAAAGGTGATTTTTTAAATGTGAAATTCAATTATTTGCAAACTTCCCATTTAAAGTATTCACCATTCATCTATGATAATGCACAGTCGTACACATTTTCTTCAAAACTAAACGCATAGAGTTGGATGTGGTACACAAGTTTTGGAACCTCAGAATTGTTACACTGCAGAATTAGACCAGTGTGTCTGCACTCGCTGAGCATTTCAACTCGGTGCCAGTCTCCTGCCTTTTTGCTTGTAACCCTTCACATTATTCAAATAGAAACCATTAGTCAATGCACTCAAATGTTTTTAGCCTTCTTTGAAAGGGCATGAATGATCAAGAAAATTAGCAGCATGTGACAGATAGAAATAATCTATTTGTTCAGTGCAAAGTCCAGACTTTTGGGATTTATGTTTGTTAAACAGTATCAGCATTGCACTCTAGCAATGGATCTGTGGCCCAGTCTGTCACAACGTAGGAGCAACCTTTGGGAGGCAATAAATTTCAGGAGACAAGCAGAGTTCAGGCATGTGGTAATTTATTCAAGCATCTAATGGTACAATGCAGGAAGAGGCCAAAGATCACCCCAATCTGGCCTCAACCCAAAGGTTCAATTACTCCCTTAACCTGCGGCTCAGATCAGAAGAAAAGTCAATGACACTATAATTTTAAATACAAGCAAACTTTTTTTTTTTTTTAATATACATACTCCCTCCCCCTGTATACTATTTGCTGGGTTGTCTAACTTAGATTGGGTTTTTAGTACTAATGTAGAGTGATGTAAGTGCATAGTACTGTGATCTGATTGGGCCATTTTGGTATGAGAGACGTTGAACTTTCCATGGTCACTTGTGACTTTTATTTCTCAATTATGACATCTGTGCCTGCAACAGAGGCTTTTTTGAGATTTCCCACCATTCCGACTCTCTCAGATGCCATCCTTGTTCAGAGATATGCAGGCCTCTCTCCATTACTCGTAATTAGAAAGAAAGGTTTTAAAAACTAGTGTTTTGTTTAGTGATTTTTATATTATATGTAATATATAGTGTGTGTAATTTATTTGGAAACTATATGTTGAAGAATCTTAATTGATTAGAAAAAACTTGAGAAACAACATTGATGTGAAGTGTTCTTATCTGGGAAGGCAGCACTTAAATCTTACTTAAACAGACAGCTATTGTTTTAAGTGCTGAGAACACAAGTCTTTCCCACACACGCTAATTTCTGATAAACATGTACTACAAAGCTTTGAGGTTTTTGTCAGCCATTTTACGCTGTTCTGTCATGGGCAGCCCTAACACCTAGAAATCGTCCTGAGGAAGGTATTTAAGTATGGCCTTACAATCCCTCCAATGAATAATGCAGCTTTATTTGTAAATATCAAGTGATACATTTCACTACTTAAAACTGGGCCTCACCATTCTGGTCATGGGCCTTACCATCTCATCAGCATTCCTTCCTGATCTGTTGAGTATCAAAACTGCTGCTCTGGAATTTTCTAATGATCATTCAGATTGGTACTCAAACAATTCTGTGAATTCTAAGTCTAAACTCCTTTCTTCGGAACATGAATGAACTAGCTTACATGAAGTAATGAAGTTGCTGCACAAATAAATGTTTGAGCATCAAGGTATGTATTTACCTTATCCAATAGTTGAAGACAGTCAATATCAATAACTACGTTCTGAACCCAACAGCCTCCTGTATGTCCAAATCATCTTTGCAAAACTGCACGTGTATACATTTAAACCACATACAGCATCCACCAAACCCTCAGTAATTGGAGCATTCAGGTAAGTGTACCAGCCTTATTAGGACACTCATTTGCAATTTTTTACTTAATGACCAATGTAGGCATTCATAAACCTTTAAACAGGTTCCTGGTCTGTGTTCTTAAATCGTTTTCATCAAGAACCCCAACAGAATTTGATTTATAAGTTTTCTATTTTCTACTTCGAGTTCAATAACTCAGTTTATCGATTGCTTTGTTCTCTCATTTCTTGTTGCTCAGGCCAATTTAAATTTTTGATTTTACTTTTGCACTGGTCAGAAATGAATAAGTGCGCTCTTGCTGGCTTTATTCTGTGGCACAGAGAATAGTCCTTAATGTTTCTAGTATCACTAGGCTCAGAGTTTTACTCATTCGATCTCAGACAGAGAATGCCACCTATGAAGAGCACAGTAAGGGTATCTTTTCCACACAGATTGCTGCAGTTCAAGGGGTGAACCACAATACTTTCTCAACAGCAATCACATTTGAGCAATAAGCAGTTTTCTTGTTATGTCTAAATTCCAAGAATGATTTTTAAAAAAGCATTCATACTGATCATTAAATTATTTCTCATTTTTGTAATCAAGAACTTAGGAACAGGAGTAGGCCATTCAGCCCTTCGAGCCTGCTCCACCATTCATTAAGATCATTGCCGATCTGTGGTCTAACTCTGTATGCCTGTCTTGGGGCCCGTATCCCTTGATACCCTTACTTGACAAATTTTTGTCGCAGGTTTAAATTTCACAATTTAATTTGCACTGACCAAATTGCAGTGGATGCTAGATCAGTTGGTAATTTTAACAAAAATTTATCGATCTTGTTTAAGCAAAGGTATTAAAGGATCTGGAGCTCGGTTATAGGTCAGCCATGGTCTTATTGAATGATAGAACAAGCTCGAGGGGATGAATAGCCTATCTTGTTCATGTGTTCGTATCCATGGAGAGAAAGCAGAGTTAACATTTTGAGTCCAGTGACCCCTCTTAAGAATGACTTCAGATGTTTCCCCCCTCGAAAAAATGCATAAAAAGCAACTAGTCAGCCTCAATACAGTGAGTCAGTGTGAAAATAAGTGGTGTAACCCTGGCTCCCAGTCACTGGGAAGGCACTCCACCCTGCCAGACCTGCTGAGTTTCTCCAGCAATTCCTGTTTTTTGTTTCAAATTTGCAGCACCTGCTATTGTTTGTTTTATTTCACATTGTCCATTTTGTCTTGTAATTCTGAGCCTCCCCTTCACATTCTAGCTTCCAATCTGCTGTTGTAACTGCAGTCTTTACGTGTGTGCGCCAGTCCCCTTTCTGGCCAGTGGTAATCCCTGTGAATGTGATAGTGGGGAATTCACCAATAGAAATGCCGATGAATGTCAAGAGACATTCTTAGATTCTCTCTTGTTTGAGACTGTCATTGCTTGGCACATGTGTGGTTAAACTTGAATGCTATCTTGGCCCTACTGCATAGGCTGGGGCTATTTTCCTGGAGCATTGGAGGCTGAGAGATGATCTCATAGAAGTTTATAAAATCATGAGGGGCATGGATAGGGTGAATAGCTAATAGCTTTTCCCCAGGGTAAGGGATTCCAAAACTAGAGGGCACAGGCTTAAGGGGAGTGGAGAAAGGTCCCTTTTAAATCTATAGGGCAACTTTTTCGCGCAGAGGCTGGTGCATGTATGGAACGAGCTGCCAGAGGAAGTGATGGAGGCTGGAATGATAACAACATTTAAAAGACATTTGGGTAGGTACATGGATAGGAAGGGTTTAGAGGGATATGGGCCAAATGCTGGCAAATGGGACTAGATTAATTTAGGATATCTGGTTGGCATGGACGAGTCAGACTGAAGGGTCTGTTTCTATGCTGTACAGCTCTAGGACTATGTCTATGACTATGACTGCCATTTGAAAAGAGAGTTCCAAACCTCCGCTAATCTTTGTGTGTAGAAGTGCTTTCTAATATCTCTAAATGCCCTGGCCCTAATTCTTTGACCATCCTCCCAGTTCTAGAAATCTTTATCCACCCTGCCTTTCCCTGTTAATATCCTAAAATTATCATTTGGAATCACTCCTTAACCTTCTAAATTCCAGAGAATAAAAGCCTAATTTGTCTAATTTCTCCTCATAACATAACCCCTAAGGTCCAGGTATCATCTTTGTAAAGTTGTGATGAATTCCCTCCAGGGCCAAAACATCCCTCCTGAAGTGTCACGCCCAGATCTGCTCACAGTACTCAAAGTGGGATCTAACTAAGGTTTTGTATCACTACAGTATAACATCAGCTTTACTATACTGCAGCCCTTTAGATACGGAGGCCAGCATTTCATTAGCCTTCTTCACTATTTTCTGCAAAGAATGAGAGAGAAAATTTAAATGACTCAGGAAAGGTAGAGTGGATTTGCTCCACTATAACCTGCTCCAAAAGAATAATTACACAAAGTTATCTACACTAAAATATTCACTCTGGATAAAAGTGCCTCCTCAATAGTTGATCATTTTCACCTCAGTTTTAAATTTAATACTGTAATAAAGTCTTACATATTTGCTTGCTTGAGGTTTATAGCCAGAAGATTAATCTGATTAGAGGTTTACAAGTGTTATTGACCAGTTGCCATCTTACATTAGGGTCTAGAAAATGTGCCGACTTTATTTTTTTTTTTTTTTAAAAAGGGACAGCAAATGGAAAAACAACAATATTAAATGTAAATGGGCAAGGGTCAAAACAATGACAACCCATACAGCTCCAGTTCTGAAGTGAAAAGGTTTTTGACCCAAAGAACTGACCCTATTTCTCTCCACAGATTGCTGCCTGGCCTGAGTATTTTCAACATTTTACATTTTCATTTAATATTTTATGTATCATATTCTGCTCTTATAGCCCAATTGGTTATTGTGGCTCTTTGAAAATGAGTTCTCTTTCCACTGTGAATCTTTTGCTGCTGTTTTTTTAAAAAAAACAAAGAGGTAGATTAAGATTTAGATTTGGAAAAGTTACAAAAACAGAAATTATAGACAATAATTTCACAAACAGCAAAACTGTTATAATCAGGTAAAGCTCATTGGCAACTTTTAGCAAATTCACTTAAATAGGTAAAAGGAATCCATAAATAGTCACTAAAGGTCATTGATCCATGTGCACTAATTGTTGTAAGAGAAAAGATTTGGAAAAATAGTTACTTTTATTTCACATAATGAATTATTGGAAGTTTAAAAAACCAAGTTGAATCTGAAAGGTGGTGATGTGACACCATTAGTTTCTTCAATAAATTTAGAGGCCTGACTCAGTAATTTATGAGCAGTTTACTATCATTGCACGGGAATATTTTGATTTTTTTTGACTGTGATCATAAGTGAAGCAGAAAAATCACGCTATACTAGCAGTGTATGACATGCAACAGAAGTTTGACTCAGGCAGGAAAGCTCAAAAAGTCCAAGAAAAAAAATACAAGCTCAAAAGGAAGAATGGTTCTGTTTGTCATTTAGCTATTATATTTCATGTAAATTGCACTAATTGAACCAAAATAACCTGGATCTTAATTAATATGTGGCATATTTAACTCCATGTAAGGAAAAATCAATCACAAGTCATCTGAAATAATTTTGTATCATCCAACGTGAACTTTGCTTTCAAAAAAGATGCAAGTGAAACATGTTCAAAATACAAAAACATCTGTTTCAGGTTAAAGGGGTTTCTGTTGTAATATCCCAGGTCCTCTTCTCACACAAGCTCATACAGCAATGCGAAACAATTTCCATATACAAGTGACACATCAAGGCAGGATACAAGAAAAACTTGTGTCAGACCAAACCCAACTATATATTGACGGCAACTCTCCAAGAAATATTTTGAGAAGGAAATAGATTGCTATTCTAATTTCTCCCCCCACCCCACCAATTGCTGTACATTTAGATCATATAGAGAAACAATTATAATTTGTTAGTACTTAAACCTTACCGATTTGTTTGAAGTTTCAGGAAAGAATTTGGTGACATTAGTATCTGCTCTGCTTCAACGTTAGGATTGAGCAATTGCAATTTTTCAAATACCTGAAAAGTTAAAGCAATTTTTTTATTGATGTACTGTAACACCTAAAAACCTCAAGAAGCTCATAGCAAGAAACGCTGTAAAAGTCGAATTGGAATGAGAGCAACAGTGCAGACAGACAAGTAGAAAGTAGACAAAATAGCAATGTTAAAAATATTAGGGAAAAAAGGCAAATAAGCAAAGAAATGATCCTGGGGTGGTATTCACCATCATGTACCCTTCTCCAGTCAAAAGAATACCTATTCACTACTGCCCTCTGCCTTCTACCCCTTCCACAATTATATATTCAGTTTTCCATTGACCTTCTAATTACAGGCACCTTAACTTTCCAAATAAATCTATGATTTTGTACTTTATTGAATGCCTTTTCTTAGTCCATAAAACCTGCTGTGCAATCTTCTTTAACTAGATTTGTCACTTCAAATAATTCAGAAGAGGCACAATGTGTTTTTTGGAAGTCCATGCCAACTGCCACATAGTTCATTCCCATTTGAGCAGGCTAGATTACGGCGTCCATGGTAACGCTCTCGGAACAGCAGCTCATTAGGTTAGGACCCCACATCAGGCAGTTAGCATCACAGACAGAGGAGTAGTCCAACAGCTTGATGAAACTGAGAGACTTAAAATAGTGTGATGGAAGGAGTCTGCGCAGGGAGCTGCCTCCTGAAATTGGCTCATTTTAAATTAATTAGTGGGATGTGGGCATCGCTAGCTGGCAAACATTTAATGCATGTCCCTAGCTGCCTGTGAAGAGACTTTGTAGCAATTGGTGCAACTGAATGGCCTGCTAGACCATTTCAGAGGACAATTAAGAGTCAACAATGTTGCTATGAGTCTGGGGTCACATGTAGTCCAGACCAGGTGAGGATGGCAGATTTCCTTCCCTGAAAGACATTAGCAAGCCAGACGGGTTTTTCCCAACAATCTACAGATGTTTAATTCCAGATATTTTTACTGAATTCAAATTCCACCATCTGCCATGGCAGGATTCGAACCCAGGTCCTCACAACATTAGCCTGAGTTTCTGGATCAATAATCTAGCGATAATACCACTAGGTCACTGCCTCCCCTACTTCAATACAGGGAAGAAGCTGATTTGTGAGCATTGTTTTAGGAGTTTAGCTTGGCCAAGTGACGTGTACATTCTGCAAGGAGTATGTTCATGGACACAGCATGTGTCCCAGATGAATAAATCTGTTTTCAAGAATCTATTTCAACAGTGAGAAAGGATGACACAGTAAATGAAGCATCAAATGAGGCCATTTAGGTTTTGGTTAGAAACCACAAGTATGATACACACCCCCAATAGTGGGAGAGGGGTAGAGGAACAAATTGGTAGGCACGTTTGAGTGCAAAAATGATTGGGGAGTAATATTTGGGGACTTAAATCACACAAATACGAACTGGGAGATACAGACAATGTGAAAGGCAGAGGGGGACAAATTTCTTGAATTGCATTCAAGAGAACTTTTAAAAGAACTTTTATAGCCAGCATATGACAAGCCCAACAACAGGAAGTACAATTCTAGATTAATTTTAAGGAAATGAAACTGGACAGGAAAATGAAAAGAAGCAGGTGACCATTTTGAAGACAGCAATCATAATACAGTTAGATTTAGCATCATTATAGAAAAGAATAAATATAGAACAGCAATAAAAATTCTAAATTGGGGGAAGGCAACTTTTACAATGCTGAGAGATGATCTGCTAGAAGTGGACTGGTTACAGCTACTTGGAGGGAAGTCAGTGGAAATCATTGGGGTCATTCTCATTCAAAAGAGAGGGCAGTATAATCATATACCAGCAAAAAAAGAGAACAGTACTGCTAAATCTAAAGTCTCTGGTTATCCAGAAGGGCAAGGTAAAACAGCAAAAAAACATAGCTTTGTCAATCTCAAAAAACTGTGATACTTTAGAAGCTCAGAGGAGTACAGGAGGAAAAGAAAATAAATTAAGAAAAGAAGATACAAAAAGATACTTGCAGGTAAAATTAAGGAAAATCTGAAGATGTTTTATCAGTATATTAGAAGTAAAAGGATTACTAGGAAAAGGGCCTTGACATATAAGGTAACATGTGCATGTTGATGACATTGGCAGGGTTCTTAATGAGTACTTTGTCTCCATCTCCACAAAGGAGAGGGGAATTGCTGAAATTTAGTTAAAGTAGTGTGAAATATTACCAAGTATGCATAGCAAGAAGAGAAGTAATGAAGGGACTGACCTTCTTGAAAGTGAATAAGTCACCAGGGCTGGATGAATTGTATTCTGGGCTATTAAAAGGAAGCCAGGGAGGAAATAGCAGAAGCACCAAGATTCATTTTCCAATCCTTACATATATACATGAGATACCAGACAATTGGAGGTCAGTAGAAGTTGTACTATTATTCAAAAATGTAAGGGATAGGCCAAATAATTATAGGACAGTCAGTCTGACCTCAGTAGTGTGCAACTTACTGGAGTTAATCTGGGGAGACTGGATTAAATGCTATTTGGAGAGGTTCAAGGGAATCAGGGATAGTCAGCACGATTTTGTTAAGGTAAGGTTATGCCTCACTAACACATAATTAAAGTGTTTGAGGAAGCAGCAAATAAGATTGACGAGAGTTAGGCAGTACCTGTTTCTACATGATTTTAGTAAGGCATTTAACAAGGTTCCACAGGGCAGACTGCAGGAGTTGGAAATTCTCCCTGCTGCCCTACCTCTCTAGCCATGCATTCATCTCCAGTATCTCGTTTCTGTACTGAATACCACATGGTATTGGGAGCAATCCGGAGATTATCATCTTTTGAGTTTCTGTTGGTTAATATTTTAGCCAAACTGCTGAAACTCTGTCTGGTGGGCTTTAATCCTATTACTTTGTTCATTGTTTCTAATGTGAAATATGGGATGGCCCACTTCCCTTCACATAATATTCTGCATTCTTCAGCTGATGCATTTTATCCTGGCACCAGAGAGGCAACACACCATTCAGGACTGCAGAAGCTCCTCCTGCTACAATCAAGTCACTTGTAACAAGGGCATTATTTCAGTAGCTCTCTCTTGTAATAACTAACACTATCTTAGATGCTTTGTATCAGATGGTGATAATTTAAACAAATACACCCTTTCAGAGCTTCCTATACCTGTAATATTAGGGTAACTTCTTTTTTTGAAAACTAACATCTGTAAAACAATTGATTTAGGATGCATGGTATACCCTCTGTATGTAACTAACAAAATTTGAAGGTGTGTAGCACTTTGCAGCAAATGGTCCTCCAGTTTGGTTGTCACTTGCCTTCTACTCCTGCTCAATTTTAACAACATACTTTGTCTGCCTTCCCCGTGTGCAATGACAACATGAATAGTAATGACAAAAAAGTGACAAGTAAATTGGAGCAGTACCTGAATCTGCATTTCATCTGATAATTCTCTGGCATTATTTTCAAATTGTCCACCTGCTGGATCTGTAGTTTTTACAACTACCTTCAACCCAGTTCTGCCTTTCATGCGACTGTACACATACATTGCAAAGTTGTTACTTGCTGGAAGTTGAAAAGCTGCCTAGAAACACAAATGCATAATACAAATGTGAAATTCTACATAAGCATGCCACAGCAAAAACAAAAGCAATGTTTCAATGTGAGTATATATATTCCTTGAAGATTATAAGCGGTTGCATGTACATACCTGTAAAACAGTATATAGAGATGTATGCATAAAGTAACAACAGCTCAATTTACCTCAGAATGCCTGGTGTCAAGGTCAATAATGTCCCTTTTTGTGACTGACCAATGAAATGTTAGCCCTGGTACTGCATTACCAAATGCAAATGGTGTCTGGTTGCTTGTAATTCCCATTACATAGACAGGCATCTGGGAATGAACAAAATTCATCAAAACTGATGTGACATCAATCACTGTTACTAAATTCAAACAGAGTGCAGATGTAGACAACTGTATGGATCACTGAAATTTCATTATTTTGAAGTTATCAACTTGCTAACTGTATGCATTAAGGTTCAGGACAATAAAAGGGGAAAATGCATACATAAATGACTCTAACAAACTTGTTCAAGGATCCAGAAGAATTCTGGTTTTGTAATTTAGAGTACAGAATTACCAGAGTGCCTGTCTTCATTCTTGTAATGGGTCCATGTATTCTCACAGCTTTAAGCTGAACCACTTCCACTTCTACTTCATCCTTTAAGGAAATAAAAGCAGATTATATACTATTGACCTGTATGAGTGGTCAAACAAACATTTTTACTAATTTGCTGCAATAGTGATAAGCTAAGTGGTTACATTATTGCAAAGGTTTTTGTTAAGACAAAACACTATAGCAAAATATTCACCTGCAATGACTGACTTCAGATTAAAAAGAATTATACATTTACAGTAGCAATACTGTATAGCAATAACATATCCAAGATCAGAAATTTATCTCACATATGATTATAACTGGAATATGATCAAAATAACATACATAACAGGAGCCAGTTAGCTTGGTTGGCTGGACAGCTAGTTTGCAATGCAGATGTCGTCAACAGGGCAGTTTCAACTCCTGTACCAGCCGAGGTTACAATTGCTTTCTCAGCCCTGTCCCTCATCTGAGATGTGATGACGCTCGGGATAAATTCGCCACCTCGGAGTCATTTCATGGTACTTTGGTGACTTTACCTTAGTTATAATTATAGCAGGGCTTCAAATATAAAAGTTAATGTAAAAGTCAAACAAGAGTCAGTTCAGTTCATACTACATGACCACTCCCTATGAGGTCTTTCCTTAGTGGTTTTGAGGAAGGAACTATTCTTATCTGCTTTATTGTTGCAACTCTTTTGTTGTCTACTTCAGCTAAAAACTACAGTGATATGGTGACCAGACTTAGAACTGTTTGAATTCTATAAAGACATTGGTGCCTGGCAATTCTACAGTCAGTAGTGAAGCAGCAAAACAGCAACTTTAATTTGGGTCAAATATCTTCCAACTAAGTTGTATACTTTTACTCTAAGATGGACTGACTGGAACAGACAGCAGACAGTAAAAAGTGGAGGGTCCAGAATGCAATACAGATGACAGTACTGAATGAGGTTCTGGTGATAACCATTCAGCAGAATAAAAATCAACATATTGTTCAGAAAATAGCATGAAGTAGTTTAAACATTTTGCAGCATGATAAGATTGAACAAAATAACCTCAGATGGTATTATTATGTAGCAGAAAAAAAATCATAACAAAAATCAAAATGTCTCCGTTACTTGTACCTTCTATTGATTTACCTCCAATGACAACAAATTTGTAGAAAAAACATGAAGTAGGCTCTGATTAAAAAAATAGTTAACAAATGTATAATATCCTTCATAACCAAACAGCTCAAAATGCTTACAGGGAGTTTGTTACTTTCAGTGCAGTCTTTTCCTATCCAAATACAGCAGACAACCTATATGCACTACCAGCAATATGACTATTTAACATTAGCCAGAATCAGTTGAACATTCCAACTTTTTCAAATAATGATCAAGGAATCTTTTATAAGCACCCAATTGAGGCAAAAAGACAACACACATCTGATAATGTAGTACTCCCTCAGTACTACACTTCAAACTTTAATTTTACGCTCAAGCCCAGCAAGGGGTCTGACTCCACAAACTTATGACTTAGTAGCAAACATGACATCATTTAAACACTTGATAACTGCATTAGACGACAAATTCAACAAAGTAAACAATACTGCCAACATAACTGGCGTAGCAGTTTGAAAAAAAAAGACGGACACCACTGCAAACAAAATTAAAAGTAATGCACGTGTTCTGATATTGTCCATTAGTTTCAACTTCGGGAGGTCAAAGCTTGGATAAGATCCAAGCATGATTGTACGCAAAGGATCTGAATCGATGCTTATTCACAAAGTGAATTTGGTTAACTTTATTAAGCTTGAGGGGAGAATTAGAGGGGTGTTCAGAAATTGCGCCTTTCCACTCCATATCAGAAGCATCCTAGCAATTTCTGTTAAGGACAGTTGGATCAGACAGTTAACGGCCAAGGTCAAGAAAACAGACTGGAAGTGTGTACAAAAAATGTTGCATTTGCCAGTTGATGGCTTGGTCTGGTGAATTTGTTCAAAACAGTCAAATTGGAAGAGGTCAAACTAAATCAATTCCCTGATCAAATCTTCAGAGTGAGGGGAGGGTGTCCACAACAAAAGGAAAAGCTTCAATAAACTTAAATATAGAAATAGTGAAAAACGACCATCAATAATAAATCAAAGTTTTGAGTTGGCTGATTCATCTGGATGAGCCTGAAGGACAACATATGGTGCATGAAGAGGAAGCAGAGCAACAACTTGGCAAAAGCATCACTCAAATTTTCAAGCAGGGTGAAGAATAGCCATCAGAATTATAACTTTGACAGGAGAAATTTCAGAAGTTTTAATAGCATGCAAGAAAGCCCAGAATGCAGAAAACGTGTGGCATTTTCAGTACAACAATGAACTTATTAAAACAAAAACCATACCTGAGGCAATTATTTAAAGCCCTGTTGGGAACCAAGTTTTGACTGTCATATTCCTGCAAAATACATGGGCTGAAGTTCTCAAGTAAAGGTGATTCCAACTGTTCAGGACAGTAAGGTACACTGAAATAAGTTGATCTTTGCCTTATTTTACTTATGTCTAAGGAGAGGTATGTATGTTCACTTTATATTCATAGCTGTAACGTCCTCCAACTAGTCACATTATTGCCCATATCACTCATCAAAAAGACATTTTCTTTCATTGTCAGTAGTGCGAATCTGTGAAATTCTCTATCTCAGAAAATTGTAGAAGTTCATCTGATAAATATATTCAAGACTGCAAATCAACACAGTTGCAGGCACCAAGGGAAGTCAAGTGCATAGGGATTAGGTGGGCACGTAGAAGTCAAAGCATAGAATGCCAAGCAGCCCTACGGTCTCCTCAAGCTTACATATTTATACATCAGTCTATGCAAACTGTCATGATAAGTTACCTTACTTATTCTATCATCACCCCTTTTGAATTGTAGAGTCATCACTTTGCTGTTTAATCTTTCCCATCTTTCACCCTTTCCTGAACCTTCTCTTATTTTTTCCCTCACCTCCCACCATTCCGGAGGTGAAAAAGTTGTTGTCTCTAAATATTTCTAGCTCTGTTGAAAAATCATTAATCTGAAGCATTAACCCTGTTTCTCTTCCACAGATGCTTCTTGTGAAGCTTCTCTAGGCATCTACAGTATTTTGATTTTCTTAAGGTTAGAAGTAGGTCAGCTACGTAGAATACAAATTTATTAAAATTTAGGAAAATTATGCCTCCATGTATTGAAACCTGCGATAATGCCCTGAATATTTGGAGGTGATAATGTAAAAGCCATTGGCTGAAAAATAAGGTACTACTTTGGATGCTATTCATAATATGCATTAACTGCATGTTGAGAAGCCACAGACTAGTGTTTCAAAGTACCAAGCTTTGACAAGTAAAACTGCAAAATCAAGAGTGAATTATAAATCATCACAAATGTACTGAGAATTACACTGCAATTAATTGTTCATTATATAGTCAGCCTATATCACAATTATAGATTATAGACATGGGTTGAGAAAGCAATTCCCAAATGAATTGTGGATAACTAAGTATAATGCCTAGATTGCCAAAAAGGCATTTGTCAATATCCACAATAAAAAGGTTAATTAACCTCAAAGCTGTGGGGATCCAGGAAATTACCTGAAGCAAAGTAAACAATCGAAACTTGAAGCAGGAATCGTCAAGAGGTTGCAAAATGAGGGGAATTGGAGAATGAATGGGATGTCAGATTACTTTAATTCACAGTAAATAACTGAGGGGCAATGGAAGCTTTAGAAATAAAACACGTGAAATACGTATGTGAGCAGACAAAAGACAAATTCAGTACTTATGATATGTGCAAAAGAAAGGGATGAGAAGCATTCTTCAAGATTGAAATTACCAAGACCGAGGTAGAAAAAGACCTAAAAGACATACTATGATAATTTATATGCTCAATTAAAATGTATAACAAAATAATAAAAACAAGTCAGATGAGTTTTTACGAAAAAAATATCAAATAGTCTCGTGAACAGATTTTGGACATTTTACACTGTGTCCATGTTCTGCAGCTGAGAAACTGGAAAGATACTGAACAAAACATATTATGCAGAAGAGAGCCAATGGGCTGATAGCTAGTACAGTCTAAGAGAATCTGAATAATGATGAAACATTGGAGAAACATTTCTTTCTGGAGAAACATTTCTTTCTGGAGAGGAAACAATCGTATTTCAAGGCCATGTCACAAGAGTGACGAGTATGAAAGTAGTAACCATGAAATATAATTTATGGCAACACTAAGACAAATGGGACAACATTTCAATATTATAGCAAGCAAATATCAAACTGATGATCCAAACTAACCCTATCAATGAACCTTTTTCACCCTGTGTAATCAGCACAGGGAACAGATTTCAAGATTAGGTAGTGGAGGTAAAAACCATTGAGCAAACAAGATATCAAAATATCAGAAAAGTAATGCTTTTGTGGAAGAATTAAGGAAGACTGGCCTAAATGAAATATCTTATGATACAATCATGAACTGTTTTGGGCCAAACATGTTAATACTTCTTCCGAATAATGATGTTACCACAGCAAAATGGAAAAGTTATTTCATGGCTATTACAAGTGACACAAAATGTATAGAAACCCTCAAAGTGTAAATCAATTAAAAATTAGTCACTTCACTAAAATTAGTGTTTCAGCTACGGTATGTATTTGCAGAAACTATAGGTTCCACAAACATTTCTAAATTAACATACTCTGAAACAGTGAATAATTTTTAAGAGGAATTCTCTTGTGTATCTTTGTATTTACATGTCTGATATCTTCCACACTTAGTAGTACTGATTTTTTTTTTTAAGTGGAAAAGATTTGGCTAATATTTTCCTGTGAAGGCAAAAGTTCTTTACAATTTTTCTCTTACCTGAGAAATCACCACTACTTTGCCACTTTCAGCATCAACAGCTTGAACTACACCAGTCACTTTGCCATTTCCAACTCTGAGCCCCTTTACATGCCCAATATTATTTACAGTGGCAAGGTTTTCATCATTTATAGAAAACAGGATGTTGGACTGTGGCTGAGGACCTCCTTCAGAAGTAATCTACAATACAGTAATGGGTTGAAATGAGCATTTTAAACTAAAACATCAAACTTTTGAATTAAAAATGTTTTTTAACACTCAAAATTTTGCTCCACAAAACTAAGTGCTTGCATAGATTTTTGTTCTCAAAGCTCGGTGACATAAAAAATCTCAGAGCAACTGCAACCTAAGCAGCTTTCTCATCTTGTTAATTTGCTACTTGGCAATACAAGAATGCTATTAGGAAAATTGAAAAGAAGTTTTTTCAACTGCTATTTGACATGTTACAGAGTGAGAGAAAGTTTTTTGAAGGTCAAACTTCAGTAATTCCTTCTTGTGACTGCTCAAACCAGCACTGCTTTGCATATTGGTCTGGGCATGTACAGTTTTCCTTTACATATTTAATATTGTATTATTACACTAACCAATTTGATAAGTTGTAATGTTATGGTACTGTGAGACAGCAATAACATTATTTCTAACATGGCCACATTCCAATTTAGGAATTGTTAATATTAATATAACTGCTGATGCACAAACACAATGGGACCAGATTTGGATATCATTTTAACCATAGATTCATCAATATTCTTTAAAGAAAGCAACAGAAAATACAGGCAAATACGGTGATTTTGAGGAAGGGTCAGCAGACCCGAAATGTTAACTGATTTCTCTTCACACATTCTGCCAGATCTGCTGAGCTTTTCTGTTTTTGTTTCAGAAAATACACACACAATTTTGATAGTGCAATGTCAGTTAATTTCGGGAAACTGAACCTGACATCTTCCGATAGATGCATGGTAACTATTTAAAGCAGGGTTTTTTTAATTGTCAGAAACAAATCGCATCCTTGACACAACATACCTGCATCATTGCACCCACAATGAGTGTTACTTTTTTAGGAATCAATCGAAAGGGGTGAAATACCTATAGAACGGAACATAGTCAAAATGATATTAAAATTACTTTTATATAGCGAAACCAAAAATTCTAACCACACCACCACCCCCACCTAATTTTCAACCCTAAACTTAACTTTTGACAGTTCTGTGCATTTTTTACGCAATCATGATAAATGAGACATTTTGAATTATTCACACTGCTTGAGAAACTATACTCAACTTACTTCAACTTGCTGAGGTGCAGAACTTAGTTTTCTCCCATCCTTATTCATTACAGTTGCTGTCAAACTGGTCTGCCCTATTGCTTTACCCTGAACTGTAAAACTAGCAGTGTAATCATCAAGGTTTTCATCGAGTGGCCTAAAACAGAAAAGCATATGTTCAAGAAATAAACTATAACAAGTCAAGCTTTTAAAATTATGAAGGATGAAAAATGAGCTAGCAACTCAGTGACATTCATAGAACCCCATCTCTAATGCAAGAGTTTTAAAGGCATTGAGCTAATCATTCTTACAAAACTGGAAAAAGCTACTTACTCTAATGAAACTATTTGAGAAGCTGCCTTCAGCTTTAAATTCATGAATTTGAAGTATTTGGAAAAGAAAGGTTTTCTGGAATAATCCAAAACTCGCACATAGGCTTTAACGGTGTTCCCAATCTCCACCTGTGAAAGACAAAATTATGAGAGCATTTTGCATTAAAGATTTAAATACCCATTATAATCTCATTTTACCCTATACTGTCATCCTTTTGGTTTCTGAAGCTTTCACCTTCTACATGATCAGAGGCGTTCCTTTTTATTCCTTTACCATCCTTCTTTCTCTGCTTTTGCACTTAAGACCTGTTATATTACAAAGTTTTCCAAAACCCATGTATTGCCAACATAATTTTTATTTCACATTTTCAGAACCCATACTATTCAATGCCCTGAATCACTCCCTGTAATATTCCTCCACATAAAAATGAACATAATTTTCACCTGAAAGTTTGTCTCAGCTATTTGCAACAGGAAACTACTACATTCTCAAACTGCACATTATACAATCAAACTTCTCCAAATGTCTTTCCTCACCTGCCAAATACTGGTAATCTCTTACTATCTCCAGAAGCAGGTAAAAATTGTATTCTCCAATCAAACCCAGCAAAATTTTGATTATTTCAAAACATACTATTGAATCTCTTTCAGCTTCTCTGCTCCAGTGGAACTAATCTTAATATCATAGTTTCTTCCCATAACTATAGCTGCTATCTTTATCATTAGTTGAATGTATACTTTATAATCTCCCTGGCTTTAATGTTCCAATAAAGTGTTGACCAAACCTGCACCTTGACTGTGCTTTAACAATTATCTTCTGCAAATTGAAGCCTATTAACTAACTTATTTCTCAATTGCCCTTTTTATTGTCCACTTATCTGCATTTAAGAAAAATAAAGCCAAAATAAATTTAATCATTAAGCTAATATCCTTCCACCAACCTTATCCACAACTCGTACGTACAACTCCAGTATGTCAGACACATGTACTTCAGCTTTAGCAGGTCCCAAAAAAGCAAGACACAAATCATGGACTAAAACAGTCAAAATTCCTGGATGAATTGGCAGCACCTGTTAGAGACAGAAAATAATACTTTTGTGGATGAAAAGTCTTAAAAACTCATGTCAGCCAGAAACTATCTGCGGGTCATGATTCTACCAGTTTTACTGGTGGAATCACAAATACGAGTGGACTACACTGCCATCTGTTCCAGACCGCATAGGATGAGTAAGAAGAGGCCATACTTGCATGGGCCCAGCCAATATCCATGTCTTAGGGACAACATATTCAGTTCACCATTTGGAGACAATGATGCTTTTGTCATCAAAATGGCAAGGGGGAGAAAACAAAAAAGGACTTTATCCTTCCCAGTTTGTCCTGCCTCTGAGATCATCAATCCTGTGCCACAAAGACTACTTTGAATTGTGCCTTAACATTCTCTTGTAGTTTCAAGACAGTTTCATTGTGGAGAACCTTCCATCACCCCATCAATTTCAACTTGGTATTTCTAATCATCCAACATAGAAGAATCTAATGAAAGTCTGAAGATACGATAATTTCTAGCAGTGGAAGGTCCTGCCCTCATTATCTAACCTCCATTTCTGTTGCTATTTGGGACATGAAGGCTTTGCTCCCAACCAAAATCACAGGAAACTGTTCAGTACTTAAATGCATCCAAGTCCTTGTAGTTATTGGCTAAGTCACGGTCATGTTGTCAATGTGACATAAACAGCTAATATAAAAACAATTTTAGGCGAAGATGAAATTGTACCCAAAAATGAGATGTGACAAAGTAACTCAATGATTTTATCACAGGAATAAATTGTACGCACAGACAAGAATGCAGCTGAATGATTGTTTTTAATCCATATCCATAGATGTTACTTTGAACTCTCATAGAATGAGGAACTTGTAATTCTTCTGTCCTAACAATAAGTTTCAAGTATATTTCAGAGATATTACAGGATATTGCAAATGTCATTTTGTAATTTATCCTTTAGTAGTGATGAGTTCATCAGTTTTCATTTTGCTTACCTTGATGCTAATTGATCCTATGCAAATTGCTGGCTTGAACTTCAAGGTCTTACTGATCTGGTAAGTGATCAAGCAAAGCTCCAGGAAAAATCCTAGACCTCCTTTCAGTAGTTACATAGACATGGATTGCCTTGCTTGAACTCAAAATAAAGCTTGCAACTTAAAATGGAACTGCTACGTGTTGGTCAGGACCAAAAAAGTGGCAATTCCTGCTGTGTTAAATTCACATATTTCTGGCAGAGTTTGTGGCTGCTGCAACTCAGAATCTGTACTGAAGCGAAATTAAATTAATGGCTGCCTTGTCAATATAACAGGGGATAGGGTGGAGGGCAGGGAATGCAATTCCACATTGTTAAAAGTGAGTAGCTTTCACGAATTTATTAGTGCAGGACATCAAAAGGAAAAGGCTACTTAGCTTTCTAGAGTACTGCATTTTCCTCCAACTGTGTTAAACTTAGGTTTGCACAAGCTTTACAATGACCATTATACTAATCTTGAAAACAAATTTTATCCAAGAATTTTCAATTCCTGGACAATTCATTAGCGGTGTTCTTAAAATTAACGATCCACACCTTAAAACATTTCACATAACCTTGGCCACTGCATCTTAGCTATCCAGTGCTTTCAAGACTACAGAGCCAAGTAAACATAAGAACAAAAACAAAGTTGCTGGAAAAGCTCAGCTCAGCAGGTCTGGCAGCATCCGTGAAGGAGAAAACAGAGTTAACGTTTCGGGTCCGGTGACCCTCCCTCAGA
>NC_063347.1:23231541-23299226 GCF_021869965.1 Rhincodon typus
TGGTTTTTATTAAACATAGGAAGTTCTCCCATCCCCACAGTATCATACAAATAATGATTCACTCACCTGAGCAATTCCGTGAGCCTCCTGGTAGTTGATCCTCGCTAGATTTGTTGCAGTTGTATTAATGAAAAAATATCCTGATCCTTCCTTGAGTGAAAGCTCTGCCTTTTAACCAGAAAAAGATTGAAAGCTCTAAGTTAACAAAAACAATCTTATTTGAGCATATATCTCAAAAAGAAAGTAACACATCTTTACCTTAACATTAGGATGGTTGTAAATGGTGACATTGTCCGGGATAACTTTGACATCTTCCACAAGCAACAATTCAATTGTAGCAGATACAGGGATCAATGGATCATACTATTATAAGAAGAGAGAATCAATAAAGTTAGAATACCCAATATTCATCGGTTAGAAGCTTCTAACCGGATAATAAGTAAACAATGACAATACAGTATTAGGGTTTAAACGACTCGTCATTAAAAAAACATCCGTTGCCCAAGTCTGCACTGAGTTGTTTTACTCCAACTAGTTAACATACCACAGATTTAACATTAGCTGCATTGAGATGTTCCTGCTGATAGCCTGTTGCAGTTGCAGTAATAGACGTAGTCCCAGATTCACGATGAACCAGCACAGTTTGTAAACCTGATTAAAAAGATAAAGTAAAATGCACCATCCAAATAAACAAACTATTCCATTTTAACAATATATACCAACAAACTTTTAATCATATCAATACCATGTTGTTTCTTTTGTCCATTTCCATGATCCTTTTCATTCATTTGCATAGGCATACTGAGCTCAATGCTGGCTAGGGAAAGTTTTGATGATTCCCAAATAATGCTAAGGGAGGAAAAGTTATCAAATCTACGTCCTTGCTGATCATATGCTTCCAAGTCGAGGACTGGGTTACGATAGTTTGATACAGGAACCTAGAAGATAAAAAAGTATTACAATGTAATATTTTGAAACAATTTGAAATTAAAGGTCCAACATAAAAATAAAAGTCCAATTAACTGCACTGACTTGACATGCATGTAGCAATTGCAGTTGGGTAACAGTATTGGGACTTGACTAGAAATCCAGAACCTATGGACATGTGTTTGAATCCTATCATGTGGATGGTGAAATTTTAGTTCAATCAATATCCGAAATTAAAAAGCTAATCCAAATGACCATGTAACCAAGGTCGATTATTATAAAAACTCATCTGGTTTACTAATGTTGCTTAGTGAAGGAAGTCTGACATCGCTCCCTGGCTTGGCCTGGCCTACATGTGACTCCACTCAGCAATGTGGCTGACTCTTAATTGCCCTTTGAGAAGTTAGGGATGAGCAATAAATCCTGGCTAGCCAGTGACGCCCATATCCCACAAATGGAAAAAAAAAGTAAAAACCAAGTGTATTAAATATCTGATCGGAACGTGGTAACCATTTTAGAAACATAAACAAAATATTTTTTTCCTTTATTCATTCCGTGGCGTTGGCTGGCTGGACAAGGATTTATTGCCCATCGGTCATCATTAGACTCTCAATTCCAGATATTTATCGAGTTCAAATTCCACCATCTGCCGCGGTGGGATTCGAACCCAGGTCCCCAGAATATTACCTGGGCCTCTGGATTAACAGTCTAGCGATAATGCCATTAGACCATTGCCTCCCCCCCATTGCAATCGAAACATTCATTTTTCAATTTTACAGCACATCAAATAGAGACTTACAACTTGTTTATTTTGTTGAAGCAAAGGACATGATAAATCCAGTTGAGGATTCAGGTATATCGGAGTCAAAGTGAGCCTAGATGGGGGAGCACAAATAAACTTGACAACAGCTGGTTCCACTGCAGGCAAAGTATTTTTTAGACTAGGTTTGTTCCCCACTGTCAAAGCCAACACCTAAGGGAGAAGAAAATACACACAATACATAGTTTAGAGTGACAAACATCAACCAATGGAGCTGACATATTCCTTAAATCAGGAGGGAAACAGTAGCTTTTCTTAATCAAAGATCACAAAAAATTATAGATATTACACAGACTGATTAAATTCAGCATTGTACAGACAGCATTGAAAATGTACAGACATTTTCTTGTATTTGGTCACGATACGTGAACTTTGCTGAAAAAGCCAGCATTTAATTCTTATTCCGAAAGGTTCTCAAGAAGGCAGCAGTGAGTTGTCTTCTTGAATCATATTGTCAGTAAAAACTACAGTACCATTAGGAAGGGAGCTTCATGGTTTTGACCCAGCCAAAAAACATATACAACATTCTGACGTGGGACTGAGACACGTTTTGGAAACCTGCACATGGTTTCCATGAGATTTCACAGAATCAGGAAATTCGACCTAACTTTTTTCCACAGTGGTGTTTTTGCTCAGAGAACTTCCACCCAATTTTCCTTACTTATATCTACCACTGAATCCCTTTATGCACTCAGCACTTCTGATGATGATTTAAAGAGATGGTCCTTCCCTTGTTCTTTTATATGGCAAACATTGCAAGTTTCGAAGCTTTTGTTGAAGAACCATTTACCAAGTTGCTATAGTGCATCTTTATATGATATACACTGCTTTCACTGTGCATTGATGCTGTGAGGGAGGAAATTAATGACTAGCTACTGGAGAGGGTACCTGTCCTTTTAATAATCCTTTGAATATGCCTATTCAATGACAACTGCCTTGGACTGTGTTGTGCTGCTCTCATCCCAGCAAGTGGAAAACATCCGTTATTCTCCCAAGTTGTACCTTGAAGATAGTGGACAGGCAGTGGAATAGGGAGCAGATTACCTCAGAATTCCCAGCAACTGATGTGGGTTTATGGCCAGAGCATTTCCAGTTACACTTCTGGACAACGGTAACACCCCAGGATCTGATGGTGCAGATTTATTAATTGTAATTGCCATGGAATAAAGGGGAAGGTAATCATATTGTTTCCTGTTGAAGATAGTAATTGCCTTGCATTTGTGCGTTGGCAAAGTTACTTGACACTCACGAGCCCAAACCTGTATGCTGTGCTAGGACAGTACCCCGAAGAATTCCTACAATGTCCTTTGCGCTACTTAGGATTCCAAACATTGTAGGGCACTCTCAAAAAATAAATGCAAAAAGACTAAATATAGTCAACATATTATTGTACAATTTTACAGCACGGAGGAAACTGCTGTACAGCTTAAGTTTAGTAATACAAGATACAGAGAAAGATTTTTTCTTACCTGTTCTCCCAATGCTGTACAAGTAGCTCTCACTACATGCTTAGGTTGATTTCTAAATGCTGGGGAGCTAACCAGGTGAAGAATAATACTTCCTTCATTTTCAGCTGTAAGATCTCTAAAGAACTTTGAGGGTTCCAAGACCCAGGGCCTGGGACCTCCTTCAAATAGCATATCCTTCGAGGATCCCAAAGTTACCAAGGCAACAGATACTGGATCAACAGCCTGAATTTTTTTTAAAAATGGGCAGATAAAAATGATATGGGTTATCACTATTTCAAAATTCAGATTTTCTGCAAATTAGTAATATGAATGCAAATTAAGTTTTGTGCTGAAACTTTATTTCAATGCATTTTTATTTCAAAACCATGGTTTATGAATTACAACTAATGGAAAACCATTGCTGAAATACAAGTTCTGGTCATTTGAATATTTTAGAATTACACAATATCATGCAAAAAACTAATGTTGAATCTAGCAGAGGTAACTTCTAAATATGGCAAGTACTGTATAATAAACAAAGGTCAGTCTGAATAAAAGAGGACTATGCATTTATCATCCAGAACGATAACAAGTAATGTTTCACATTAGAGTTTGTGAAAATTAACTTGACAATAAAGTGTACATATATGTTAGGAGCTTGCAGCTGTAGAGGCTTTTTTTTGTTGTTGACAGGGAGGGATTTAGAAGAAACAATGTCGTGACTTTCAAGTAGAGCAGTCAAGGGACCAAGAGTAGGTTAGACAGCATCTCCAATTGCTTGGGCCAATTAATAAGATCATGATTTGTCTGTTCCTTTGAATATGCAGTTATTAAGAATTGGCAAGTCCCAATATTTGTATTCCTTCCTTCTGTGTTGCTTGCATCCATAAATCAAGAGGAGTTGCTATTTAATAAGATAAGAGCTTGCAGACAAGCGAGTAATATTTCTTCATTCCCTGCATGGATTTCAGTCAGGTAAGTGACGTATCACTAAATTTTGCCTGAACTAGGTTTTGTACCAAGTTGACTGCAGGATTATTTTAGAACTCCACAAAATATTTGTGCAACTGATTGTTAGATACTACTACATCTCTGAATTTGTAATTAAGAACTGTTTGTTCCAATCAATAAGGACACTGGTAACTTGATGTGTTACAATGAATTCACATTCAGTCAATTTTCTTCAGTGCCCATAGTTATTATTTTGTAATCATGTTCTTAAGCTCTTCCCAATGCTTTCAAGACAGTCCAAAGATGTTCCAAAGTACCTTCTCTGAACGAAACATTTAAAATTCTCTTCATTTAGTGTGAATGTATGAGCAGTCAACAAGTCCCCTCTTAGTTGTTTTGACAAAATTCAAGTATTCATTTAATATACAATTTATAGAGCTGTTTTGACACAGATCACTTAACACTAGCCAACTTGATCAATTGTTACAACTATAATAATTTCATCATATTTAGTGGATTAATTACTTCAAATAGAACATTAATGTTAAGTAATCAATAATATAATTTTTCTCCACGCCATAATGCATCCTTTGCCTATACAATGATGTTATGTATATGCAAACCCTTTCCTTGACCGCATACATTAAAGATGAATTAAATTAAACTTTCTATCACACAAATCAACTGTTAAATCACTTGCACACAGCAAATAAATTGAGGCCACTAGCCATAAAAACTCCTTTACTACTGCTTTCTGATTTGTGCTACAGATATTGGGTCAGCACTATCTGGTCAAAACATTCACTTCTTTTTTGTCTTCTAGATCTCTACTTCATCAAAATTAAAGCAGTAGCTGGTATTTCATATGCTTCTCCTACTACCCTCAATATATGCCCATGCTACATCACAGGCTGTATTATTGACTTAGCAGTCTATTACAGCTATGTTTTTAAGAGGTCCACATAACAATGAAGGAGTGATCATGTAAAGCAATGTCATACCAGAAATCAGTATGCAAATTTTTACCTTCCATGATAGAAGTTCTACATAAAAGGTATGTTGATATAAAAAGTTGTCCCACAGAGAATCACAACACTGCAGGTGATTATTTTTCATAGTACTCTTAATTTAAGATGGGTTAGGGAGCTCCTTGAAAATCCACAAATATTTGGAAAACTGTTAAATTTCCTCATGAACACGAATACCCATTATGAACACCATTTCGGACTCGGATTGTTCAGAATCTTGGTGCCCTGATTATTGACAAACCAAGCGTTCAACTCCTTATCCTCATCCTCACTCAAGACTTCCCACTTCCAAATCTCTAACAGTGGATACCCTTTCCTCACTTCAGTCCATCGGTCCCTGAAGAAACGTCAACCTGGTCACCTCCAGACAAAATTAATCCATACTATCTCGATCAGTTCTCCATTTTCTATCAATTATCTCTGCAGCTTACAATCCATTTCATGCCAAGACCAAATTGCCCTTTGTCTTGGTGTTATTTTGGCTTACTATTCCTTAAGGATTTGAAATTTGTGGTCTAATTTTCAATTTTGAATGGCTTCACCTTACCCCCATCTCTAACCTGCTCCATCTCCATAATCTCTTCCAAACTTAGTGGCTCTGACTAGTGCCTGATGAACCCGTTATTATCAGCCGTGCTTGAACCTCATGATACTATACTTCGGAACTCCCCCCTGCAGCCTCAATTGTACCGGTTCTTTATTTTTTGTTGTCACAGCCCTTCTTAAAAATAAGGTTTTCATTTTTAAACTTCTTTCCTAACTCCTATTGAACTGGATAACAGTTTTCCTTGCACCTCAGGATTTGCCTTGGGAGAATATTAAAACTTGATAAACAAAAGCAAGATGTGTAAATTTACACAAATGGCAACACTAAAATGACTGCAACTGTGGAGAGACTCAAACATTAGGTTATGATGATTGGTACAGAGTAGAAACAGTTGAGGGGGATGGGCACAGCCATAAATACAAACCTTGTATTGTTAATACTTACTTTGAGCGGCACATATGCAACAATAGTGATGGAGGTTGTAAGGTACACATGACCATGACTATAGCTAACCACAAGAGTTGTGTAACCCTGAGCCTCCGCTTGAACTCTTATTCCACTGCAGTGTGTAGGGCCTGGGTCCAGTCTCCCTGGTAACAAACAAGTTTTATAAAAATAGCCTTTATAAAAATCTTAAAAACAAATATAGACATACAACCTTGAGATTTATACGAGAGAGGCTGGAAAAGCACTGCAGCATCAGAGCTGTCTGACCTGCTGTGCTTTTCCAGCTTCACACCTATAGACTCTGGCTTCGAGCATTTGCAGTCCTTTTGTCTCCAACCTTGAGATGCTATGTAACAATACTATATCTGATCATTTGTTCTAATATTTGGATTGGAGTGTTGAATAAACAGAATACATTTCCTTTTGAGCAAAGGTAAACTCTTCCCATTCAAGAACATATGGTAACACCGAATGAAAAAAGATTGTTTGAATATTCAAGCCCATTTGCTCCATTCAGCATACATAAGTCACTCCATGATAGATGGTATTAATATCATTTAAACAGTAGGAAATTTTTAATGGGAATTTTCTATCCTGCCATAAATTTCCCAAGTGTGAAACTGTATAAAGTAGACAGATTTATACTGATTGAAAATGGGTCATTATAACATATACATCCACCTTGGTTAAACAGGTATGCACAAATCAAACTAAAAATGAGCCCTATGACTCAATTCACTGGATGTCAATAGCCAGGGTTAAGCAAAAACACATACCACATTCTATATTGGGAATGCTGCCTCACAATTTAGCTATGAACTTTATGATGCAGGTTTCAAAACAAAGTATGGTTGGTACTAACCAACAATGGTAAAGAAACTTTACAAGCAGTCTTCAAAAGTACATCGTCCCCTCCTGATAACCCAAATCAATATTCCTTCCTCCCTGCTGAAATCCTAAAGCTCTTTGGTGGGATATGAATTTACAGACAGCAGCACCTCCAAATACTTTACTCAAACCAAAAGTCATTTGTGTGTTTTTCAGAGTTTCTCAATGAGCTATTTCAATGGGGTTGTTAGTTGGGGAAAGAAGAGAGAAAAAGGACAGCGTTAACACCAAACCCAATGCTGAGTGCACCCCAAAGTCAATAAACAATAAAGATTCCTGGCTAATCTTTGCCTCCCTAAGTTGGGAGCAGGTAGGTCAACTGTCCTGAGAAAGGGTCACCAGACCTGAAACGGTAACTCTGATTTCTCTTCACAGATATTGCCAGACCTGCTGAGTTTTTCCAGCAACTGCTGGATTTGTTTCTGATTTACAGCATCCACAGTTCTTTTGTTTTTTTTTTAAAAACTGTTCCTTCACAGTGGTGGCTAGCAATAGAAGCTGGGACCTTCCTGGCTTGCAAGGTTCAGTGGCCTGCTAAGTAAACTTCCAAACACCCACAAAAATAGTTTTCCTTGAAGATACATGACAAAGTAAAATATCTTATTGGCAATCAAGAAAAGCAGTGTAATTAAAACTAATACTAAACAAACTTGCATTACAAATTTAATTTTTACACAATGGTGAGTTACATCGTGAAAACAGAGAAGATCTAGATGACATTGACAAGGATGATTCCTAACTTGATGAACATCTGCTACTCCAAAAGCAGCAAGGATCTTGGAGCTGTTTATGTCCCTTTTGTCTGATTTCAGGAGATATAAATAGGCTGAATTACAATAACACCTCAATTTTCAGCTCAGTCCAGACCATCAAAAGAACAATAGAATCAGAAGTTACATTTTGTGCAGCCCATTACAAAATATATAAAAGACTGCATTAGTGCCCCTACTGATAAACTTCTCCAGAGTTATAATTTGGGAGTACTGGGGACACAAAATTAAACAATGTCAGATTAAGACTGGACTGAATGATAAGCTTCTTTCAAAGAGTCGTGAACCTCTGTAATACGTTATTGGCTGATGTGGTGACTGTGGACTGTGTGCGTCTTCAATATATACTTAAAACTCTTGCAATGAAGGGCAATACACCATTTGCCTTCCTAATTACTTGTCGCACCTGTGTGCTTGTTGTATTTAAGTACTCGCTTATCAGATGTGGGCATTGTTGGCACTTACTGCCAAAGAGCGCAGTTAAGAATTAACCACACTGCTGTGGATTTGGAGTTACATAGATTA
Organism: Rhincodon typus; assembly: GCF_021869965.1. Lineage (NCBI taxonomy): Eukaryota > Metazoa > Chordata > Chondrichthyes > Orectolobiformes > Rhincodontidae > Rhincodon > Rhincodon typus. The sequence goes on from NC_063347.1 coordinate 23,239,893, forward strand.
AACCAGGTAAGGGTTACAAATTTCCTCCCCTAAAAGGGACTTTAGTGATGTTTACAACTGACAAACATTAGATAGTCACCATTAGGCTAGTGTTTTATTCCAGACTTTTACGGAATACAAATTTCACCATCTACCATGCTGGGATTCGAACACCTGTCCCCAGAACATTAGACTAGGGCTAATGTTACTTGTCTAATTACTATTATCACTACATTGCTGCCTCCCTGCAATTCGATCAGCCATGACTTTATTAAATGGTAGAGCAGGCTAGAGGGGTTGAATGGCCTACTTCCAGCTTACATTAAAATGCATGTACTGCAGTTCCTGCACAATCACTATTTCGCTTTCCAGTCGCGATAACATTCATATGGCCATTGATTTACTCAACAGTAACCTCATCTCCACCTTTGATGCCCTAGTCCTAAATAAAGCCATTACTCATTCTCAGCTTGGTTATTTCCCAGCTATGCCACTCACCCCTGACTCCTTAAGCCTTGCATTATGATCCTAAAAGAAGTAGCTAGAGATAGTGGATGCATTGGTTGTAATTTTCTCCAGAATCCAATGATTTTTTGGAAGTATGATGACTGAAAACTGCCAACGTGACACCCCTATTCATAAAGAGGGGCAGCAGTAAAAATCATTAGCTTAACATCTATTGATGGGAAAGTGTGGGTATAGAGTGTTGTAGTGAACTTTCAGATGGTTAAGACATTAGAGCCCATGCTGTTGGAGGTAGTATATTGGCATGGATAGAGAATTAGCAAATGGGCAGGGAACAGAGGGGAATAAGTGGCTCTTTTTCAGTTTGGTGATCTGTAGCCAGTGGGGGTCCATTAGGACAGCAACAACAGTTTACAACATACATTAGTTACTTGGAGGAAGGATGCAAATCTACGCAGCCAGATTTGCAGACAACACTAAAATAGATGGAAAGGCAAGTTGCGAGAGGCAAGAGAAACAGCTTACAGAGGGATATTGATTGGTTAAGTAAAAGGGCAAAAATTTTGCAAATGAAGTAGAATGTGGAAAAATGTGAAGTTATTCATTTGGAATGGAAAACAAAAAAGAATATTATTTAAATGCTGAAAAACTACAGAAAGCTGCAACGCAGAGCAACTTGGGAATACTTGTGCATCAGACACAGAAAGCTAACACGTAGATGCAGGAAAGGTGAATGGAATGGTGGCCCTTATTTCAAGAGGCATTGAGTGTAAGAATAGGGAAGTTTTACTGCAAATCCACAAGGTTTTGGTGAGACCACATTTGGAGTACTGTAAGCAGTTTTCATCCCCTTATCTAAAGATATAATTTTGTTGGAGGAAGTTCAGAATGATTCCCAGTATAGAGGGACTGGCTTCTGAGCAAAGGCTAAAGAAGTTGGAACTATACTTACTGGAATTCAGAAGAATTGGAGGTGATCTCATTAAGACATATAGGATCCTTAAAGGGCTTTGACAGGCTAAGTGCTAGGACAATGTTTCCTCTCCTGGGAGAGTCTTGGACCAGAGGGCATAGTCTCAGAATGAAGGGGGCAACAATTTAAGATCCAGATAAGGAGGAATTTCTTCTCTCAGGAGGGTTGACTGTGTTTGGAACTCATTACCACAGGGAGCTGTGGCACAGAGTCCTTGTGTATATTTAAGTTGAGATGGAGAGAATCTTGGTCATTAGAGGAATCAAGGGTTATAGAGGAAATAAAGGAAAGGGGATGTGAGGCATGTCAGATCAGCCATTATCCTATTGAACTGCACAGGAGCTCAAGTGGCCAAACGGCCTTCTCCTTCTTTATGACTTAGGGTCTTATGGTCATAGGTCCAACAGTCACAAACTTAATGGATGCAGCAGACAACCCTTTTCGCCACTCAACTAGATCTGACTGGACCACATAGAAATGTGACTGAAACCTCCTCACTATTTTCTAAGCATTCTGGGTGCAAAGAAAACCCTGGTTTATTTTTCTACTGCAAATTATCTTAATACCTGCCCAAATAATACACATGAAGAGTTCATGCATTTCTTTGTCACTAAAATGAAGATCATCCTACCAACTGCTGGACCAGTCCAACTTGGCTGCAGCCTTCAACATGGTTGGCCATGACATCCTCCTCCAAGCCTCGGAGTTGGATGAGATTGCTTTCACCTTGTTCCATTTTTAATCTAATTGTAGCCATAAAAAAAAAAACACCTGAAATAGCTCTCTTCCAGTTTCAACATTGTTAGCTCTGGTATCCCTCAAGACACTATTTCTCATCTATAATCTGCCATGATAATATAAGGCGGCACAGTTTTCATTTTCAAAGTTAAGACATCCAACCTGCCTAACCATGACCCCTTGACTCATTTTTTTGCTGCTAAATTAATAGTGTTTACATGTCATGCAATACAGGATACAGTGAGCAGAAATTCCTGCTATTAAATGCTGAGAAGATTGAAGTCATTGATTTCAGTGCCTGGATAAAATGCTTTTTTGGTACTAATTCAAATCCTATCCCAGGCAACAGTCTGAGATCATAAACTCACCTGCTGAAATACTCTACCATGCCTTCGTCCCCTCTAAACCTGGTTATTTCAATGTAACCACAGATAGCCTCCCACATTTCACACTCTAAAAACTTGCAATCATCCACAACTCTGGCACCTGTGTCGGAGCTCTTGTTGAATCTTGTTCACCTATCTCTGGTGCTCACTGAGCTACACTGGCACCCAATAAGAAATATCTTGCTTCAAACTCCTCACCCCTTCCCATCTCTTACAGCTTCACAGATCCCAGTGCTGGTTTAATTCTGGACTTAATGATTTCAACTGCTCCATCACTGATGGGCACACCTTCAGTTGCCTGGGCTTCAAACCATGAAAATCATGAGGCAATCTCTTGGATCGTGCTCTGGGTCAATTGACTTAACATTTTATTACATGGTCTGTTGCCATACTTTGTTTTATAAAGTGCCTTGAGACACATTACATTAAGAGAGCTACATAAAATATATTATTACTGTCAAGTACTTTACAGCCCACTCCTGTACTCCTTGAAGATTTGTAGTTAACTTGTGGGGAGGTGATGGCCTAGTGGTATTATTGCTGGACGGTTAATCCAGAGACCCAGACAATGTTCTGGGGACCCGGGTTCGAATCCTGCCGTGGCAGATAGTAGAATTTGAATTCAATAAGTTCAATAAATATCTGGGATTAAGAATCTAACGATGACCGTGAATCCACTGTCGATTGTCGGAAAAACCCATCTGGTTCACTAATGTCCTTTAAAGGAAGAAAACTGCCATCCTTACCTGGTCTGGCCTACATGTGACTCCAGACCCACAGCAATGTGGTTGACTCATAGCTGCCCTCTGGGCAATTAGGGATGGGCAATAAATGCTGCCTAGCCAGCGACACCCTCATCCACTAAATGAATAAAGAATAAAGCCTGAAAAGAATCTAAACAGATATTAACACTTTTCTTTCATTGTTCTTAAATCTTTAGAGCAAATGTTTCTCATTACCTTCTACAGTTTTGAAAATACCACGATTTTCAATTTCCACCACGAGATCAAAATGGGAGCAGTCAGTTAACATAACTTTTTCTTCTGTCTCCTCATTCATGAGACCGTAAATTTTGAGTGGTAAATCCAATATTTGCCCAACTCGAGCTTCTACCTGGCAAGGTATAAACTCCATCTGGATCGGCTCAATTACGTAAACCTCAAAAAGAGAAACAGCATTAAAACAATATTAAAAACTGAAATCAAAAACATCACAACTAAAATCTATCAAAAGTTATTATCCAGCAAAGCACTGAACACTTATTTTCAAAAAAAAAAAAGAGCACAGCATTAATTACTGGTTTTAACTTCACTAACCAGGCAACTGTCTGGAACTCAGTTCATATTTGAATAGGGCCATGGAATTTCATAGTAACCAAGCAATCAGACAGTTGCTGTTTAAAGATCTCATCCCAAAGACGATTTATCCAATACAACTTTGCTTGTATGAACTATTAATGAGAATAGTCTGAAATGGGTATTGCACTCAACTCCTTCTGACTCAACACTGATTATGTGATGTAACAAAAATTTAGCTTTACACATTGGTAAAACAAAATTGTAATCACTATTTTATACACAAATATTCAGTTTGAATTTTATTGAAATCATTCACATTTTGGTGCCACTAGCACTTTTATCTTAGTAAGAACGATGAAACAAAAATCTGATACTTAATTTAAAGTAAGTGCAAAATCATGTGCTAACCATAGCAATACTCCTAATTTTTGTAAGCTTCATTTGTTATTCATCAGATGTTTCGGACAGCTACACCAAAATAGTATACGTTCCTCATTTAAAAGAAAGCCATTTTGCATGAGGACCCAAACAAACAAACAAAAATTGGCAATATGATAAAATTTCTAACAGTCTGGTTACATTTATCCAGAAAAAAGTGATTAAGCAACGAGAACCACATACACAATAAGCTAATTTTGCAGCACTTTGAGCAGAGTTCTGTATAAAGAAACAGTTCAAGGTGATGAAAAACTTGAGGTAAAGTTTTACTTTTTTTCTTTTAAAAGGGTCTGTGCAAGCCTGGCAAAATCTTGGACCATGGAGTATTTTTACAGAATAATGCACATCTCAATCTGAACACCTACTTATTATCCAACATTAATTATTCGAGTATGCTTTTAGAAAATTGAAGCGCACACATGGTTTTTAAGTATTAAAGACACCAATCTTATCATCAGTTCATTATGTTTCCATTAGCTCAAACTAAGAATGATTTTGACGCTGGCCTGCATTGTATTTTAAATTGAAATAGCAGTGCATCACTTTAATAAAAAAAATTGGAGAAGCTCAATGGAAGTGGAGTTTGAACTAGGAACTGTCAGCGTAGTTAACTTGACACAATCCATACACAGAAGCAAAATGATCAGATTGAAACAATAGATTGAAAGTTTGTGCATACATTTATTTATAGTTTCAAACAAATTTGAAAATCTGAAGGAACCAGATTCCGCACTTCAAAACAAAGGTCATACTACGAGTTTGAGCACAATTAAGATCCATGTCATTTAAGAGTTTACTTACACTGGCATCTAACTTCTTTTGTCAAGTTTAGTTGGGTACCTATCATGCAAGTGTTGCAACTTTATGTGTTTCAACAATGAGTTTCTCAATGAGATACTGTTGTACTACAGCTACCAGAGGAGTGAAACAAACTATACAGCAACTTGCTGCTTTCCACACTTAATTGTGGGTGTCATGGGCAGAAGTTGATATTCACTGTTATTGAAATATAAGTTGAGCAAAGTGTCACTGGTTCTGCTTTTGTAGCAAAACTAAATGCTTTACTGCTTCAATTTCATAGAATCCATACAGTGTGGAAACAGGCCCTTTGGCTAAACACATCCACACCGACCCTCAGAGCTTCCCATCCCCCTACAACCCACCTAATCTACACATCCCTCAACACTACGGGGTAATTTAGCATGGCCAATCCACCTAGCCTGCACATCTTTGGACTGTGGGAGGAAACTGGAGTACCCGGAGGAGACCCACGCAGACACGGGGAGAACATGTAAACTGCACACACCCAGTCGCCAGAGGGTGGAATTTAACCCGGGACCGGTTAACCCAGTTAGCAGTGCTAACCAGTGAGCCACCATGCCCAAAAACTGAAGACGAGCAATCAGGACTTGTCCAGGGTTTGAACACGGGCTCTCTCGCACATCTGCCATGCGCAATCCCCGAAGCAAGAATCATACCCCGAGACTAATAAGCCATTGCCGCAGTAATTTATATCACTGAATCTCTACAGCGTGGAATCTGACCATTCTACCCAAGGCCACACCAACCCTTGGAACCCATCCCATCTCCCCCATAACCCTGCATTTCCCAAGGCGAATCTACCTACACATCCCTGCACATTGTGGGCAATTTAGCATGGCTAATCCACCTAGGCTGCACGTGTTGAGGGACTGTGGGAGGGAACCACACAGTTACAGGGAAAATATGTAAGCTCCACAGAGTCACCCGAGGCTGGAATTGAACCTGGGTCCCTAGTGCTGCAAGGCAACAGTGTTACCCACTGAACCACCATGCCATGAGAAACGAAGCCAGTGGGATTCGAAGCTGCACAGAAAAACCCAAATGGATTTCAAACCCATCACCTTAATCACTCAGCCACGACTACAGGCCCCGAGCCTACTGCACCTGATCTTCCCAAGCGGTCTCCCATCCAAGTACTAACCAGGCCTGAGTCTGCTTAGCTTCCAAGATCAGACGAGATCAGGCATTTTCAGACTAGCATGGCTGTAGATTAATCAAAATACCTAATTTTCTCAAACACAAACATTTTCAATTTCATAATTTCTCAAAAGGTCATGAACAAAAATATTTAAAAATTTTAAAAACATTTTACCATCATTTGTCCATAGTGTAATGGATTTTGAACATCATGTGCTTGTATTACACTCAATCCTATATCACTTCCAGTTGTCATAATCCCTTTAACTGTCACTGTTGCCACAGCCTGGTTTGATGATGACCAGGTAAAGTTTCCACTCCCGCCTTTAGCCTGTGCAAAAAAAAATTAAACATGTCGGAAAGGAATAATTATATAATGTAATTAAAATATAATAGCAATCATGTTCAGAATAATCTCATTTTAATACTTTGCAAAAATTCTCAGATGCTATATTGCATACACCTTTGTTGAAACAAAATATCAGGACATTCTAACCTTGGCCCAAGCATGAAAAGAACAGGTAAATGCCAGACATGGCAGAAAATTGACTGCCCTTCAAAGTAAGGCACCAGTCAATCAACTATGGTACTAAGGTGTTCTGGTAACATTTAAGTCAAAAGGGATCAGGGTGAAGCTCTCTAGTGCCAGACACCTGACAAAGCAAATGGTTATAATTGTTGGAGGCTAATCATCTTTATAGGGTTCATCAAGCAGTGTGCTCGGCCCAAACAATCTTCAGCTGCTTCAGTTGTCTTTCTTCACCATAAAGTCACAACCGAAATGAGAACGTTCATCCACAATTGCAGTGTTCAGCTTCATTCAGAATGAAGTAATTCACACTCTCATACAGTAAGACTTGAACAATATCCATGTTTGTGCTGATGAATAGTACACAGGATTTGCATCAAGTCGTAGACAATGATCACTTCCAAGATGAGGGTATCTCTCTACATTTTTCTCCCCCGCAGAAATTCAACAGCATGGTCATAAGAATCCCCCATCATCCTGGGCTCACCATGGACCAGAAACCCAACTATACTGGCCATATCATGGTATGGATTCTACAGGAGGTCATAGTCCAAGAAAAGTGTACAATTAGACAATAAATAACTAACACGAGTTGTCTGAGTCCCATTGTCTTTTATTAAAGCCAATCAAAAAGCCTTCCAAATACAAATTATTGCCTTCTGAAGGTAATGTACTCTATGTCATATAGTCTTCTGTAGTGTTCCAATGTGATGGTGGAGCCCAGCAGCACGGCATTCCACAGTGTCGGCAAGGTTGAATTGTCTATTTTTCTTGCATGATCTTTATTCTAGTTTACCTTTGTCCTAGCTGCCCAAGGGAAATAATCCTACTTATTGAGATTGTTCTCCAGGTTGTCTTGCTCGTGTATTTATTTCTCACTGTGATGGACATGCCACGTTTCCTGAGGTTTACTTTCAACGAATCCTCTAACCTTAATCTCAGCTAACCTTGCAAATCATATCTAAGTTTAAGCAGTAAATACATTACTTCTTAGAGATTTTACCATCATGCACCTGTACTACGTGTCCATGCCATTTAAAATAGGCTCTGAAGAGGAGTGCTTCAATTCCAGACAATTATGTTCTTCAAAGGACCTCTGCGTAGGGCACTTTGACCTTACATTTAATGCCCATGATGTTCTGGAAGTAACTTGGGAAAATGGACAAATGATGAGCATGCTCTGGCAATTCTATTTACCAACTCACAATTGATGCAAACATTTTAGGTGTGTGGGCTTCTAAGAGGAAGCTACGTTAAACAAAAGCAATTTCATTTTGCAAGCAACAATTAAACTCTCAATTGATTTCTACCTGGAGCATGGGACTTCATTTCATTGAGAACTATTCAGCATGCAATGAATATCAAAAAACACATCACATTAACAGAATAAATGCACCTTTATTGCGTACTGATAAGTTCCAGCCATCTGTTGCCAAGGAAACGTCAAAATACTTGGTGTGAGAACTATTGGATTATAAATTTCGACTTCCTGTTGGTTCCGCACAGGGACAGACAGGGCATATATTATTCCGTTCTAAAAGATAAAATGAAAAAATTGAAAATATTTAGCAAAATTATGAACAAAATTGAAATAACTGAGGAAAAAAATACAATTTCAGAAAAAGAAGGCAAAGAAAGAAACATCTACAAAGTATTTTTAAAGTTGCTCTCAGTGAATGAAACCAAAACCTCCAACGTTTACAACATCACTTCAACATATGGCTATGTTCTCACTGACGTACAAGCAGATTGAGTAATTTATACAAAAAAGCTTACTGCACAACAGCCTCGGAATCTTAGTATTCAGAATCAAAGCCCTATTTAAAAAAAAATGTTTCCAATATTTCATATACTTGCTCATAAGTTAATTAAAAATCTTATGCCCTTCATTCAGATGCGATTCCCTCAAAAATTTGAAGATTACTTATCCTTGCTTTATTTTGGATACTTTAAGAATGTATTTGTTTAAGAACAGCTTAATAGGATTGTACTGAATAAAACATCAAATTAACTACACAAATAATTATCAAAACAAAATGCGAAATCAACTAGGAAATGTGAAATAGAATGGATTTATTAGCATTTCTGATTTTTTTTTTCCTTTATTCATTCATGGGATGAGGGCATCGCTGGCTAGGCAGCATTTATTGCCCATCCCTAATTGCCCAGAGGGCAGTTAAGATTCAACCATATTGCTGTGGGTCTGGAGTCACATGTAGACCAGACCAGGAAAGGGTGGCAGTTTCTTTCCCTAAAGGGCATTAGTGAACCAGATGGGTTTTTCCAATAATCAACAATGGATTCATGGTCATCATTTGACTCTTAATTCCAGATACTTATTGAATACAAATTCCACCATCTGCCATGGCAGGATTCTAACCCAGGACCCCAGAACATTATCTGGGTCTCTGGATTAACAGTCCAGCGATAATACCACTAGGCCATCACCACCTCGTTACACAACTAAGGCCTCATTTCTCTTTTTAACTTCACTTTATAATAGCAAAGTAATACACAAAGAATTTGCATTCAAGGAAGTTTAGGTACAAGAAATTCAAATCTCTTTGATGAAATGCTGATTGGTGTAGAACTTAGAGTACATGGAAGCTTGAACCATTAAAGATATCCAATACTTATTGCGTTGGTATAAGTGTAATCTGTTTTGAATGTCAAGGAATATCAAAGAGCCACAGCTGAAAATGATATATTAACCAGATGTCTATTTTAAAAATATGGATTTATGAATAAATGGTGGTCAGAACACCGCATAGGTAACTCCTATTCTTTTAGTAATGAAGTGTGCACTTTTACATAGTACTTTTCACAACCATAGGGCATCATAAGCTTCTTCACATGCAATTCAATAGTGTTGATGTGCAACACTGTTGCAACATACAAAACACAGCAGCCAATTTTCAGCAAGTCTGATGCGCTGTCATTAAATAAATGGCCAGGTTTCCTTTCCAACCGCTGACTGGGGGATAAAGGTGGACTGGGACACCAGGAGCACTCCTTGAATGCTATTGTGGGATCTTTTACCTCTACTAGGAGGAGGAGAAATGGGCCTCGGCTTAACATTTAAAGCCAAAAGGTGATATCACTCTCAATTCAGCACTTTCTCAACACTGCACTATATGTCAGCCTAAATGATATACTCATCTCAAATGGGGTTTTATCATGACTCGGAGGCAAATGAACGAACACTGAACTAAATAAAAACCGAAACAACTGCGGATGCTGTAAATCAGGAACAAAAACAAAGTTGCAGTAAAGCTCAGCAGGTCTGGCAGCATCTGTGAAGGAAAAAATCAGAATTAACACTTCTGAGGAAGGGTCACCAGACCCAAAGTGTTAACTCTTTTTTTCCTTCACAGATGCTGCCAGACCTGCTGAGTTTTTCCAGCAACTTGGTTTTTGAACACTGAACTAAGACTGACAACTATGATTGTGTGGAAAAAAATGCTGCAAGTCCCACAGAAAAGGTCTTTAACAGCAAATTTCTTTTAACTCAACATAGAAACACTACAAAATATTTTACAATGTTATATTCTAATCTCAAGCAAGGCACAGGAATTTAAAGGTGCTTTAAATTGGCACCTGAAAAGTGACAGGTCACAATTTTAAACATTTATTGTTCTACACTAGTATGGAACACATCTTATTTTCTAATCTTCAGTATATATGAGGCATCAAATTTTATTACGTACATTGTGAGTTGATGCATCTGGATTTGGTGGCCTTCTGCACATTCACACTATATAATCATAGAAATATCCAAGTTCTAATGTGGGCGATGGATTTAGTGTTTTTGATTGAAGTTTTTTTTGTTAAGAAATGCATTTTGCTCTGAAACAACAGATGCAAAACAGACTTGTGATCAACTCGCTAATTACAAACGAAAACAGAAATTGCTGGAAAAGCTCAGCAGGTCTGACAGCATCTGTGAAGAGAAATCAAAGTTTTCATTTTTGGGTCCGTGACCCTTCCCCAGAACTGATGGTAGCTGGGACAGTGTTGGTTTATGTGCACAAGATGGGGTGGGGGGGTGGGAAGAAAGACGGTAAGAAGTAAATGATAGGTGGGGATAGAGCCCAAAAAAAGAGAGAAGAACAGTTAGACAGACAAAGGAGTGGGTAACAATCTGGCTAGGAGGGTGAATAGCTGTTAATGGGGACTGTTAGTGACCAACAACAGTGTGTAATGGCAGACCTATGTGATAACAAGGCCTGGTGTGGGGGGTTGGGGCCCAGGACATGGGAGTGTTCAGATCCTAAAATTATTGAACTCAATATTTTGAGTCCACAGGGCTGCAGCATCCCCAAGCAGAAAATGAGGTGCTTTCCTTCCAGCTTGCATTGAACTTCGCTTGAACACTGCAAATCTGTAAATGTGCAGGAGTTACACCTTTGGCGGTTGCAGGGGAAGCTATCGTGGGGCTGTTGGGGGGTGGGGGAAAGAGAGATAGAGATGTTGGGGGTGAAAGAAGAGACTAGGGTGTACTGGTGGGAACAGTCTTATGATCTTCTGGGTGTGGATGCTGGTGGAATGGTAGGTAGGGACAAGGGGCATCCTATCGCTGTTGTGAGAGGGAAGACAGGGGGTGAGGGCAGAAGTGCAGGAGAGGGGGCGAACCCAGGTGGCAGCCCTGTCGACAACGGTGCTGGTGAATCCTTGGGTGAGGAAGGCGGTGGATATTTCAGAGGCTCCCTTGTCAAAGTTGGCCTCATCGGAACACATACGACAGAGATGGAGGAACTGGGAGAATGGAATTGAGTCTTCATAGGAAGCAGGGTGTGAGGATATATAGTCCAGGTAGCTGTAGGAGTCGATGGGCTTATAATGGATATTAGCAGCCAGACTAGCCCTAGAAATAGAAACAGAGATGTAAATGAAGGGAAGGGAAGGGAAGAGTCAGGGGGTGGGGTGTTGGAAATTGGAAACAAAATCAATCAACTTTTCCAATTCTGGATGAGTGGGGGAAGCAGCACCGATGATATCATTGCAAAATCAGAGAAAGAGTTGTGGGTGGGGGCCAGAATTGGACTGGAACAAAGAATGTTCCCCCACATACTCCATGAAGAGACAGGCATCACTGGAGCCCATGCGTGTACTCATGACCAACCCTCTGATCTGAAGAAAATGAAAGGAGTTAACAGAGAAGTTGTTCAGGGTGAGGATGAGCTTGGCCAAGCACAGGAGGGTGGTGGCGGGGGTTCTGAACGATTCAGGCCTTTGCTCCAGGAAGAAGCAGAGAGCTCCGAGACCATTTGGGTGGGGGTTGGACATATAAAGGCATTGCACGGCCATGGTAAAGAGGAGACAGCTGAAGCCTGCCAACTGGAAATTCCAAAACTGGCGTAAAGCATCAGAGGAATCACGGATGTATGCGGGCAGGGACTGGACCAGGGGAGAAAAGACCAAGTCAAGGTAGGAAGAGATGAGTTCTGCGGGGCAGGAGGAGGCAGAAACAATGGACATCTGTCCGGGCAGTCCAGTTTGTGGATTTTTGGAACGAGGTAGAAGCGAGCTGTGCGTTTATTCCCTACCCCCTCCCCTGACTCCATATTCTGCATGGAAACTGTCATTTTCCCAGCTACCATCAGTTCTGAAGGAGGGTCACCGGACCCGAAACGTTAACTCTGATTTTTCTTCACAGATGCTGCTAGACCTGCTGAGCTTTCCCAGCAACTTCTGTTTTTGTTTCTGACGTACAGCATCCACAGTTCTTTCATTTTTTGATTTGCTAATTACAAATCCTGCTCCAAAACGGAAATCAAAAGTCAGTTGTCAAATCTTATGAAAACATTTTTTTGCTGTCTAGTTTGGAGGTTCTAATTGCCAGAAAATTAGCAAGGATATTAATGCTTCATCGAATTAATTGAAGAGAACACAAAATAAACTCTAACCAGCTAAGGCACAACATTTTGTACACTGATGGCTTCAGCGTAATTCCTCATTGCTAAAGAAAAAATTGGCATTACATTGCGAGGGGTTACAAAACCATAGCAACTGACCTGAGAAACCACATTGGTTAAAGCAGCATCAATTATTGTTTGACCATTCTTCAGTGCTTTTACACGATGATATGATCCATTCACAGATGTCTCCAGTATTTCGAAATACTCTTTCGGGATTTCAGTATTAATTCGGATATCCTACATTACCATAAAGAAATGGTTTGGCATAAAAACTTAAATGCAAACATGAACAATGTGCATGTATTGAGTGCTTTAAAATGGCCATAAACTATTAGACCAGATAGAAACAATTTTTAAAAAAGGTGGGAATTTGCAAAATGGAACTCTGACACAAAAACAATGCTTGTTACAAAGTCTGGTAATGTAAGGCACCTCGACAAACTGTTACAAAGCTTCCTCAGTTACTCCAAGTTATTTCTCAAAGAATTTGATCAACAAATATTTAACAGAAAGCAATAGGAAAACTCCAAATAAATAATTGGAGGATAGGCACAGTCCAGGAGTTAGGTGTGAAAATATCTCCTCGCTCTGTGTTTTCATTTTTCTAGTTTCTATTAGGTCATCTTACCTAGAGCAATAACACTTAAGATTGAAACAGACCTTTGAAATTCTTATCCTTACCTCTTTTGATGTTTACAATTTTTGGAGAAAGATTGTTTCATCAAAAATAAACTGGTTTCAAAGCTCCTTTCATAATTTAGGGAAGTAGATTTATTTGATTAGCACTTGCTGAAACCATCATGGCCTGAATAAAGCATAGAGCTATTACAAAGGAATCGAAGTAGCAGCTTGTCACAAGGCAAAGATTCCTCAACATTTGGCAGGATGATTTTGAGCTTGTTTCATGAAAGTAGCCCTTAATTCCATCTCCATTCACACATTACTCTTGACTCAGCACAAATGCCAATCTAGTAATTCACAGTGCAAAAACTATAAAGTACATGATATCTAAAAGGCTCACTATTAAATGCCAGCTCTGAAATTCAATAATTAAAAGCATACAGCTTCATGCTTGCAGTGACTTGAAAAAGGCAAATTTAAAGATTATAAAATGCTGCTGGTTTCATCAGTTGCCAAACTCCGCCCACTGCATTGTTATCAACTGAAGATTCCAGGTCAAAGTGACAGCTGAAGAGTTTAAGGAAACATCTATCTAACCAGGCATGATGTGGGGTGCCTTGCTCCAGCACATGCTAAACCTTGACACTCTACAGAAAGCCTAGACACAATTGAGGGAAAGATCAGTATTTAAACATTGTCTAAATGGTGAAATTTTCTCTATTCCCACTTTTAACTTCCAGTTTACCTATTTACAAAAATGTTTTAAAAGTGTGAGTCAATTGCTATATTATTTTAGAGTGTTATTAGAATTTAGGAAAAATGTGCAGCAACTTACACTTCTTTTAACGAGCACTACGGTCACTTAAAAAAACTGGTTAATTTAATTTCAGGGGACTTTTAGTGCAACTCATTATGTAAGTAGATTTATCATTTAATACTTACATCAGATAAATACAGTTTGTTACTTTCTTTATCATATACTTCAATTGTTAGACCATACACTTTGCCAGTCTCCAAAATCCATCTGTCTCCGGGGTGAACTGTAAAACCTGTAACATTAAAAAAAAGTTTCTCATCTTCGATACAATAATTTTCTCAGCAGACATCCAAATTAGTGGGCAGCTTCACAATATGAAATTCACAAAATACTTCCCCTTCAAAATTTTGCATCTTTCAATATAAACTTCAGATCTTGCCATAACTTCGATCCAGACTTCCACTGGTTTCTTTCACTGACATAATGAAGGAGACAATCCCAGATAGTGAAATGAAACTGTGAGCACTGCTGTCTGATTGCAAATGTCCAGCATTGCTGCAAGCTTTTACAGGCAGTGAACATTATTTGGCATGCCAAATAAAGTTCCCAAATTGGGGCATGGAATGCTTCCCTCAACCCCAAAAATATCAGGACTCACTGTAAGCTAGACAGTTCCATACACATGTACAGGAGCAGGCCTTTCAACCTTTTGAACCTGCTTCGCCACCCAATGAGACAAAGATTAATCTGATTGTAAGCCAATATCTGCCTCTCTGCCTACCCTGAGAACATCTTATCTCCTTGCTTAACAAGAATCTACCTACTTCTGCCTTAAAATATTGAAGAAATTTGCTTTCAACCCCTTTGCAGGAAGAGAGTTCCAAAGACACTCAACCTTCAAAATTTTTCTTTGCTTCATCTCCATTTAAAACAATACGGAATTTGTCCAAAAGAGGAAGCATCCTCACCACACCCAACTTGCCAAAGGCCCCTCATTGGCAGAGGAAAAAAAATATGGTACAAGCCAACTTGTGCCTGCAATCACCGTTTTCTGTAGTTTATTTTTTGTTGCTGCGAGGACCTCAAAAGGTTCATGCATGGCAGCAGCTTCCACAGGCGGGAGCCATTCACGGGCATTTCGATGAGTGCACAGAGCTTCTCAGCAGCATAGTTTAAAGGGAACATTACCTGTATTTACAGGTAACTAACAGCTAACTCCCAAAATTATCAATTTAGCAATTTAATCTTTAGTAAAATGATTTTGTAAATTTGAGTAAACATGCATTTATTGAAACCAGTACTGATTATTATGTTATTATCGCACTGCCTTATTTGTTCACTAGACTGGCGGGGAATGTACTTCTCTCAAGTATGATTCAGATAGTTTAGTTGAACTGGATGTTTGATATGATTCTCAGAATTAAGAAATGGATGGAATTTAAACAGAATCTTCCAAGGATTGATCAATTGTCCTCAACTTATTGACTTTTTTTGACCACTGTAGCAAAACCTCAGCAACTATCTGTTTCAGAAGGTTGTCACAAAGTCTTTGCTTAAGCCCATCTATCAATGACATACACTATCATAAGCTGGAGCATCCAGCCTCAGACATATATCTGGTCCATTTCCAAGGTAGGCTGAAATAAGTAAGCCAAGCAGACAACACATCATACTATGAAGGAAAATGTATTAATCAAATGGTTAACCCTGCTTAAGCAGATAAAAGGACAATCCTCTTAATTTCCCTCCAAGTGGCTACAGGAACACAATTACTCAGAATTGGAGAAAAGAACAAGATTATGATTTGTAAGGCTATGAATCCCATGAAGCCATGTGGCTTTCTTGGCTGCTAAGAAGATATAAAAGAATATACAACAGTGATAATGAGGTATTCATTTATGTATTACTTTATTTCAAAGTATTTAAAAGCTTAATTCAATCCTAGTACTAATAAAGGTTTAAAAATATATACATATACCAAATATGCAGATGTAAATACTCAAAATTGGTCTCAAAATTAGTACCACTTGGCTATAAAGGAAATGGACAAAGATCAATTCCATTCCTAGGTTACCCGATAATAAAAGAACAAAATTAAGATAGCCTACTAGGTCTCAACTCCACCAACCATACCCCTTCTCCCACGAAAAAACCCTACCCACTGACAATGAGACACTGAACTTCCAAAATGTATTTATTTAAAAATATTTTTACATATGAATCCCAATAACTTACAATACATTTTCAAAATCTAATGACAAAGAGTTTGCTCAATTGATAGATGTCCCACCAATAAAAGTTATTTCGAATACAAACCTAGGTAACGTGGCTCAACAACATAAATTGTGCAGTTTGGCAACCGGGATACACCTTGCATACGAATACCTAAATCATTTGTTAAGGTCAAGCAAGTTGAAAACTGCCAATCTATTCTCAATATAATTATTCTTAAATTTATTATGATAGAAATAGTGAAAGAGATCGATGAAAAGCAGGAGATTGGCACCAGGTAATTATGTTTGCATGAAGAGCCCAGTGCAGGTATGATGGGCCAAATGGCCATCTTCTGTGCCATAACAATTTAAGTATTTTATAGAGATTTCAAACAGAGTTCATGAATATTATACAATATCCACTAGGCCTTGTAGCCAACCTGACAGAAAGGGGTAACTCTTTAGAGAAAGATTATGCTGACCAATTCTAAACTTCATTCCAAACTCGCTGAAATGCGAAAAGATTTAAAAGCAAAAGCATCTGTTACAGCTTTGATGTTGCACACCTCAGGTTGTTTTCAGAGATAGTAGGAACTGCAGATGCTGGAGAATCTGAGATAACAAGGTTGTAGAGCTGGATGAACACAGCAGGCCAAGCAGCATCAGAGGAGGAGGAAGGCTGACGTTTCGGGCCTAGACCCTTCTTCTGAAATGGGAGAGGGGAAGGGGGTTCTGAAATAAATAGGGAGAGAGGGGGAGGCAGATAGAAGATGGAAAGAGGACAAGATAGGTGGAGAGGAGACAGACAGGTCAAAGAGGCGGGGATGGAGCCAGTAAAAGGTGAGTGTAGGTGGGGAGGTAGGGAGGAGATAGGTCAGTCCAGGGAGGACGGACAGGTCAAGGGGACAGGATGAGGTTAGTAGGTAGGAGATGGGGTGGGGCTTGAGGTGGGAGGAAGGACAGGTTAGGGAGGCGGGGACGAGCTGGGCTGGTTTTGGGATGCGGTAGGGGGAGGGGAGATTTTGAAGCTTGTGAAGTCCACATTGATACCATTGGGCTGCAGGGTTCCCAAGTGGAATAGGAGTTGCTGTTCCTGCAACCTTTGGGTAGCATCGTTGTGGCACTGCAGGAGGCCCAGGATGGACATTTCGTCTGAGGAATGGGAGGGGGAGTTGAAATGGTTCGCGACTGGGAGGTGCAGTTGTTTAGTGCGAACCGAGCGTAGGTGTTCTGCAAAGCAGTCCCCAAGCCTCCGCTTGGTTTCCCCGATGTAGAGGCGGCCACAACAGGAACAGCGGATGCAATATACCACATTAGCAGATGTGCAGGTGAACACCTGCTTGATGTGGAAAGTCTTCTTGGGGACTGGGATGGGGGTGAGGGGGGAGGTGCTGGGGCAGGTGTAGCACTTCCTGCGGTTGCAGGGAAAAGTGCCGGGTGTGGTGCAGTTGGAGTGGAGTGTGGAGCGGACAAGGGAGTCACGGAGAGAGTGGTCCCTCCGGAAAGCAGATAATGGTGGGGAGGGAAAAATGTCTTTGGTGGTGAGGTTGGATTGCAGGAACAGCAACTCATATTCCGCTTGGGAACCCTGCAGCCCAATTGTATCAATGTGGACTTCACAAGCTTCAAAATCTCCCTTCCCCCTATTGCATCCCAAAACCAGCCCAGCTCGTCCCCGCCTCCCTAACCTGTCCTTCCTCCCACCTCAAACCCCACCCCCATCTCCTACCTACTAACCTCATCCTGCCCCCTTGATCTGTCCGTCCTCCCTGGACTGACCTATCTCCTCCCTACCTCCCCACCTACACTCACCTTTACTCGCTCCATCCCCGCCTCTTTGACCTGTCTGCCTCCTCTCCACCTATCTTCTCCTCTATCCATCTTCTATCCGCCTCCCCCTCTCTCCCTATTTATTTCAGAACCGCCTTCCCCTCTCCCATTTCTGAAGGGTCTAGGCCCGAAACGTCAGCCTTCCTGCTCTTCAGGTGGTTTTCAAATTCCTTTGGGGTTTCTACCAGTTGTATTGCTTTAAGTCAATCAAAAAATAGGTATAGATGCAATTCTAATGGCCCCAAATTAAAAGAAAACAGACTGCACTTTGTTGTCATAGGAGCAAAGCAATGATCCTTACTCCCGAACTCAGGAAACAAAAAGTTGTGAATTAAGATCTAGCAATCAGCATAACATTGTTTGCTTTTTTCCTGACACCAATTCGCTTCTGCCCTCGGACGAAGGCGATCATCAAATGTTGAACAGCTGTGATGTCAACTAACACAGTAAGCAGCCAGTGAAGTATTTTCACAAACAGCAAACTGAAGAGTTAACAGCACTTTTAATTCCTGTTTAAGTTTTTCGATAGTGAAATAAATAACCAAAATCAAGTGGAAGCTAAAATAAAGATAAAACAAAATGCTTAAAAATTAAAAGAAATCACCATTTAAACGAATCATAATGGAGAAATCTAACATTCTATAAATAGAAAATTAGATTCTCGGGCCAGTAATTAATATGAAGTTAATGCATAATGCAAAAAATCAAAAGCCCATTCAAAACAGGTGCAGTTTTATTTTAAGAAAGATTCAGTGTAAGATTGGATGTTCTTATCAATTCATAGGTTTTCCCAGTGACTGTACTCAGTGGGGATGCTAATCACATTCTTTAGGAGAGCTGTAGAATTATTTACAGCAATTTCTGGATTTCTGCAGTACTATGTGTATCTGTGGAATGCACATGCTGATGTCAGTTTCACTGAAATAATGATGTCTAAGAAACTTGAGCATTTAACATTGTTGGCAATAATGTTGTTTTTGAATTCCTGCAAAAGCAAAGTCCTCAAAAGCAGACTACAGCTCTGCGGAACAAAAATTAGTGCATCATTTAAATCATGTATTAGGCAGGGACAAAAGAAAACAGAATCCAATGGCAGACGACATGTACATAGAGCCTGTATGACAAGATGGCATCTACCTTTTGATGGTGTTTATAGAATTCCAGTGTGGAAGCAGGCCATTTGGCCCATTGAGTCCACACTGCTCCTCCAAAGATCATCCCATCCAGACCCAAGTCCCCTACCATACCATCCCCTGTAACCTTGCAATTCCGATGACTACTTCACCTAACCTACACAACCCAGGACAGTATGGGCAATTTAGCATGGTCAATCCACGTAACCTTAACTGCAGGCATGCAAGGAACCTGAAATGAAACATTTCAAACATATCCCAAAATTATATTTTGATATTTGACAGAAAAAAAATACATATGCAATCTTTCCTTCTTGCCCTCCAATGTTGAATTTTATATTGACCAATCCAAAGAAAGGGACCAAATGGAGTAACATTATGTTCCAATATCTGGTGTCCTGTTTCTCAGATACCAAAACTTCAATCATAGGAGCATTTTCTGGGTTAATTTCTTTAATTTTACAACAAATACAAATAAGAGATTCTTGTTCAATACTAGATTAGAAGTTAGAGCCATAGACATTTTACTCTGTGAGGCATTCAATGTAGAAGTCAGAAATAATTTTTGAAGGAGAATGCATTGTTAAAAGCTCTGCTGAGCACAGTTAAATAGATGTTTTGAAAAATGAAAACACATGCAAGGTGTTGGTTGGAGTTTGCAGAGGAACAGCTTCAATGAACCAAGAAAGATGTTGACTACTGGGAATTAGTTGAAGGTCGGAATTAACAATAGACAAAAAGTGGAATGATAATGTATGAGCTTAAAAACTCAAAGGCTTTTTTTTTTGAAAAGCATCTCAAACAAGATATCGCGAAGCACTAAGACTGACATCTTAAACAATCACCCTATAAGGCCCACTTTGCTAAATAAACTGAAAACAACCAACTACCAAGCACATACATCCTTATGAAAAGTACATAGTTGGATATTGTCGATATGCGAGCGTGTTCAAGTTGCACAAGTCCATTATACTGTAGCTGCAAACGGAATATTAAATACAGTATATTAATTGCCTTTACTTTGTTATAATTCCCCAAATAAATTTATTGTTCTGTTTTATTATTGGAAATACTACTCAGTTGCATTAGAGATATTAAATGCATAGAAATTAGTATCACAACTGCATAGTTACCTGTTGTCCATCGAGGATGACACAGAACACAAACATGCAGAATAAGCAATTAGTAAGGATCTATTAGCTGTAAACATGCCAAAGTTGGAAAAACGAGGCAACTACTGCTCTCTGCATAATGGGTTCATCAAAATGTTGCCACACCATGCAAGCATATCCAGTGTTGTGTTGTATTGGGTTGATATAATATAATTAGCATGATGTTAGCTTTGAACATGCTGTGCCTTTTCGCTTCTGCAAAATGCCAATCAAAACAACAAAGGATACTTTTATGCATCAGCACCAGGTTTGTTTGTCCTTGCTGCAGTGCAGTTACCGTTGATGTGGCTTGCTTCAGTTTTCCCACAGGTTGATTTGCATCTCCCCCTGGACTTACTATACTATTCTGCAGTTCTAATTCATACTGGTCAGAAGGCATCATTAATTCTGGAAAAGAAAAAAGTAACTTTAGTAGGTAAATTTTAAATTGCAAAGTAATGAACAAAAAATTATAACTGAAGTTAGCTGCAATAACCAGCCAAAGAAATAATTCCATTATCCTGGAATTCTGTTCAAATAATAAAAGCCATGCACTTGGCTAGTTAAGGCGAGTCTCGGATGGCAATGTTTAAATGGAAACCTCACTCCTGCATAGATAGGGAAACAAAACTCCAGCTGGATGGAAGGGAGTTTCTCTTCAGTGCTTCCTGCTTATTGAGGTGTAATCTGAATGCTAAAGTAGTTTCTCAGTCCTAGATATTGACCAAAATAATGGTGATTCATAATATGATGAATGATGCTTAATTTAGACAAAATCGTCTTTGGAATTTGGCTGTTAAAATAAAGGTAGGTGGGTGTTGACTTGTTTAAAAGAAAGCTGAAGTAAAGGTCAGCGTTTTTTCTAAAACTGATATACATTCAAAATTTCACCAGACAGATGACTATGGACCCATGATACTAGTGGAAAGACATTTTAAACTGTTGGGTTTAAACAGGTTTAGTAAGCATGTCAAACCATTAGTTTTGCTTCAGTTCAGAAGGTAATCAAATTTTTCTTGAACTGTATTAAAATGACAATAGCTATTGAGTCTAGAAGCAAGTTTAGGAGGAGATTCAGGGCAATTTAGGGAACAAGTCAACTCAGAGAGTTTAGCTAATGAAACTCAAACCAAGAAAGTCTGGTTAGTTATAACAACCTTCAGATGAGAGAAAGTTTAGGCTCTAAGATTTGTGCAAGAGTTCATGTCTCCAGATTTGCAAAGGACGCAAACTGCTTCCCAGTCTACGGGGAACAACCTAAAAGGAACCACTTAGATGGATGCAAAATTGGCTGAGTAATACGAAAGAGACAGTAATGGTTAATGGATATTTACCAGGCTGGCTAAAGGTTTGTAGTGCAGTACCCAAGGAGTCAGTGTTGGGACTCAATATAATAATGATCTAGATCTGTGTTTGCAGGGGACAATTTCAAAGTTTGTGAATGACACAAAACTTGGGAGAATTATAAACCGAGGATCACAGGATAGAACTCCAAAAGGACATAGTCAAATTGTTGGTGTGGACGGATAAGTGATAGAGGAGGTTCGATGCAGAGAGGTGTAAGGTGATACATATTGGTAGGCAGAACATGGAAAGACAACATAAAATAGGGATACAACTTTAGAAGGAGATACAAAAGGACCTGGGTCTGTACTGCACTGATCACTGAATGTGACAGGACAGATTAAAACAGCAGTTTAATAAAACAGTCAATATTCTCAGCATTCATATTTGTTAATAGGGACATAAAGTACAAGATCAAGGAGGTGATGTTGAACTTGCATAAGGCACTGTTTAATCTCAGCTGGAGTACCGTGTACAGTACTGAGTGCCACGTTACAGGAAAGATGCAAATGCACTGGAGAGTGCGCAGAAGCAAATTAACAAGAATGGCTTCGGGGTGCAGACTTCAGTTCAGGATAGTTGAAAGAAGGTGGGACTGGTCTTTTTCAAGAGAATATGGTTAAGGATGATTAGGTTCAGCAATTAGAATTTTGGATATTTGACGACCAGCAGACACAACAGGCCAAATGGCCTCTTTCCATGCTGTAAAATCTCTGACTCTAAAGTCAGGAGAAAGTTAAGGGGTTTTCACAATTATGAGCAGGCTGGATAAAATAGATAGGAAAAAACCATTCCAGCTCATAAAAGGTGGAGGATTTGCAAAAGGGGCAAATTTGATGTGAGAAAAACACTTTCACACAGCAGGTAGTTAGGGTATTGAAGTTTGGTAGAGGCAGAATGGAGACATTCAAGAAAGCATTGATGATTTGGATAGAAGTAATTTTGTCCAAGGATCTGGGACAAAAAGCAAGAGATTGGTACTAGCTAATGATGCTTATTTGAAAGCCAGTGTAGGCATGATGGGCTGAATAGCCTCTTTCTGCAACGTAACACTTCCATGATTCTAAAAGGTAGAAACAAAAAGAACTGAGATAGAGATTTCTCAGGACTTGAGCATCTGTAATGGACATTGTCAGGAAACCTCCTGAACCTTTGTTTCATGGTGCTGCAAATTGATTCTAATTGTCTCTATATTTAAATAGCTCATTTTAAAAATTTATTTTGTGTAAACGTTTCTGTTCTGTCATTAAAGTCTGCAGCCTCATGTGAATATGTGGAGGGGTGGTGTGTGGTGAAATAAGTAAAATAAATATCACTAGAGATGCAGTACAAGGGAAACTAATTGGACTAAAAAGACTAAAAATCCCCAGGACCTGGTGATTGCATTCTAGGATGTTAAAAGAATGCAGCTATAGAGATGGCGGATGCACTGGGAATAATTTTGTAAGTATCCTTACATTCTGTAAAACTGCCAGCATTAGGCTTATTCAATACGGAGACCACAAAACCAGGTCAGCTTAGCATCCATCGTTGGGAAAATGTTAGAAACCATTATAAAGGGATGTAACAGCAGAGCATTTAGAAATACATAACATTTTGAAACAGATTCAGCCTGACTTCATGAAGGGGAAATCATGCCTGATAAGTTTATTAAAATTCTTTGAGGAGGGTAACAAGCAGGATACGTAAAGAAGAACCAGAAGATGCAGTTTATTTGATTTTCCAAAAGGTATTTGATAAGGTACTTAATAAGGTTAACAGCTGACGGTGCTGGGGGTATTAAATGAGCATGGACAGACTAAGAGAGAGAGATGGGATAAAGCGGCTTATTCAGGATGGCAAACCTGTAACCAGTGGAACGCCATCGGTATTATTGTTGGTCCAACATATTTTACAATACCTGCATTAATGACTCGGGTGAGGGAAGTGAATGTATGACCAAGTTTGGTGGGAAAGACGAGTGATAAGGATGGCCTAAATAGTCAGCAGAGGGATAGTGGTTAAACAAGTTGGCAAAAACTTGGCAGATGGGATATATTCTGGAAAAATATATGAGATGATGCACTTTAGCAGAAAAAGCAGAGGAGACGTACAACTCTTAAATAGGAAAGACTGCAGAAAGCTGCAACCTAGATGGACTGGGAGTCCTTGTGATAAAACTCAAAAAGCTAACATACAAATTTAGTATTTAATAGGGAAGGCAAATCGAATGCTGGTTTTTATTTCAAAGGGAATAAAATAAATAGGGAATTCTTGCTAAAATGAAACAAATCAGACCACATCTAGAACGTGAACAGTTTTGGGCCGTCTTATCTAAGGAAAGATATTCTGTCATTGAAGGCAGTCCAGAGAAGGACAACTAGGTTGATTCCAGGTAGGGAATGGGCTGTTTTATAAAGACAGACTGAATGAGTTGGGCCTGTACTCATCAGATCTTTAAAGAATGAGAAGTGACCTTATTAAAAGACAAGAGCCTTAGGCAGCTTGACAGGGCAGATGCTGACAGGTTGTCTCCCCTTAAGAGAGGAGTTGAACACCAGGGGGCATAATGTCAAAAATAAGGAGTTGCCCATTTAAGACAGAGATGAGAAGGATTTCTTCTGCCAGAGGGTAATGAATCTGTGGAATTCTCCTCCTGCACAAGGCAGTTGAGTCTGGGTCATTAAGCACATTGAAGGCCGAGACACACACATATTTAAATCAGTTAGGGAATCAAAGGTTACGACGTAGGAAAGTGGAGTTAGATCAGCCATGTTATGGAATAGAACAGCAGTTCTCAATGGGCCAAATGGCCTACTCCTTCTCCCATGTCTTAATTGCAACAATATATACTTCATAAAAATCCATTAACTTGTTTCAGGATTTTTGTATCTCTAAGCATCAACTATGTGACTCTTTGAACTGTTCCAATATCGAACTGTATCTATTGTGTTTCAGTGACCAGAATTAGACATCTCAGAACTGATGAATGGTCTGGAATACCAATTTTCAAACATAAATATCAAGAATAGGCCAAGAAAATGGGCACAGTTCCAGAATAACTAAAACACAAATCTGGGGGAAATGTCAGAAGATCCTTCCTAAGATGAGGTTTGATTAGTACAGAACAAAGTGTTCAGGTGGACTAGAGAAAGCAAAAACAGAACATAAGAACTGGTTGCATAGGGTTCTATAGGCATATAAAGGGAAGAAGATTGATGAAAGCTAATGTAGCTCCCTTACAGTCAGAAATAGGGGAATTTATATTAGGAAACAAAAAATGGCTGACAAACTAAATTCTACTTCACTTGTCTCTTCACAAAGGAGGACACAATTAACATACCATAAATGATTGGGAACACAGGGTTTAGTGAGAGGGAGAAACTGAAGGAAACCAGTATTAGTAAGAAAATGGTGTTGAAGAAATTGACGGGATTGAAAGCTGATAAATCCCAGGGTCTGATAATCGACATCCCAAAGTATTTAGGAAGTGGCCTGAGAAATAATGGATGCATTGGTGGTCATCTTCCAACATTCTTTAAACTCCCTAGGAATTCCTGCAGATTGGAGGGTAGCTAATGTAACCCCATTATTTAAAAAAGGGAGGCAGAGAGAAAACTGGGAATTATAGACCAGCAAGTCTGACATTGGTAGGGAAGAAGATGCTCGAGTCCATAATCAAGGATTTTATAGTTCAGCACTTAGACATAATGGTCAAAATCAGACATAGTGAGCATGGATTTATAAAAGGGAAATAATTTAGTAAATTTACTGCAATTCTTCAGGATTAACCAGTAGAGCAGATCAGGAGAACCAGTGAACATGTTTTACTTTATTCATTCATTGGAGGAAGGCATTGTCAGCTAGGCCAGCATTTATTGTCCTCCCTAATTGCCCGGACGGCAGTTAAGAATCAACCACATTGTTGTGGGGCTGGAGGCACATGTAGGTCAATGCTAGTAGGAATGGCAGTTTTATTCCCAAATGGACATTAGGGAACCAGATGGGATTTTTCTGACAATTGGCAATGATTTCACGGTCATCGGTAGACTATTATTTCCAGATTATTATTGAATTCAAAATCCACCATCTGCCATGGCAGCATTCAAACATTACCTGGGTGTCTGAATTAATAGTCTACTGATAATACCGCTAAGCCATTGCCTACTCATTTGGACTTTCAAAAGGCATTCAAAGTCCCACACAAGATATTTGTGTGTAAAATTAAGGTGCATGCAACTGCGGGGGGGTACTGTATTGAAACGGATAGAAAATTGGTTAGAATACAGGAAACAAAGAACAGAAATAAATGGGTCTTTTCTTCTGACTGGCCGGCAGCGGCTAGTAGGGTATAGCTGCCATTCAAAATAGGTGTTAATGATTTAGATGAGAGAACTAAACATAATATCTCAATTTGCAGATGACACAGAAGTGTGATTTGGACAGGCCGAGCGAAGGGGCAAATGCATGACAGAAGTAGTAGAATCAGAGGTTATCCAGTTTGATACCAATAATAGGAAGGCGGATTATTATTTGAATCACTGTAAATTGAGAGGGGAGAATGGTCAGCGAGTCTTGGGTATCCTCGTACACCAGTCACTGAAAGTGGGTGTGCAGGCACAGCAACAGTAAAGGCGGTAAACTGTATGCAGGCCTTCACAGCGAGAGGATTCGAGTACAGAAACAAGAATATCTTGCAGCAATTAGGGAGGCCACAGCTGGAATACTGTGTGCAGTGCTGGTCTCCCTATCAGATGAAGATGTTCTTGCCACAGATGTAGTGCAGCGATCATTCACTAACTTGTTCCTTCGATGGCAGAACTGACAACCAAGTCAGTTAGGACAGTATTCACTGGGGTTTACAAGAATGGGTGCGGCAGGGGAAGGAGAGAGAAGGGAAGAGTCTCAGAAACCTATAAAATTCTCACAGGACGAGACAGGTTACATGCAAGATGTGTCTCTGCGTGTGTGTCTGTCCTGAATTAGAGGTCACAATTTAAAGGATAAGGGGTAAACCTTTTAGGACTGAGAGAAGGAGAAATTTCTTCACCTAGAAATTGGTTAGCCTGTGGGATTCTAAGCTACAGAAAGTATTTGAGGCCAAAACCATTGCGCATTTTCAAGAATGAGATAGATATAACTCTTGTGGCCACAGGGATGAAGAAGAGAGAGAGATTAGGGAATTGAGCTCGATAATGAGCCATGTTATTGAATGGCAGAGCAGTCTTCAGGGCTTGAAAGGCCTACTCCTGCCCCAAACTTCAATGTTTCTTTAAAAAGCTTGGATGATATAAAGGATCAAGTGTGACTTTCTTCTGGTTAATGGAAGACTGTATTTAAATTGTGATTTTATGGCTAGAATGTTACAGGCTATAGATGTATTTATGCATGCAGATTTTATGTTCACTGTTACTCAGCTTTTAACAAGTACACAATGTTTAAAAGGAGGACAAACCTGTGATCTTCCCTTGTCTTATCTTCTGCACCCGGTAATGAATGGAAGTACCCACCATCAAGTAAATATCATAAGCTGGATTCAGCATAATGTTTTCAAGGATAAGAAGCCGTACCTCTGCTGCTGGCACATTCTTGTAAACAAGGAATGACAGAATGAAAGTTTTAAAACTCCATATAAAAATCAAAAATATTTATCAAATATCAAGTGTAATATTTTGCTAAGCAACTAGATTTGTAAACAAATCACAAATCACATTGCATAAATGCACAATTAGTGCTGTGAATTTATAATTTTCCAAAGTTTTAGCGCACTCTTCAGGAAATTGCTGCAATGGCTATGCATAATTTTCAACTATGAGAAACTCTAAGGAAAAATAACAAACCTTAAAATGACAGCACACAAACTGAAGAAAATAATTTCTTCACATCTGATATTGCAGCATTGAGCTACTTTTTCTTGACATCTGCAGTACATTCTAGAACAAATGTCAAGGTCAACTTTGTGCTCATTTAAAAACAAAATGAATAACTCATTTTCTGACTAAAGATCTTCTCCATTATTGGGCAAAATAAAATTCTACACATCCCAACACTACAAAAAAAAAACAAACTTGTCTACACTAGTAGATTAAGCACTTAGCTTCACTGCATTCGGAAAAATCGCAACCTGCAACATCATTTTTCCAATGATAGCAATTTCTGTTTGTTGTTGAGCCTTCTAACACAATATATGTATCAGTCCCGGACACTGTTGCAGAAGTTGCTCAGGATAGGTGTCCAAGGTACAACCATTTAGATCTGGCTCATCAATGGCCTTCATCCATCATAAAGATCAAAAGCAGGGATGTTTGCCAATGATTGTACAACATTCAGCACCATTCATAACTTCTCAAATACTGAAAAAGCCAGTGTCCAAATGCAGCAAGACCTGGCAACATCTAGACTTGAGCAGACAAATGGCAAGTAACAATCACACCTCACAAGTGCTCGGCAATGACCATCTCCAATGAAAGAATCTAACTACCTTGATTGTCATTCAATGGTATTACTACAGCTGAATCTCCCACCATCAACATCCCAGGGTTACCACTTTATGAAGTGAACTGCTATGGAGACACTGTGGCTACAGGAGTTGGTCAGGGGTTGGGTAATCTATAGCACATAACTCATCTTCTGACTCCCTAAAGCATGTACACTGTCTACAAGACAAGTCAGGAGAATGCTCTACTATTGCCTGGATGAGTTTGTACCATCTGAAAAAGATATACAACAACTTATCAAAGATCCTTGGACAGAACATTCCAAACTTGTGACATCTACCATCTAGAAGGACAAGGGTAGCCCATTTATGAGGAAACCAAAACTGCATGTTCCCCACCAGGCCACACACCATAAGACCACAAGATGACAAACTACTGAGGAATATAAAAACTGACAATAAAAGCTCTTCTATAAAAAGGAAGAGAGAGACCAAAAAGCGAACATGGGACCCTAGAAAATAAATTTGGGGGAAGACAGAATTCGGAAACAAAGAAATGGCAGAGGAGTTAAACAGATATCTTGTGTTTTTATGTTTTAATGATTTAAAGTTTTCATGATTTAAGATATTTTGAACATTCCATTAATACTAAAAGAATACAGGGGAGGAATAAAGCACCATTGGCATCACTAAAGTAATGATCAGTCGTTAGCACCACTGCCTCAAAGCGCCAGGGAACTGGGTTCAATTCCAGCCTCAGCCAAGTTGTTTGTACGGAGTCTGCACATTCTCCCTGAATCCGCATGGGTTTCCTCCCACAATCCAAAGACATGGGGGATTGGTGGATTGGCCATGCTAAATTGCCCATAGTGTCCAGCAATGTGCAGACTAGGGATTATCTATGGGAAATGCAGGGTTACAGGAATAGTATTGGGGGAGGGGTGCTCTTCAAAAGAATCAGTGTGGACTTGATGGGCCAAATGGCCTGCCTCCAGGCTGTAGGAATTCTAGTAGTATTAGACAAGCCTAATAGGGCTGAGACAGATTAATCTCCTCACTTTGATGGATCTTGAACGAACGTAGCTACAGCAATAGTGGATGCACTTGCTGTGCTTTTCCAAAAATTCCTGGATTCTAGAGAAATATCAGAGGATTGGAAAACTGCTAACGGTGACACCCCTATTCAAAGTAGGAGGAAGGTTAAAAAGCAGGTAACTGTAGGCTGATTAACCTAACACCTGTTGTTGGAATCAATTATTAAAGAAGTAATAGCAGCACAAGGGGAGGCAATGGTCTGGTGGCATTATAGCTCGACTATTAATCCAGGAATTCAGCTTATGTTCTGGGGACCCAGATTTGAATCCTGATGTGGCAGATGATGGAATCTGAATTAAATAAAAAATCTGCCATCCTCACCTGGTCTGGCCTACATGTGAATCCAGACCAATAGCAACGCGGTTGACTCTCAAGTGCCCTCTGAAATGGCCGAACAAGCCATTCGGTTTTATCATTTGCTAAAGTGAAGTCTCAACTAAAAAATGAAATTGGGCAAACCACCCAGCACTAGAAAAGACAATGATGGAAACAGCTCTGTTAGCCCTGCAAAGTCCTCTTTACTGACATGGGGCTTGTGCCAAAATTGGGAGACCTGTCTCACAGACTAGTCAAGCAACAGCCTGACATAGTCATACTAATGGAATCATAACTAACAGACACGTCCCAGACACCACTATCACCATCCTTGGAGGTATCTTATCCCACCGGCAGGACTGACCAAAGGTGATGACACAGTGGTACAATAATCAGGAAGACGTTGCCCTGGGAGTCCTCAACATTGACTCTGGACTCCATCAAGTCACATGGCTTCAGGTTAAACATGGGCAAGGAATTGATGACCACGCACAGTCCTCCTTCAGCTGATGAATCAGTTCTCCACCATGTTGAACAACACTTGGAGGAAGCATTGAGGGTGGCAAGGATGCAAAATGTACACTATCAAAAGTCCACTATCAAAAGTGGCTCAGCAGCAACACTAGTGATTGAGTGGATCAGGTCCTAAAGGATATAGCTGCTAGACTGGGTCTGCGGCAGCTGGTGAGGAAGCCAACAAACGGGGAAAATTCATACTTGACGTCATCCTTACCAATTTGTCAGCTACAAATGAATCTGCCCATGACAGTATCGATAAGAGTGACCACCACACAGTCCTTGTGCAGACAAAGTCCCATGTTCACACAGAGAATACCCTCCATTGTGTTGTGTGGCATGATCACTGTGCTAAATGGAACAGAATTCAAACAGATCTAGCAACTCAAGACATGAGGCACTGTGGCCTAACAGCAGAATTGTACTCCAGCACAATGTGCAATCTCATGGCCCGCATATCCCCTACTCAATCATTACCATTAGGCCAGCAGGTCAACCCTGGTTCAATCGAGTGCACAGGAAAGAGCGTGCCAGGTGTCGTACTAGACGTACCTCAAAATGAGATTTCTACTTAGTGAAGCTAACTAGTAGGACGTGTTTATTTTGGTATCCACATTCACAAAGGAAAGGGATGATGTGTACATAGTAATCCAAGAGGAGTAGTGCGAAATATTGGACAAAATAACAAGAGAGGAAGTGTAAGGGGAGTTGGAATCCTTGAAAGTGGATAAGGCACCAGGGGCAGACTGATTATTCCCTAGAATGTTGATGATGGTCAGCGAAGAAACAACAGGTGCTCTTAGGATTTCTTTCCCATCCTCACTCGACACAAGGTGACATGCTAGAGGACTAGAGGAATGTAAATGTGGCTCCATTGTTTAAAAAGGCACAGAGGAAATTCCAAACAATGATAAACCAGTTAGTCTTAGTTCAGTGGTGGGCAAATTGCGAGAATCAATCCTGAGAGCGCTTATAAACTGTCACCTACAGAGGTGCCTATTTCTCAGACCTGACCCAAAACTTCTAAGAATAGAAGCAATTTATAAAATGATAAATAATAAATTACCTTGTAAATTGCTTCTTGTATTTTTCCTTTCAACTTTGAATTGCCAGTCTTCATTCCTGACACCAAAATTGTATCCCCTTGTTTGCCATGTTTCTCCATCTCTGATATGTAAGTAGGTGGTGTATAGGTAGATTCAGAAAACTTAAGTATCCTGCAACAAAAGTTTCTATTAGTTACACAAAACCTTACTTCTCTACAATAAAGAATCAAAGGTAGACCAACTCTCCACAAGTTTTTATAACAGCTGAGTCACGAATTGAAAATACTTAGCTCATAATAATTGTCTCTTGTCATGACACCATTTCTATTTCTGATACTAGACAATAACTGAAGGCTCAGTTCAAGATTCCTAAATCTGCTTCTCCATTAATGATTTGATGGTCAGTTTTCCCTAATACATTTTGAAAAATCTAACAAAAGGGCAGGGGAAATGTGTCTAAGGAGTGCGAAGCCATCCAATGTTGCAAAAATATTTTCAGGAGCTAAAATATTTGAGATTCCTGTTTAAATATTCCATAAAACATCACTGACTCTCTGTATAGTACTTATGCATAAAGTGCTTAGCAAAGTCACAAATAATAAAACCTTGACAATTAATGTCATGCAATCAAAATTACTAACATTAATCAACAAGACATCAAGTGGTAAATAAATAGTGCACACAAACCACCATAAGTGATTCCAACAGAATTAATTGATACTTCTTAAAAAGATGTTCAAATGAGAATAAATATTAATTTGGATAAATACGCTCTGCTCCCTTTAGCAATCAGACTTTACTAACAGTACTGGATCCACTGTTATTTGTCATTTATATCAACGATCTGGATGAGAATTTGGGAGGTATGGTTAGTAAGTGCACAGATGACACCAAGATTGGTGGTATAGCGGACAGTGAAGGTGGCTATCTAGAATGCAGCGAGATCTTGATCAACTGGGCCAGTGGGTTGAGGAATGGCAGATGGATATTAATTTAGATAAATGCAAGGTGTTGCATTTTGATGGGTCAAACCAGGGCAGGACTTACACAGTCAATGGTAGGGCCCTGGGGAATCTCAGGTTCCTCCAGTGTGCAAACAGGACCTTCGGCCCAACAAGTCCACACCGACGCTCTGAAGAGCATCCCACCCAAGCCCATCCCCCTACTCCTTTAACCTACCTAATCTACACATCCCTGATCATTATTGGCACGTTAGCATGGCCAATCCAACTAACCTGCACACCTCTGGGCTGTGGGAAGAAACCCACGTGGACACGGGGAGAATGTACAAATTCCAAATAGACAGTTGCCCGAGGCGGGAATCAAACCTGGGTCCCTGAGGCTGTGAGGCAGCGATGCTAATTATTGAGCCACCATGCCACCCAAATGTTATAGAACAAAGGGATCTAGGGGTACAGGCTCATAGATCCTTGAAAATAGAGTCACAGGTAGACAGGGTGGTGAAGGCAGCTTTCGGCATGCTTGCTTTTCATTAGTCAGAGCACTCAGTATACAAATTGGGACATCTTGTTGCAGCTGTACAAGAAGTTGGTGAGGTCACATTTGGAGCACTGTGTGCAGTTGTGGTCACCCTACTATAGAAAGGATATTACTAAACTAGAAAAAGAGTGCAGAAAAGATTTAATAGGACGCTACCTAGACTGGAAGATTTAAGTTATAAGGAGAAGTTGAATAGCCTACGACGTTTTTCCCTGAAACATCGGAGACTGAGGGGTGACCTTATGGAAGTATATAAAATCATTAGGGGCATAGATAAGGTAGATAGGCAACAGCTTTTCCCCATGCTAACAGAGTCTAAAACTAGACAGCATGGGTTTAAGGTGAGAGGGAAGAGATACAAAAGGTTCCATGGGGTAATTTTTTCAAACAGAGCGTGGTGAGTGTAACAGGCTGTCAGAGGTAGTGGTGGAAGAGAGTACAATTTCGCCATTTAAGAAATATTTAGAAAGCTACATAGATGGGATAGGTATGGAGGGATATGGACCAAACACAGGCAAATGGGACTAGTTAAACTGTGAAAACTGGGCAGCATGGGCAAGTTGGACCGAAGGACCTGCTTTTATGCTGTAGATCTCTATGACTAACAATAGCAACTGTCATGTACTTATGGCAGAACCAAAATCAGGTACTAGTTTACAATGGGTACTTCTAAAAAACGTGTAGCAGGCTAAGTTTCAGGACGGATTCATCAGATAGCAGAAAAATCAACAACCAAAAAATTATGGTCACTAAGCCTGCCACACATCACAAATTGAAAGCTCATCAATTCTAAGCACTTGCGGCTCACATTACCTCTTTCACTAATATCCAGTAGGGTGAAGCAAAGATCACTTTTAATTTAATTGAAACATGCAGAGCAAGTAGGAAAAGTCAGCTCGACATTCATTCTGAAAGATTACCCATTTGAAACTGGAATCATGGTAAACTGCCGAGGCTGGACTTCAACTTTAAGGGGAAAATCACGCTTTGTGCATGAACAGCAGAAAAACAGAACTCAGAAATCAATGATGAACTACGAACAAAAACAAAAACAAAAAGGTGCTGGAAAAGCTCAGCAGGTCTGGCAACAGTGAAGAAAAACCAGAGTTAATGTTTAAGGTCCGGTGACCCTTCCTCAGTTCTGATTTCGGACATTAACTCTGATTTTTCTTCACTGATGATGCCAGACCTGCTGAGCTATTCCAGCACCTTCTGTTTTTGTTTCTGATTCACAGCATCCGCAGTTCTTTCGATTTTTATTTAATGATGAACCATGGTGTGCCAAACATTTATTTGGCATGGAAGCAGAGGTTGGCACTTAACACGTCTTAATGATAACTGCAATATCAGACTGAAGTGCAGTACAACAGTGCCTAGCGCAACAACTGCCCTTTAAAGCAGCTGAGGCATTGGCTGAAAGGAGGTCATAGTAGTACCAGTAGTTGCCTGAAGGATGAAATTATTCTGCATACAGTTTTAAGTGGCTTACGCGGAAATCATTCACGGGCAGTATGAATATGAACACTTAATAAATGTTTCCTTTGTAATCTGCTAAGGATAAATTGGTAAGGGACTGAGTTCTGACAGCCCTTCACATTGACTTCTTAAAAAGAAGATCCATCTCCCCCATTTCAGCTTGGATAATTTCAACAAGGAGTTGCAATCTTAGTCATTTCACCCTTCCTTGAGCTCAAATGAATGAATTTGCACGAAGCAAGGCTTGTTAAATCCAATGGAAAGCACTAGGTGTGACAATCCATTGGGGAAGAGCACAGCACTACATCACAACTTAGAACCTATATATCAAGACTCCACAGGTACATAAACTCTGCTGGATCAAAACAACATTTAGATCAACAAATTGAAACAACCTATGCAGGAAAATCTTAAGACAAAACATTTCTCACTTATCAGTGAGGATTGCTTTATGATTGATGTGTTTGGCAGGGGAAAAGTAATTACACGTGCCAAACAATATGTCCAAAGACATGGTGAAACACTGATAGTGTTACCCTTTCACATGCTCTAGATTGATTAGTACAAGTACAAAGCACATCATTTTTCTCGATCACTGATTTAATCTTTGCACAACCTCTTCTGAAGTGGTTTGAAAATATTCACATTTATGTGGCATCACCTTTAATAAAACATTCAAAAGATTAAGTAATTATAGGTGGATCAGATACTTTAAAAGTTTCTCCATAATATTACATTTGCTCTGCTACAATGATGCCACTGATAAAGCAGCAATGCAAGGATTATAACATGACAAGGAGCGGGTACGGTGAAGACCTTGAGGCAGACAGTCAGAATCAGAACTAGTTTCTTTGGAGGTAATTGGAATTGTTTTTCCTCTACCACAGAGAAAGGAGCTGTCTGCTTGAGGAGTCTCTGAAGAACGAGATCAAGGCAGAATGCCAGTATGAGATTACGAGAGATTTAAAACGGCATGCAGCAGAGATTTTCAGTTTTGAGAGACTTGTCCGTTAGAAAAGAAAATTAGAAGTGAGGGGTCATTTGGAAACAACCTCAAACACACCAGGAATGGAATACCTGCACAAGAGGGGCGAGTTCCAAAATATTCAAGAGTTACACTGTAGGGTAAACACATGTTCATTGGGATCAAGTGCTAGGTGTGGGCTGAGTGACAACCTCTATAAGCAAGGGCAGGCAAGATTTTCTACTGCCCAGTTTTAAAGTTTATATGAAGTGCATTTAAACTGCAAGCAATGAGTTAGGGCTCATGGAACTCATTAAATAGTGTTTCATCTTCAGGAAGTAAATGGAAAGAGTTAGATGGTATACACCACCTGTGTAAAAAATTTACATAATTTAGCGTCATTCCATGACCATGTGTGCAGGAGGTTTATCTGACTTGGATGTCCAAATTTCAGCCCTGAAGCAGCAGTGATGTCACTGTGGAGTATGCATGAGGTTGAGATCTTTGTGCATTGTTCATGGTGAGATGGTCACATTGCTGTTAAAGAGGGCACAGGCAGAAAGGGAATGGATGACTCCTAAGCAGAGTAAAAGCACCAAGCAAATACTGCAGGAATGCCCCAAGTCCACCTCTAACTGATTTTCTATTTTGGATACTGCTGGGGGAGATGGTTTCTCAAGGAAATATGGTAAGAGCCAAGTCCATTGCACAGACACTGGCTCAGCTTCTTGGGGCCAATTCGGAGGAAGATGGTACTTGGCAATTCAGAGAGGTTGCACCCCAGAAGGACTAGGATCAATATCCTTACAGGACCATTTGCTAATACTGTGGGAGAGGATTTAAGCTGGAGTAGCAGGGGTATGGAACTTCAATGGAGAGACAAGAGTGAGGGAAACAAAATTGGAAGTGTCAGATAGAAAAGTATAAAGCAAAACTGGAAGGCAGAGGAAATAGGGGTTAGAAGCAAATCAGGGCTGCAAAACAAAAAGAGGCGTAAAAATGTCAAAAAAAAGGCAAGTCTAAAGCTATAATATCTAATTGTATGGAGCATCTGTAATATGGCAGATGAATCAACAGAGCAAATAATTGTACATGGATAATTAAAGATGTTAACTGAACTTCCAAAGATATTGAATCTTTGGGAAGAACAAAGAAATGCAAAAGGAGATCAGGTGGTGTTGTTAGTGAAAGCTAAATATCAGTGCAATTGTGAGAAAGGATGTCGGCATGGGAAATATGGATTTGGAATTGATCTTGGCAGAGCAAAGAAGCAACAAAGGACAGGAAATATTAGTGGGAACTGTCTATAGACCTTCAAATGGTTGAGGTAAGGAATGATATTAAACAGGAAATTAGAGATACATACATCAAGGAGGCTGCACCGAGTAATTTTAATCTACTTATAGACTGAGCTATCCACATTAGCAAAAACACAGCAGTGGTTGCATTCCTGAAAGCACAAGATTTAAAAAAAAAATACATTGAAGAACCAACTCAGGAAAAGATGATCCGAGATTCTGTTTTCTCCCACAAGAAGTGGTTAATTTATAATCTTATTGTGAGAGGTCTTCAGGAAAATGTGACCATAAAATGGTAGAATTCTTCATTGGGATAAAAAGTGAAGCTGCCCAATCCAAAACTAGATCCTTAATCTAAGCAAAATAAACTAATGTAGGAGGGATGAAATGGATCTAATAGCCAGGTTATCTTCATTAACAGACATGACAGTGCACAGGCAATGGTTAATATTTAAAGAATGAATGTAGGCATTACAAAGTTGTGTATTCCTTTGCCTTAAAAGGAACATAACACAAAAGGTGGTCCTGGAATGGCAGGTTTACCATACATGAGATTGGATTGACTGAGCTTGAATTCACTGGAGTCAAGAAGAATGATGGCTGCAATCTCTTTGAAATGTACAACATTGTGACAGGGTTAGACAGACTGGGTGCAAGTGTTGTGAAGTTGGGTAGAGTACTTGTGGATTGGGAGGCAGGAAGTTAGAATTTGGTGTTTGTAAAATGTTAGTGGGGTAAGGATTGAGTGATCCCTTTAAAAAGTTGTGCTTCTTCTATGCTTATAGATGTAAAATGGATGTGAGCAGCAGCTTGAAGGTATACAGAGAGCACCTAAAGTGAAACAGTTTTATCGAATGGCCATACAGCTAGCAGGCTAAGCAGCAGTTTTGTTACCAAGACAACAAGTTTTGAATTTAGCCTATTTGAACCAGGCACTTAGAGACCAAAAACCAATTAAATTTAATTGATACAAAACGTGTATGTCGTCAAGGGTATGAAAGAAGTGGTAACTGGGCAAAGACACGACAGCTAACTTCCATCTGCCAGAGTTAACAGCTCTCAGCTCGCAAGAGAGAATCACTGGATCTCACAGTCTAAGTCTTAGAGAAAGCACCATCTAAAGGTACCAATTAAAGACGTTAATATTCCTGAAAGAAGGATTGATACAGGAGGCATAGAACATTCCAGAAGTCCCGAAACCAGGCTGTAATTTTGAGAGACTAAATTCTATGTTTTTTATTTAAATAAGTGGAACGTGTATTCATTGGAACAACATACTATTAGAATCATCTTGTTTTATTCAGGAATAGTTAGAAGGGGTTTATTTGGTTTGTTAATAGTTTAGTTAATTTGTTCACTGTTAGAGTTAGATAAATAAATTGTTACTTGTTGATTGTAAGGTGAATGTTAGGGATTTATTTTTCTTAATCACTAGAAGTTGCTGAAGGGCAGATTACACCACTTTTCACATTCTTTTTACAGATTATAGGGCGAGGTGCTTCACTTTGGGTGTTCTGGTTTTAGTTCTCAAAGGGGAGGCAACCTCCCCTTTATAATACAAGCATGATGTTCTCTCTGGCTGGGGAGGCCAGAACAATGGGTCACAGTTTCAGGATACATGGTAAGAGAAATTTCTTCACTCACAGGGTGGTGAACCTGTAGATTTCTTAACTGCAGAAGGTTGTGGAGGTACAGTCAAATAAATATTCTTAGAGAAGGAATAGATAATTATCCAAAGCAAGAAGATTTGAGAGGTATGGGAAGAAAGTGGGAACGTGGTGTTGAGATAGAGGATCAGCCATAGTAATGTTGGATGACAGCGTATGCTTGATAGGCTGAATGGCCTACTTCTGTTCAGTTTCCTGTGTTTAACAAAAATACCTACCGCAATGCATTGTGAGAGTCTGCATATCCAGCAGCTTCTGTATCTTTTACTATGTTCCATTCAAACGCTAATCCAGCCAATGTGCTGAATGTGTTGCCTGTGAAAGAGACAAAGACAGCATGAGTATCAAAGCACTAGCTGCAAAAATTTGTGCTGCTATTGTTGCAAATTAAAGCTAGGTGATGGTGACCAGTGTCCATTTCAGGACATTCAAAATCAAGTCTCGACAGATGCTTGAAAGCCAAATGAAAGCCAGTATAGAAGAACTTCATGCTTCTCAAACTGAATAAAGTATCTTGGTGAAAAATACTTTTTAATGATAGGAGGGAGCAGTGTTTGCTGAGAAAGTGGGACAATTTGCAAAATTCAGTGCAACTTTGCTACAAACTGTTAGCAGTATAGGACAGGTTGTGTCAGTCAGTAATGGTTAGCTCTTTCTTCAAAGCTCAAAAATATTCAGTGAGCTAAACTAATTTTCTGATTATGCAACATTCTTAGATCAGCCATGACTTCTTCATATCTAAAATTGTAACTCCAAAAAAATGCACACCCGGCTTGTTTAGAAATCTTGCAAATAAGGAAGTGTTGGCAACAAGAGTTTCAATCTTTTGATTTTCTGCACAAATGAAATATTGGTGGAACACATACAAATGCAAAATGTAATTATAATGATTGCAATGATTCTACAACCCAAGAGGTACATAACTAGCATGACTATGTCTACTTTCCAAATGCATTCAGGAAACTGATTCCAAATTTTCAAACAGTGACTGATTGATATTGCACTGCACAGTATAGGAAAATGGACTGAATGGGCAGTCAACATGCATTGCAGGATTTCAAGTATTGCGAACAGTCAGAGGCGGCCATTTGGCCCCTTTAGCTTGCTCTACTAGTTAGAAAGATCACTGCTGATCTAATTGTAACCTAAAATCCACAATCCAGCCTACCCAGATAACATTTCAACATGAGCTTACAAAAAAAGTCATCCACCTCTACTTCAAAATATTCCAATATTCTGCTTCTACCATGTTTTCAGGCAGAGAGTTCCAAAGGTCAAGATTCCTCAGGATAACAATTATATTTGAAAACTGCTTATTGAAATAAAAGTATATTTACTTTCAATGTTATAATTTAAAATCTACAATATGCATGAAAGTTCTGCTCAAGGGAAAAGAATACATCCTTTCCACTATCCAGCTCTTGCACTGTTACAGCTATATACACTTTCTAATAGGGATGGTTGGTATTTTTTCACTTGCTTTCCACCATTTCTCATAAGTATTTCTTCAAATTGCCTTCTTCCCTCCCAGTTCACTGAGTGAAGTGTCCAAACAGAATTTAACAACACTGCTACTTCTGAATCCTTGCTGTTCCTTCATCACTCAGGAATCCAGCTACACTGTACTTTTGGGGTACAAATTCCCAACTTCACAAAGGGGCCCTCCTCGAGTTGATTGCCCCGAAGTATCACTGTGCCTCAACTAGTGCATTCACCTCCCAGTGCAGCAATAAACCAAATCTCTCATGGCTGATTTTTTGGGGAATTTTCTTAACTCAAAACCAGGGCCACAGGAATGAAGTCACTATAATTGCCTCAAGTGTGATTAGCAAAGAAAACAGGGAAAGAAAGAAAACCCATAGCAGCAGCAGTAAATAGCTCACAAAGTAAACTGTGTGTCAAGGAAACAAAACAAGTGTTGCATCACAGGCAGTAATGGGTAAGGGTTGTCATATCCTGCTGTCTAATTTAGAAGATGTATGCTTTGGTCAAGTTTCCACGGACACAAAAAAGTTGCTTTAAAAATGCACTAAAAGGCAACAAGAGTTTAAAGAAAGCACATCTTGGACCTCTAAATAGGCCACCTGGTTAAAAAACTGACAGACCCCTGGTTTACTTCACTTGAGCAAATCAGTTATGCTTTAAAACTCAAATCTTTATAGGAATCAATAATAAATCAGTTTGCTTTATCGCTTTGCTGGGCAATGTTTACTTTACACTAGTGCAATTCAAATAAAGACCTACAGTGAATTAGATGTTCTGGTAACTTTAAGATCAGCAACTTCAACTGTAAATTCAGGCAGTGTGCTGACCTCTCCATTGATAAGCTTTTTATACAAGTATTTTCTTGCTATAGGAGACCTGGTGGCATAGTGAAAATATCACTGAACCATCTATCCAGAGGCTAGGGCTGGAGCTCTGCAGCATAGATTCATGTTAACATAAGGTGGGAAAAAAAAACTAGAATACACCATTGCTAGAATACCAGTGAGTCTTAAATAACATTGCTATAATTTCCTAGCAATTACATAAAATTTTCTTGCAATTAAAATCAAACATGATTTTCAAAATGCTACTCATAGTAATCTAATGTCTTATTTTGGGAATTGATCAGTTCAATTCTCTAGATCTTTCACGTGATGCGAGGAGCACTGTCTCGGCCAGCATTTATTACATATCCTCAATGTCCTTTACAAAAGTGGTGATGCGCTGCTTTCTTGAAATGGTACAATCCCTGATGGAGGTCTGATGGGCCAAATTGCCTCCTTTTGCCTCTCTGTTGGTGGTATACCTCCAGTACTGATGAAGGCAAGTGCCAAGATTTTGATCCAGCAGCAGTGAATGTACAGCAGCCCAGTTGAAAGTCAAAGTGCTCTGCAGCTTGGAGGGGAACTTACAGGTGATGTTCCCATGTATCTGGTGCCTTCCAACTTCTTGGTGGTAGAGGTCACAGGTTTGGAAGGTGCCAAAGGAGCTGTGCTGCAATGCTGCAGAGCATCTTGTAGTGGTATACACTGTTACTACTGTGTGTCAGGTGAAGGGAGTGAATACTCAAGCTGGTGGGTGGTTGGGGTGCGAATCAAGCAGGTTGTTTTGCACTGGACGGTGTTGAGCTTCTCAAAAGCATAATCTACAACTGGCAGAAACTAGATTAATTATGTTGTAAATTAAGGAAGGTGAAATTCATGGAGAAACACCATGACAAGATTATAGCAGCAAATTTCGGAGTGAACATAAATAACAGTGTGGGTTATTAACTGGATTTGGGCATATCAGAAGAAATGCTGAGATAAGGCAACTGGAAGCAGAGAGGGACACTAGCTCAAGACAGGGGATAGCAACAGTGATACAGAGTAGCTACAAAAAACAGAGTCATACAGTCGTGAGTTAAGGGTTAGTCTGACTTGCGTCAAAGATTTATTCGTGGAAACAAAACGGTGTGAATGGGTACTCTTCCTGTACCTATTATGTTTGCTTGGTGTAAATACACTGGTCATTTCCACTTTGTCATGCTGCAACTGCCTATTCATTTGGATTACTTTCACACAACTTCTACAATTTCTATTTTTGTTTTTGAATGCTTATGGTTGGCCATGCAACAATAATATCATTTGTGGTCCATCCCTAATAGCCCATAAGTTGTCACTCACAGTAAGCCCATTGGAGTGAAGACAAGAATTGAACATGGGTAAAAGAAAAAAATAATTTCACTATATGAAGATTCAGTAACATTGATTTTTCTTCATGATTCAGCTACTGAACCATTTGGTCATCCACATCCAAATGAGAATTAATGCTTAAATATGCAAACACATGTACATAACATTCACAAAGCACATGTTTTTCAAGTAATTAGAATCTAGATTTTACCCACTTCTGAAACCCACTACAATGGATGTAACAACACATTTTTGTGGAGTGCAAAATGACAAATTTTGAAAGTGAGATTTTTCCTGACCGTTGCATTGGTCATGTTTTTTGTCTTTACAAGAAAATGCAACGTGCCTCACTTTTGAAAATTCACTGCAGTGAAAATCAACACAAAAATTTAACTGAAAACAAACTACTGCAGATAATGGAGATTCCTGAAATAGAAAGCAGATCTCACATCTGTATAGAGAGAAACAGTTAAAGATGACCGCCACACTTGCTGAGCTTCTCCAGCACTTTGCGATAAACGTAACGGTAGGGCCACTACTATTGCACGACATGAACCCCAGTCCAGAATTTATCTCTGTACAAAATTTCAATGCTGATTGCTAAGAAATTATGCACCTTCTGCATCCAAAGCTCGAATTCTCAATTTTAGTGGAGAATCTTCCAAATAAAGTTCACGAGTTGTAGACACAATTTCAATCTCGCTGATGACATCAACGATTGCGTCACACCGTAATACTCGCCCGATTGCTACAGGAGGAGAAAAATTGGACATTTAAACACACAAGAGGAATCAAGGGCAAGTAAGTTAAAAAAAAAACATATTTCACAAATACCAACAATCACCAAACTCAATTTAAACCATGCAAGATCTTCAAACTGGAAACAATAATTTAAACACTACCTATATTTACTTCTTTTGGAAAAAAAAGATGCATTTAGTTGGCTTTTGCATGGAATAGCAAGCCATTTCCCTAATCTTATTTATGACACTTCAAAACTCATTAGCTGAAATGTTTAATCTCTTTTTTTAAGTGCTTGCCATGATTCAATCATTTCTCACCCTTAATATCCAAAAAACAATTGTAAATCCCCAGTTTCTCAACCATTGGAGGTAGAAACAAAGCTAGCAGTGAATGAGGATATTCACAAACCAAGAAAATAAAAGAACCAAGGGTGCTGTTCAGTTGGGCCTGTAACAATCACAAAGTTCTTTGCATGTAGCAAGATGGCATGTTGCAAATTACAATGAATCAAAAACTATTCAAGTTATTAACAGGTACAGCTTAAAATACAACATTAAGCAATTAACACACTAAATGTGCGAAGAATATAAGTAAAAATCTCATGTTGTAAGGTCGAAACAGCATTGGTACATGCCAGTAAAAAGTTTAACCAATTTTAAATTGTCAACTCTGCTTTCAAAAGCAAGCAGAGAGGCGCTAAAGCGCACAAATGTGGCAAATCCAAGCCAAGCCCTGTTGAATTACACAGAAATCCAATACAGCTTGAATGAGATGTACTCATACATCTGCTAGACAAGAAATAATAATGGCTGACCAAACATTTGGCTATTTAAAACTTCATAACAATCCTTTAGTAAAATTTGTTAGGTACATATTAAGAGCTAAAAATTAAGAAATTTTTCAAATTGATTATTATTCAGCATAGAATTGGAGGCTAAGCTTACACAATGACGAAGAGAGATTAAAAACAAAAATGTAATGTTATTGCACAATAGTTAAATTTTAGCATTCAGAACACGGGCATTTATGCAGAAATATTATACCTATTTCTTCAGCAAAGATAATACTGGTGAGACGTGCTGGTTGAGATGCATGTGCCAAAACAACTGCGCTCTGTGAACACTGTCGATCATTTGGGTTTATTAGTTCAATACTCGCAACCTCTGGCCTTGTTGACCACCTGGCAAAAAAGGAGAATGATCAAACTTTTCTTTGATACTGTAATTAAACTGAAATTAAGAGATGTTCACAGCAGCAGCATAAAACAGCAATTTGCTACATAACTGTCAGGTTATGAAATTGTATGATTTTCCCCATCTATATTCAGCTTCACCAACAATCGAATCAGCAAGATAAAGCAAATCACTTTGCTTGGAACAGGAAGGAGAAGCTATACAATTCACTCTGGCCAGTCACAGAAATTTTCACACCCAAAACTTCCTAGTGGTAGAAGCATTCATAACAAAAACCCCCAAAAAAATTACTGTGGAGAAGTTTCTTCCTTTTGAAAGCATTTAATACATTGACTGATTGGAAAGTGGCACTCAAGGCAATTTTTTTTTTAAAAATTGAAGTCAAGGTTTATGATTGACGTGAAGTGCAATCAGAAGGCAAACATTTCAACAGCTGTACGGTTAAATGATACGAGTTATTCCATAAACTCCTAAATTCTTTCGCCACGCATTGGAGATTTAACATTTGCCCATTTCATTGTTAAGACAATACCTTCAGTCTTCTCTTTGCCATATCCATAATGATGTCTTGCTTTGTTCGCTTTGCAATTTTAGGACATTTTGTCCCAGCACAAAAAAACCTGAGGTCTAACAAATTGTGCCATAACCAAACAGATTTGATCTTAAGCAAAGGGTACAGCAATGGATTGGAGTTATTTCCATC
Source organism: Rhincodon typus (assembly GCF_021869965.1). Classification (NCBI taxonomy): domain Eukaryota; kingdom Metazoa; phylum Chordata; class Chondrichthyes; order Orectolobiformes; family Rhincodontidae; genus Rhincodon; species Rhincodon typus. Next base: position 23,284,216 of record NC_063347.1, read on the forward strand.
CAGTTTGAAAAGTTAATAGTGAGTCTTAAAGTTCCAATATTGCATGCTATTACAGTGTATTTAAAGCACAGAAACAGGACTATCTGTTCAAAATATGGAGGCCGGGCAACATCAGAGGAGCAGGAAAGCTGACGTTTCGAGTCAGGACCCTTCTCCGACCCGAAACGCCAGCTTTCCTGCTCCTCTGATGCTGCCTGGCCTAATGTGTTCCTCCAGCTCCACACTGTATTACCTCTGACTCCAGCATTGGCAGCTCTTACTATCTATCAGCTCAAATGTCCATTTTGTGTTTATGCTCCACACACAGCCTCCTCTCACCTTTATCTAACCCCATCAAAAATATCTTCTAATCCCTTCTATCACATTTATTTGAGATTTGCCCTCATTAGATTTTAGTCCCCATTGGCTCTTGTTGCAAGAAGTTCCATATTCTAATCATTTTCTGCATAGTTTTTTCTCTTCTGTACCCCATTTCATTTAATAATATCTTAACTTTATCCCCTGCCTCAACAATAGAAACCTTAACATACCTACAACACTCTTAAATCGCAGTTGTGGTCTTCTAGAGAGGCCCAGCCTATTTAATTTTAGGTAATACAGATCCTCAGATTTGGTGGTGCTAACTCGTGATTGTTTTGTTTACAACTTCTCCAATGCTCCTTATATTTATTCTAAAACTGAGGACAGAACTTCTGACTGTTATTCTACACTTTAATGTAACTTCTCCGCTTTACAATTCTATTATACTTTTTAGAACAACATCCTTATTAATCTGTAACATTTGTATTCATTTTTACATTGTATCCCCACATATTATTTCCCTATTCTTCTTAGTAAAACGTATCACCTCACATCAATCTATATTGAAGCGCATTCACCAATTACACATCCTATCTGCGAGTTCAAAATCTTCTTCTAGTTTGCTGCAATTCCCCCTCATGTTAACAACACCATCAAATTTGATGCAGTCGTACAATTTCTTGTATTATTAAATCTGATTCCTAAGTACAGATCATTTATGCAGACATTCTGCAACGGTCTAAATATCACCGATTTCCACTTCCCTCTTGATGCCAGTTTAAGGAACTATTTTTTCCTCAAAAATATACTTTACATACAGAATTTGTAGAAGTATATTACTGTTCAAAAAAACGGCATTATGAAAAGAGCAATACGAATCATTTTCTTTTCAACCAGTATATGAGGTGTTGCACCACACTTGCCATTACAGGGCATATTCATAACATTTGTTTGCAATTCATGTCAAATGTTCTCCGTGCATACATTCTAGAGGGTACTTTAAACAAAAACACGTTCCATCCCCTCATTCTAATTTGTAAGAGTATGTCAAGATGATGGTCTTCCTTCACGGAGCTTTTGCAATGACTGTCTTAAGCTTTAGTGCATCCCTCAGAATATAATATTGCACCTTAGAATGTGTCAGTCTGAAAAACAGGACAGCTTTTTGTACTGAAAGGCAACATATTTTGAGCAGACAATGAATTTCTTGCAGAGAGTTGATGGTTTCCTAGTAACAGGTTATCATGTTGTGTACTCTTAGGAACAGCCTGATCAGAGCTGTTCGTCACGGTAGCTGTCTTGAGGTTAGCGTGCAGAGGCAGGAAGACCATGAGGATCCAGCAATGCGTGGCAAACAAGGTTCTTCTAAACACTAACCAAGCACACATTGGTGTCTATTTGAAAGGACAGGCAATGAAACAATCTACCCCAAGGACCTGATGCACTTGTAGAAGCATTTTCATGAAGATCAGGCAGCATAGTAGAGCCCAAATGAATGGACTGCTTGCAGTCAGTGTAACTGACTAAGCCATGTGCTTTAATAATTAAAATCATGAAGCATACAAAATAATTGCAAAACTTAAATGTAAGCTGTGCTTACATTTTCATGAACTCAGGTATCAGTAGACTTTTTTCCAGCAAGGAAGCACTTTGGATTTGTAAACTGTTATAATTATGTTAGAGATGAATAACCATCCAAATTACCACCTAGAAAGTTCAGTTTTGTTTATTCACAGAACCAGTACAGTGCAGAACGAGACCATTTGGCCCATTGTGTCTATGCCAGCTCTCTGAACATTTTAACTTGGTGCCAATCGCCTGCCTCTCCTCCATATTCCTGTTCATTGCTTCTATTTAATTTAAGCATCAAATGCCCTCTTAAATGCTTCAGGTGAATTTGCCTCTAACACTCTCTTGTAGTGAAGTGGTTGTGTCCCTACCCCAGGGCTGGGAGGCCTGGGTTCAAGTCCCACCTGCCCCAGAGGTGTGAGATAGCAACTCTGAACAGACTGATAAAAAATTCTTTTTTTCCAGCCAGCACATTCAAGATCCTCACTACTCAAAGACAGAAGGGATTTTATTGTACTGGGCATTTGTTTCTTTTTTTACCCTCCCCAAAAAAAAAAGCCTTTAAGTCTGTGCTCTCCAGTTTTAAATAATCCTTTTAAAAACAGGAATATTTTCTCCCTATCTATCCTGATCCCTTAGCATGCTGAGGATTTCTGGCTCTACCACCCTTTCAAGCAGAAAATTCTGTACACCCTACACTATCAAGGTGCATAACACACTTTCTTCGTGACTTCACTTTATCTTTTCTACAAATTATAATGAAAGCACAATAAATTAAAAATTGGATAATTTGAAACTCCAGTTGTGTTGAATTTGTCAACTGTTCATGTCAGAATTGGAAACCTGATAGAATGATGCCAGTTCCAAAGTTCCAACAGATAACTCTAGATTATCTGAACTCATGCAAGCTTATATCCACATTGACCAGAGCAGAACTAGGCCGCAGCACAAAATCACTGGCAAGCCATCATCGACATCAAGGTCGCTGTGAAACTCTGCGTGGCTAAACTGGAGAGAAAGTTAAAGGTTCTGTCAATTGGAGACAAAGTGAAGTTGATAAAACAAGTGAAAAACAGCGATGTAAAACAAAAATGATCACAGATGAAAGGGAGATTCCAACACAGGGTTTGTCAACCATTCTGAATCACAAGGTGCAGCAGTTCAACAAGTAGAAACTCTCTCCAGCAAAGAAGAGGATGAGAATGGCTGACATGGACAAAGCTTTGCCAATGTGGTTCAAGGAAATTCAAGCAGAGAATTGTCTGAGCTCACAGAGAAGGGAAGGGGAAGGGAAGCCTGAGACTCAGGGCCAAAAAAAGTGTTGACGTCTATTAACGAATAGCTGGACTAATTCAAGTCAAGGCAGAACATGACATTGCCTTCTGTGCACTAAGTGGCAAGGGTGCAGTAGATAAGCAATGACAGATGACTAGCTGTGTAATGGTGTCATGCATCACTGAACAAGTATCTACTAAATTGGAAAATAGGTAGTAGGTGGTACTGATGATGATTGGCGGTGGTGGGGGGGGGAGTGGTTAAACCAGTTGAGGTTTCCAGTAACAAGTTGGGGCGGCATGGTGGCTCAGTGATTAGTACTGCTGCCTCACAGCACCAGGGACCTGGGTTCAATTCCACCCTCGGGTGACTGTCTGTGTGGAGTTTGCACATTCTCCCCACGTCTGCGTGGGTTTCCTCCAGGTGCTCTGGTTTCCTCCCACAGTCCAAAGATGTGTAGGTTAGGTGGACTGGCCATGCTAAGTTACCCGTAGTGTCCAGGGATGTGTAAGTTAGATGGATTAGACATGGGAAATGCAGGGTTACAGGGAAGAGGGATGGGTCTGGGTGGGATGCTCTTTGGAGGGGCGTTATGGACTAGTTGGGCCAAATGGCCTGTTTCCATACAGTAGGGATTCTTAAGATTCTATGATACACATTAACAGTATGAGATGTGGACATGTCAAGATACGATTGGATAAATATGATCACATTTACTGGTTTGGATAATATATCGCATGTACTAACTTGGCATCTAAACCATGCAAACATGATTGGGTAAAGTTAGGAGTGAATAAAGTGTAAGTCATTGATTGGAAGTTTGTTATTTGTAAAACTAGTACAAAACCTTTTTTCTTGAGATTTCAGTTGTACACCAGTTTTGGATATCTCCCATGCATAAGTAAACATTTAAACTAAGGAAACTGAGTCTCATCTGGTCTACATGGAAATAAAGGGTTAATACTCACCCTTTACAGGAAGGGACATTTTTGTGACAGATGAAAACGAATGGTTTTACAACCTTTTACCTGATCACACTCGTGTTAAAAAGATGAAACTTGTCATTGCTATGGTTTGCATCAACATGGATGGCACGAAAAAGCTGTCATTTCTTACAATAGCAAAGTCGAAGAAGCCACACTGCTTTGCAAATGTCAACACCTTAATTAGTATGTGGCTAAAAAAATTGGCTAAATAAAAACAACAATACTGAAAATGCAAGAAAACTGAAACAAAGACTTCAGGAATTCTAAATGAGAGTCATATCAGATTTGAAGGTTCAGCTCAGTTTCCCTCTTCACAGATACTGCCAAACTGGCTGCATTTCTCCACCATTTTCTGTTTCTATAACAAAACCACATGGTCAACTTCTAGCACTTTTGAGACATAGGTCAGGAGGAGAACAAAATGTACCAAAGGATACAGAAGGTTATCCTCCTTACAGATAATGGCACTGAGCACTGTAAATAACGTCAAGCTGGTATTCTTGCCTCCTAAAAAAACCAACCAATGGATCAGAGCTCATTAGAAAACTACAATCCAACTGCTGACCGTACTTCATCTCTCACATTATAGAACCCACTGATAAAGAAAGACACACAAACCAACTGCTTTAGAGGAGAAAAGCTATGCTGAAAATATGAAACAAAAAAAGGAAACTGCTAAAGAAGCTCGGCAGTCTCAACGGAGAGAAAGCAGAATTAACGCTTCGGTCCAGTGACCCGTCAGACAATTTAGAGGTCATGTTCATTGCTTTAGACGTCAGAGTAATTAACAGTTGTGACTTCCTTCACATCGGGTTTAAACAGGTTATAACTGTGCAAGACACAGAATTAGGAGCAGGATGATGTCAACTAGCCCAATATGAGGCCAATATGGAAACTCCAGGAGAGATCGCCATGGAAATTTATGAAAATTGGATGACATTGCACAAAAGAACCAACAGATGAAGTAATCAGAGATGCACGGTCAACTGAAAAGCCCAATAACCCTGAAGGAAACAATAGATGCCTGCCCACTCACCTGCCAGTTTCCCTAATTGAAGTCCCTAAGGTCCTAAAGATAATCAGATTATTTGTACTGCAGCACGAAAAGACATTTGACTGCAATGGTTACATGGCAGACTGTCCAAAGACAACACGATAAGCAGAAAAAGATTACCGAGTTTTTCCGGTGCTAACTTTAAACCTTTTTCAATGCCTCTTACTGGGTCAGGGCATTGCAAGTTGTAAACAAATTGAAAATGAAATTTTCTTTTCATATTTTACTGACTTTTAGTTTTTTTTGCAAGGGTAAGTTTGTAGGCATAAACAGGATATACAGCATCATCCTCAACCACCTTGAAGCTCCACTTAACACAAACCTTCCCCCTGCATTTCAAATTAATGTGATTTTACAGTAGTTCAAATTTACGCCCTCTCATCTTTGAGTTATCTTCCAAGGGAAACAGGTCACTCCTACCCAAGAATATCTAGGTCCTCAATTCTACATGCCTCACTTAAATTTCTCTTCAGTCATCTGTTCCAAGGAAAACAAATTCCCATCTGTCCAAATGTGCGTCATAGCTAAAGTTCTCCATTTCTGGCAAATTCCTCTTGTAACTTTCTTCTGTACCCTCTCTTGCATGATTACATCCTTCCTAGAATTGTGACCAGAAACACAAAGCTGTGGTTGCTGTTTAACAGGTGTTCTATACAGCATAACTCTCTATTCCTATCGTCTGTGATTCAGTAATATATCCCTATACTTTCAAAATCATCTACTAGACTATCTTTTTTTTTAAATATTCATTCATGGGATCTGGACATCACTAGCTAGACCATTGCTCAGCCCCAATTGCCCACAGGGCACTTAAGCATCAACGACATTACTGTGGGTCTGGAGTCACATGTAGGCCAGACCAGGCAAGGATGGCAGTTTCCTTCTCTACGAAGGGATTAGTGAACCAGAGGGATTTTTGCTGACAATTGACAATGGATTCAAGGTCATCGTTAGAGTTTTAATTCCAGATTTTTACTGAATTCAAATTCCACCATCTGCCATGCCACGACTCTAACCAATTCCCTAAAATATTACCTGGGTCTCTGGATTAACAGTCCAGCAATAACATGCTAGGCCATTGCTGCCCCTTGAGTAAAAGGGGATCATCAAGGATCTTTGAACATTCAAAGTCCCTCCATTTCTCTACACTTCTCAGTATCTTACCAGTGGCCATGTTTGCCACCCTTGACAATTCCTTGACTTCTCCAGATAATAATGGCATTCAATCTTACTACAGTATACAGCTTTCTTCCTCACAAGGAGCTTCATAGCTAATCTATGTTTTTTGGGAGTGTTGGTCCTCAATGGTTCAAATGGTCTCCATCTGTGCTATAGGGATTCTACAATTCTATATCCAAAACAGAAGCTATAAAACATTATAACGATAATAGTTTGCTTTACTGATCCATGTACTTTAACATTATTGATCAAATACTGCACATGGTAAACAAAACATTCGTCAAATTTCAAAATGTAAGTACCATGTTTACCACCATCCCTCCGACTACCTTACCTCCCTTGCCCTCACATGATTTCATGCATCCTATTCTTCCAAATTAATTAACACCCCACCAGCCAACGCAAAAAGGTAGTCCAGCTCCTTCTATAATTCACATTCAAATTCCTACTCCCCCATTTTATGTTCTGCCATGGTTCATTAGATGGGCATCTTTTTGCTTTGTCTTTTATAGCCTTACTGCTATGAATTAATTTAACTTCTCTCATCACTGGTACAGTCCCTAACTTCATTTGCTTAAAACCTCTAATTTACCCTTAAAAACAGTTGGCATACTTCAATATAACCTTGAATGACATAGCATTTAATGAAAAATGCTGAGAGAACTATATAACATTTTTTGTACAAAACACAATCTGAACTAGTAGAGAATGTAGTAAATTTGAATGTGCCGAATGAAATATTATTTGTAAATCAGCTTTAGGCTTCAGGCATTGCCATTTATTACAGCAATCTCATTAAATTGTCAGTAAGCAACGTAGATCATTTTTCTACAAACAATTCGTCTGAAAATATCGTCCCCCATGAATTGTGAGCATGCAATTAGTTCACAACAACACTGACATCCATTACTGATCTCAGCAAACAGGGACTTAATTAAAATAACCATACAAGATATCCAGATTAATTGTGTTAAAAGAAAAATCACTCAGTTGTAGAAAACTTGAACTATGTATAGATGTGAAATTGTATGATACAGCTCTGATGATCTGAGTGTACAAATTCAGGTTCAGTGTGATAATCATTAAAATCTGTGACTTAAAATTAGATTATTTTTTCATCTTCAGTTAATCTTCCTCTGCACCTTCTCTGTAGCTGTAACACTATATTCTACATTCTGTTCAATTACCCTGGTGCACTTATACAAAAGGTATGATTGGTCTGGTCAGCACACAATCTTTTTGCTGTATCTCGGTACATGTGACAATAATAAATTAAATCAAAGAATTCTGAAAATCCTGAAACTCTTAGTTGTATCAAATTAGGGCAAAATAAGAACAAACAAATAGCTCTCACATGCATAACAGACTTGGAGTGAAAAGCATCAAAATCCTATAACAATTACAGCAAAGCAGGAAGGCAAGTGATCCAGTGTCCATATTAGCTTTACACAATTAATCTCACTCCCAAAGCCTTTGGAAGGCTGTTCAGAAACATTTTCCTCTTCAATAATTGTTCATTTCATTTTGAATGTGCCACCACCGTACTTTTTGATAGTGAATTCTAGGTCCTTGCCAATCACTGTACAGAAAGGATTTTTCTCCCCCACCCCTATGTCACTCCTCTGATTCTTTTCCCATCATCTTAAATCAGCGCCATCTGGTTCTTGACACTTTGTGGAACAATTTATTCCCATCTACTTTTCTGTACCCATAACATTTAACATCTCTCATCAAATCTTCTCTCAATCTACTCTTTCCCAAGAGCAGCCTAACTTTACAAACCTATCCCTGAAACTGAAACTTTCAGCTTTCTCTTAAATCAGTAAATCTTGTTTCACAAATCCAAGAGAGTGGTTTAAGAAACTCCCTATTCCATCTTCCCAAACTCATCCTTTTCTAATCAAGCGAATTGTCACACTTTCTGTATGTCTTTAGTTCTGTGTTCAGGTAGTGACTCAAGATGAGATTTACACATATTTTAATAAAAGTTATTTTACACTTTGTGTTCTGAACTAGTGGCATGAGTGTTTTGACTTGTGTACAAAGTTTAATAAGTAACTTGCCAGTCTTTCTGGAGCCATTTCTTTTTAAGGTGATAACAGATATTTGTTTGCATTGGAAGAGTTCATGAGCAGATAGGCTAAACTTTGAAGAGCACAAACTTGCTTTAGGTGAGCAACTTGTAGCTTGAGAAGTTGTTGTCTTTCCAATTTGCAGAAACATCAGAAGTTGGATGCACGAAGGAGGTTCTCCCAGAAAAAGGAGTTGTTTCAGAAAAAAGTTAGGAAATGGACTACCTCAATGTAAGGATTATAGTTTCAAAGTACCAGATTAGAAGTGTTTGGTTAGAAACCAGGAACTGTGAAATCGCAGAGATAGTAGGAACTGTAGATGCTGGAGAATCTGAGATAACAAGGTGTAGAGGAAGATGAACACAGCAGGCCAAGCAGCATCAGAGGAGCAGGAAGGCTGACGTTTCGGGCCTAGACCCTTCTTCAGAAATGGGGGAGGGGAAGGGGGTTCTGAAATAAATATGGAGAGAGGGGGAGGCAGATAGAAGATGGATAGAGGAGAAGATAGGTGGAGAGGAGACAGACAGGTCAAAGACGTGGGGACGGAGCGAGTAAAGGTGAGTGTAGGTGGGGAGGTAGGGAGGGGATAGGTCAGTCCAGGGAGGACGGACAGTCAAGGGGGCGGGATGAGGTTAGTAGGTAGGAGATGGGGGTGGGGCTTGAGGTGGGAGGAGGGGAGAGGTAGGAGGAAGGACAGGTTAGCGAGGCGGGGACGAGCTGGGCTGGTTTTGGGATGTGGTAGGGGGAGGGGAGATTTTGAAGCTTGTGAAGTCCACATTGATACCATTGGGCTGCAGGGTTCCCAAGCGGAATATGAGTTGCTGTTCCTGCAACCTTCGGGTAGCTCGTTGTGGCACTGCAGGAGGCCAGGGATGGACCTGTCGTCTGCGGAATGGGAGGGGGAGTTGAAATGGTTCGCGACTGGGAGGTGCAGTTGTTGAGTGCGAACCGGCGTAGGTGTTCTGCAAAGCTGTCCCCAAGCCTCCGCTTGGTTTCCCCGATGTAGAGGAGGCCACAACGGGAACAGCGGATGCAGTATACCACATTAGCAGATGTGCAGGTGAACATCTGCTTGATGTGGAAAGTCTTCTTGGGGGTGAGGGGGGAGGTGTAGGGGCAGGTGTAGCACTTCCTGCGGTTGCAGGGAAAAGTGCCGGGATTGGTGGGGCTGGAGGGGAGTGTGGAGTGGACAAGGGAGTCACGGAGAGAGTGGTCCCTCCGGAAAGCAGATAAGGGTGGGGAGGGAAAGATGTCTTTGGTGGTGGGGTCGGATTGCAGTTGGCGGAAGTGTCGGAGGATGATGTGTTGGATCCGGAGGTTGGTAGGGTGGTACGTGAGGACAAGGGGGATTCTGTTTTGGTTGTTATTGCGGGGAGGGGGTGTGAGGGATGAGTTGCAGGAAATGCGGGAGACACGGTCGAGGGTGTTCTCGACCACGGAGGCGGGCGGAGGTTGCGGTCCTTGAAAACCGAGGACATCTGAGATGTACGGGAGTGGAATGCCTCATCCTGGAAGCAGATGCGGTGGAGGCAAAGGAATTGGGAATAGGGGATGGCATTTTTTGCAGGAAGGTGGGTCACTGCTGACGCAACTCCTCCCACAGCCGACGCCAACATCGCTCCACCCACTGCCTCAATAGCCAGCAGCTCCAGAGGAGACAGCAACACCCGGCCCTGCCAAGTCTTCACCATCCCCCTAGACCTCCCCCTTACTGAGGACGAACGGTCAGTCCTCAGTGAAGAGCTCACCTTTGTCCCCCTCTATCCACACATCAATGAATACCGGTCATGTTTTGACATAGAGCAGTTTTTCCGCCGCCTCCGCGTTTACTTCTTCAACCGTGAGCCTAACCACCCTCTACTGACCCCTTCTCCCGCCTCCAACACACCCCCTCCTCCTGGACACCACTCCAAGGCCTCCTACCCTCCCTCGACCTCTTCATCTCCAACTGCCGTCGAGACATCAATCGCCTCAACCTCTCCACCCCTCTCACCCACTCCAACCTCTCCCCTGCAGAACGTGCAGCCCTCCGCTCCAATCCCAACCTCACCATAAAACCTGCGGACAAGGGAGGCGCTGTTGTAGTATGGCGCTCTGACCTCTACATCCGAGGCCAGGCGCCAACTCTCCGACACCTCCTCCTACCGCCCCCTTGATCATGACCCCACCCCTGACCACCAAACCATCATCTCCCAAACCATCCACAACCTCATCAATTCAGGTGACCTCCCACCCACAGCCTCCAACCTCATTGTTCCCCAACCCCGCACCGCCCGCTTCTATCTCCTTCCCAAAATCCACAAACCTGACTGCCCTGGTCGACCCATTGTCTCCGCCTACTCCTGCCCCACCGAACTTATCTCCACCTATCTCGACTCCATTTTCTCCCCCTTGGTCCAGGAAGTCCCTACCTACGTCCGTGACACCACCCACGCCCTCCACCTCCTCCAGAACTTCCAATTCCCCGGTCCCCAACACCTCATCTTTACCATGGACGTCCAGTCCCTATATGCCTGCATTCCCCATACAGATGGCCTAAAGGCCCTCCACTTCTTCCTGTCCTGCAGGCCCGACCAGTCCCCCTCCAGTGACACCCTCATCCGCTTAGCCGAACTCGTCTTCACCCTCAACAACTTCTCTTTCAATTCCTCCCACTTCCTACAGACAAAGGGGGTGGCCATGGGTACCCGCATGGGCCCAAGCTATGCCTGTCTCTTTGTAGGTTACGTGGAACAATCCCTCTTCCATACCTACACTGGCCCGAAACCCCACCTCTTCCTCCGTTACATTGAAGACTGTATCGGCACCGCCTCGTGCTCCCACGAGGAGCTCGAACAGTTCATCCACTTCACCAACACCTTCCACCCCAACATTAAGTTCACCTGGACCATCTCTAATACCTCTCTCTCCTTCCTGGACCTCTCCGTCTCCATGTCCATCTCCGGCAATCACCTAGAAACCGATATCCATTTCAAGCCCACCGACTCCCACAGCTACCTAGAATACACCTTCTTCCACCCACCTTCCTGCAAAAATGCCATCCCCTATTCCCAATTCCTTCGCCTCCACCGCATCTGCTCCCAGGAGGAGGCATTCCACTCCCGTACATCTCAGATGTCCTCGTTTTTCAAGGACCGCAACATTCCCCCCTCAGTGGTCGAGAACACCCTCGACCGTGTCCCCCGCATTTCCCGCAACTCATCCCTCACACCCCCTCCCCGCAATAACAACCAAAACAGAATCCCCCTTGTCCTCACGTACCACCCTACCAACCTCCGGATCCAACACATCATCCTCCGACACTTCCGCCAACTGCAATCCGACCCCACCACCAAAGACATCTTTCCCTCCCCACCCTTATCTGCTTTCCGGAGGGACCACTCTCTCCGTGACTCCCTTGTCCACTCCACACTCCCCTCCAGCCCCACCAATCCCGGCACTTTTCCCTGCAACCGCAGGAAGTGCTACACCTGCCCCTACACCTCCCCCCTCATCCCCAAGAAGACTTTCCACATCAAGCAGATGTTCACCTGCACATCTGCTAATGTGGTATACTGCATCCGCTGTTCCCGTTGTGGCCTCCTCTACATCGGGGAAACCAAGCGGAGGCTTGGGGACAGCTTTGCAGAACACCTACGCCGGTTCGCACTCAACAACTGCACCTCCCAGTCGCGAACCATTTCAACTCCCCCTCCCATTCCGCAGACGACAGGTCCAACCCTGGCCTCCTGCAGTGCCACAACGAGCTACCCGAAGGTTGCAGAAACAGCAACTCATATTCCGCTTGGGAACCCTGCAGCCCGATGGTATCAATGTGGACTTCACAAGCTTCAAAATCTCCCCTCCCCCTACCGCATCCCAAAACCAGCCCAGCTCGTCCCCGCCTCCCTAACCTGTCCTTCCTCCCACCTATCCCCTCCTCCCACCTCAAGCCCCACCCCCATCTCCTACCTACTAACCTCATCCCACCCCCTTGACCTGTCCATCCTCCCTGGACTGACCTATCTCCTCCTACCTCCCCACCTACACTTACCTTTACTTGCTCCATCCCCGCCTCTTTGACCTGTCTGTCTCCTCTCCACCTATCTTCTCCCCGCCTCCCCCTCTCTCCCTATTTATTTCAGAACCCCCTTCCCCTCCCCCATTTCTGAAGAAGGGTCTAGGCCCGAAACGTCAGCCTTCCTGCTCCTCTGATGCTGCCTGGCCTGCTGTGTTCATCCAGCTCTACACCTTGTTAACTGTGAAATCTCAATCATGTGAATACTCAAGGAACAGACTCTCAATTTCCCAAGACAATAAATTGAAAGAAACAGTTATTTCAAACTTACAGATGTGAAGAAGGCAATTTTCTCTGGTGTTTGAGCACTGTAACGTGATGACGTCAGGATAGATCTTTCAGATTGAGAGATAGTAAGAACTGCTGATGCTGGAGTCAGAGATAACACAGTGTGGAGTTGGAGGAACACAGGTCAGGCTGCATCAGAGGAGCAGGAAAGCTGACGTTTCGTGAAGGGTCCCGAATGAAACATCAGCTTACTTGCTCCTTTGATGCTGCCTGACCTGCTGTGATCTTTCAGATTGTGTTGAATATAAACTGAATGAGGCAAGCTACTGTATCTTAATTTCTTTTAAACATTAGCCTTCTCTTCCATTGTTAAAAGCAAAAGTGCAGCATTGTGCTTTGTCTTTCAAACACAAGTCTCAAATAAAGTGAAAAGAAAATATGACCTATCAAGGTAGGTTTCAGTCTCAAATCTGATTTGCCCAGGAATTAAATCGGGGAGATTTTTTTTTAAAATTAAAAATATGCATTAACACATGAAAATGAAAAAAATGATCTGAGAAATTCAAGAACTTTTACATAAAGATATACGCTATTGTTTTCAAATTTGTGTCGGCTCTACATACTCTAAAAGAAATAGCTACAGAATCTCTGGCTACATCTGTGGGGAGGGAACACTTCTCACCACAGTTGCTGCCAGATCTGTTGAGTTTCTCCAGCAATTTCTGTTTTTGTTTCAGAAATAATTCTGGGCTCCCTGCTATAGGAAAGATTTTGTTAAACTTGAAAGGGTCCAGAAAACTTTTAAAAGGATGTTGCCAGGACTGGAGGGTTTGAGCTATAGGGAGAGGCTGAATGAGCTCGTTTTTTTTTCCCTGGAGCATTGGAGGCTGAGGGGTGACCTTATAGAGGTTTATAAAATCATGAGGGGCATGGCTAAGGTAAATAGCCAAGGTCTTTTTCCCAGGGTACGGGAGTCCAAAACTAGGAGGGCACAGGTTTAAGATGAGAGGAGAAAGTTCAAAAAGGATCTGAGCAACAACTTTTTCCACATACAGGGTGGTGAGTGTATGGAATGAGTTGGCAGAGGTGGTGAGTGCAATTATAACATTCAAAAGATATCTGGATGGATACATGAATAAGAAGCACTGGGATATGGGCCAAATGGGAGTAGATCAGTTCAGGATATCTGGTCTGCATGGACGAGTTGGACTGAAGGGTCTGGTTCCATGCTGTACAACTATGACTAACTATTAAACATGCTGTAAATACATAACAGATCACAAAAATGGAGTTTAAAGGAACTTATTTTGTAATACTATTATTTTAAAACAAAACTGTTTCTTGTTACGGTTCTTTGGATACAAAAGACAGAATACAAAAAGCTGTTAGTGTTCAAAGTTGATACAAGGGAAATTATTCGTTTTTCTCTTTGATCAAGGAATCTAAGAACTGTGGGAACAGTGCAAGCCAGTAGAGTTGAAGTAAATCAGCCACCGTTACATTGAACAAGGGACAAATTCATCAAAGCACAAGGTTGACTCTTCCTCCCATTTTCCATGTGATTTTGACTGTCTCCAGGTGTACTTTCCAGTATTTTAAAATATTTCTGCTTCAACCATAATAACATGCTTTCCACTTTAACCCCAAAAGTCTAATTCCAACTGTGGCTCCCTCGTCCACAATGACAACTTATTTCCATATTCTTTAGTGTATTTACACTACCATTTCAACCCAGAATCAAAAGATAGTGATTGGAGTTTTGCACAAATACTTAACAGAAGAATAAGATATGTTATCAGGGCCCAATCTTCCTGCTTCTGACAGGAAGTGTCATTTAGCTTTGCAACTGATGTGCAAGTGGATTTGTGCTGTACTCATAGTAACTCTCAAACAGAAGCAACTTGTACAGATACCAGTCAGGAGATTAAGCCTTTAAAATATTGGCCCACAACATATTTGAGTTACACTTACAACAAAAAGTTACAAGCTAATGACCCAATGTAAGAACACACTGTGTTTCCTCTTCTTAGAAACATAATAACAGGCTATTCAGCCCATTATACTTTTTCTGACCGAGAGATGAAAAAATCCTGGCCCACTGATCCACCTTGGGATTACCATCCTTAGTACCACTCCATAAGGAAAACTCTATCCATCAATCAAGTTTTTTCAACTGATCCCCAGGCAATAATAATGTTTCTTCAGACAGCAAGTGAGCTGAGAGAAGAGGCTTCAGATTTGTTATGGGGTCGTATTTTCTCGTAACGTGAACGGATAAAGCAAAAATCATG